>NW_010972931.1:5387498-5408186 GCF_000737465.1 Haliaeetus leucocephalus
TATGAAAAATACTGTTGTCTTGTGGTCTAAGTGTGGGCAATAGAGTATGGAGTTTCCATTTGGCCCATGTTATTAGTTCCACTGAGAAGTCCATATAACCAAAATTGCCAAGTAGCCCAGTGTGTAGGATGAACTGAAAGAAAGCAACTCTCCAGATGTGGCTTTGTGTGCAAAAGAATTTTCATGGTGAGACATGATGTGACATGTCATACCTATAATTATTTTATTAATATTGTAATTAATTAGGAAATACGGTCCATCCCCTATCTCTTTATTCACTTTCCATTGCACTGTGTCAAATTAAATGTAGTTACGATGCATTTCTGATCCAGAAATGCTCGATAAGGGCAACAGGATGCAGTAGTATCCAACCAACAACAAAAAATAAGTAGTTGCCTTCTGAAAACAGCAAATATTGAACTTTTACAAAAGAGGGCAGGGGAAGCAAGAATTGTTGGAAGACATCATCCAGCTGAACATGCATGCAGACTTTACTAGCTAGGTCCCTTACAGAACGCAGGAACCATCAGGCCCCATTAAGAAGTACCTCTTCCAGTTTTCAAAGAAGTGCCTCCTGAGCCGTGCCTCAGCCATCTCGGGAAGTGCTTCTTTTTTCACATTCAGAGCCAAGAAATTCTCAGGAAAGGTGAGATTTAGAAGATCAGGAGATGGAGTCTTGACTGGACAGCTAGGTCACTGAACATGTCTTTGTCCTTTAGCTGGATTAATGTAAGCCCTGAAACCTTAGAAACAGATGTCCAGAGCTGAGTCAATAGGGAATACATTTTCCCTAAACCCAAAACTGCTTAAACCAAACTTTTGCCCGATAAACTTGACAGTCACTTTTTCTTTCCTAAAAAAAATAAAAAAGAAAAAAAGAAAATATAGTGGATTTGGAACACCTAGAAAAAGCAGATTCCCTAGAAGAAGTACTGAAACAACTATTCATAATTAATTATTGTGTTCACCTAGATGCTGACAGGACACAAAACAAATGAAGCGGAAAAGCTGCTTCTCCTAGCACTAGGGTACAATATATCTTAATATTTAGGAAAGAGAAATCAGAAAATGGGAGGACTGCAATGGAGTGAAGAGCTGACAAACAGTCATGAATGAGAAAGGCTGTGTGGGCTATGATGAGATGAGTGAGAAAACTGGCTCTGGGGTGGGGAACTATGAGGCTTTCGATAAGGTGAGCTACTTGGTCAGGACTGGTATGAGACCCTTGGCATTCAGATGAAAATCCAGAGTAAACCTTCCCCATCTATCACATGCCCTCACAAGCGTTGGTGATAGAAGAACTGATACCACAGACAAATTTTCAAAAATGTAAATACAGGCATATAAATAAAGGAAAAGCTGATTACAGAAAGATACCTGATAGCTTTTGTCTGAGACTCAAGTTAAAGGGTATAAATAATTCCCATAGCATGATTGCACAATAAAGTAAAAAAACTCCTCAAGGAGAATGTTATATATTTCATTTATTATACATCACTCTTATGTTTACAACTGAAATACATCTTTCCTTGGGGACTGTACCATCATTTATTTTAAATCAATGTTTAAAATTAAATGGTAATCCTCAAGAGAGTGGAGACTCTTCAGTTACCAGCCCTTCCAATTGGAAATCTTTCTTTCATGTTTCTATTTAATACTCAATCCAGGGTTTGAAATTAATTAAAAGATATCCTTTCTCTAATCTTTTGATTATTAGCTTCAAAGTTTTTTTTTTTTTAAATACACAGTATTATAATAACTTAACTTTTAGCAGTATATTCAAACTGTTATTAAATGTACAAACTGCATTATCTTCTGACCAATAATCAAAGGTAAAGGGGTTGTTGGGGGAAAATTATAGGTTCTTACTTAGGAACAGTTACCTGCTGCATAACTAGTGCATTTATAGTGTTTAATTGCAGTTTCCCACTATCAAAATCAAATATAAGGGGAAACTGTTAATAGGATGCAAAGTTTAATGTCACTCAGTGACCTCTTTTGATGCATCCTGGGACAGGGCTTTACCACATGGTATTCAATGGCCATTTTGCTCGTGGAAGGTACCTTTTTTCCAAGCTCACCATACAGACCGAGTGCTGCACTGAGGGGGAACACAGCCGCCCCCTCACAGTCTGCAGCGGTCAGGTCTGGCCTACATATGGAGCCAGGAAATCTGCACTACAAATGTTTGTCATCGATTCATGGTTTCATCTCCTGTTAGCATCCTGACCCTCTCCTATCGTGCTTGACCTGGTGTTTTGCTTGCATGAGTTACATGGGAGACACGCAGGACTTCAGCAGCTAGAACTAGCAATGCAATGTATTTCATCACCTTCGCAGCAGATTTCAAAAAGAAAAGAAGAAATAAGACTCTTGGCTGATAAAAAGATATTCTAAATCAGTGGACCCATAAAGCCCGAAGTCTATTATGTCCATGTTCTAGATCATTTCAGCTTTGACACTTCCATGGGCACTGGTCTGTAGAGAAATAGCTGTGAAGTACTAATAACCCTGAACTCAGCTTCGTGCTGCCCTGCTCTTACGCATTCATGAGGTCTCACTGTCATTCAAGGGGTCCACAAGGACACTCATCTCTGATTGCAGAAGTAGGGATTTACTGAATACTGTCTGTACAGGATTAGTAAAAATGCAACCTCCCCCCTGCTCAAATATGGATTTAAATGTTGCACCAGAAAGGAGAACTCAGACATGAGTGGCATCTTACTGTGGGCTCAGGACCTCCTTTGGATAGGGTTTCCTAAAGACCATGGCTCTTCCTAAACATGGTATTGATATTTTTAAACAGCTCTGTAGCCAGCAATGTGGACTGAGAGTGTACGGGTAATGGAAATCTCCATTCCCCAAACCTACTTTGAGTCTGCTCTTAACCTTTCGTGGGAAGCAGAGTCAGTGTGTACCTTTATAAAGACAAAGCGAGCAGAGACTGTGGCTGCAGCAATGTGTGTATTTTCTGAAGGAAAGGGAGGAAAAAAACCAAGCACCGATACAAAAGTCTGCTAATGAGGTCACACTTCACTCAGTGCAACTGGAAATACAATTTTCTGATACTTAAGGAAAACTGTTAATATAATAAGACTTTTATCAAAGATTAGTTTGAAATGGAAGTTGCTAATAAGATAGGATAGAAAGTAACTAGAACAGTAAGGGTAACATATCGGAACAGCAACTTTCACATAATTTGAAGACTTTTGTTCTTTCATGTCACATTAGTGACTTTCATATACCTTTTTGCAATTTTCATATGGTATTAGTGACATTTGCGTCTTAGGAGCAACTTTTCATATATGCTCTCCGAGAGACTTTTGGCATGTGCTGGCAGCTTTCATATTTTATTTAGGATTTTAACTTACTGTCAAATGTTCCGTTCCACAAAGATGAAAAGGAAGTCATTGATGCTGCACTTCTTAAACTTCTTAATAAAAAGGTGGATAACAATAGCTGCAGTTCGAGAAAAAGAAAATCCCGCACCTTTGCTGCATTTTGGGGAGCAACCCGTGTGGTCCCTGAAACCTGCAGCTATGCAAATGGAAAAGTATGTTTTATGGTTAATTAAAACTTCCCATAGGGAAGTGGCCCCTGAAGCTCTCTCAGAAAGTAAATAGAAAAGGAATCAGAAAGTTGGTGGTTGTTTTTCTCCCTTGAGCAGACTATTCATCCGACTGTAAGACCGCAGAGTGAATGAATGATGGAATATTTGACTGATATAATTTATGGTGCTCCATATGACAGCCTATTTCAGAGTGCTTGAGGTTTTTACAGTCTTTGGTAGTAGTACCTGCTGCTGAAACAAGAGATTACTCTCCTTGGACAGACAGTAATTTAATAGTACAACTGTGTAGCTAGCCACCTCCTACTGTATTTCACCACCCACTCCAGTCAGCTTTTGATAGATAGGCCTCAGCACTTGGAATATGAAGCACTATGTATCCTGCTCACAGTCTTAGGAGATACATCAAGGGTGAAAAACTGGAAAGAAAATAAATAAATAAAAGTGCTAACAAAGTCAAGTAAGCACTGGTTCTCAGTTTTGTTGTTTTTACTGAAAATATGCAACAAAAGAACAAAATGCCACACGGCATATTGGGTGCTCTTACCTTTTCAGACATATGGTCAACACTGGTAAGGTTTCTGGTCTTGGTCGTTTTGATTTATTTTTTTTTTTAATATTTGACCACAAAATTCTCTCAATTCTCTATAAAGTTACATTTTAAGAATCAACCTAAAAATAGAATTGGGCCTTTTCACTAATATATAAAATGCTACGAACTCTGTGCATAAGACCAAGGTGAGGGTGAATCTGTCAGGGTGAAAGAAGAGTTTTTTTTTCTTCCTGAAGCCACAATCCCAAATTTTTTTACTTGTCAGACTTGGGTGCACGTGCAGGCATTCAGCAGTTCTCCCCTTGTCCAGGGGTCAAGCTCCTCATCATGCAGAAAGGTTCAGTTCCCAGGACTAAAGGTACCAGCAGCACTTTGGCATTTCCCTGCCAGTAGTTGGGGTGGCTGAATGGGACTTGCATCACCTTTTCAGCCACCACGGTTTCCATCAGAGGGTGAAACCAGCAGTGGGTGGCCGTCGGAGTGCTGAGCGGAGACCGGCGATGCTTAGGGAGCAGAGAATGCGTCGAGGAGCGGCAGGTAACGCTGAGGTGTCTCTCATGGCTGCGCACACCTTGTTTTTCCATTCGAGAATCCCAGAGCTGAGCTCCTGCAGAAGGACGGCGGTGGTAGCAGCAGCAGCTCTGCTGGATCGCTGCGTTCTTCCACTTGAAAGGTTTCGAAACCCATAATCCTCAAGTGACGAGTAAGCCTGAGCAGGACGCTGTTGGAGACGTGCTGCTGTGCAGGCAAAAATGTTTGAATTTACCAGGTCAGGGAAGAAAAGGGGGAGGCTCTGTAATTGCTGATGCAGCCGTGGCATGGCAGGGAAGATCTTGGTCCCTGTTAGGATGACCATCCCATTACCTTCTCCAGCAATGACTTAAAGAGTCTGTGGAGGTTTCCTACCCACAAAGCCCAGCGTTAGTTAACTGTTGGCTTCCTAAATGCCCATCTCCCCTTTCATGGCCAGGGAAAGTTTGCGGTGGGACAGCTAATGAATAATCCCCCAGCTTTCAGTCTGCTTTACACTATCTAGGCAGGTAAGTTACTTGGACTGTGTTTCCCTGGATCTCCAGTTTTCAGCCTCATGGCTGAAGGCAAACCAGTCGTAAGGTGGAGCGGTCACCTGCCTGGTGAACAGCTTCACTGTTCCTGGCTGCGATAACAGCAAATACACTTCTCTTTGACTACTACTTTATGTTCCTTTTTTTTTGCTTCTTGAAACTACTTAATTCTATCCTTTCCAGCCACACTACAGGAAAAAAAAAAAAAAAAAGGCTGTTAGAATAGCCAGGGGAGCTCTCCCAGTGCAAATACTCCCATGAATATTTATTCATGGTAGGATTTGCTCTGCTTTTGCTTTTCTGTGAACATTTCTGTGAATAAATTCTTACTCTTCTAGATCTTTGTGAATTAGCAAAAAGCCAAGTAAATCAATGGATTTTATTTGCAAGAATGTTTGTGAATCCTCCCTCTACTTCCCCCCCCCCCCTTTAATTTTGTCTCTTGGCCCAATATTCAAAAGCAAAGGAGCGAATATGCTTTTTCACCGCTTGCACACACGTATCAGCAATTGATTAAGGATGGGACAGGCCAGAGTCAAAAAATCTTGGACAGCTGCGGGTATAATTTGCTACTAATAAGGAGGTGAAGGAACATCCAGCAACATTTATTCTCTGAAGACGCCATCCGGCAACTGCCAATCACTTCTGCAAGGATTTGAGTGCTCGCAGCCCCACTGAACTCAGGTGGGCTGAAGGGTTCCCAGGTGTGCTCAGCAGCTCGCAGAATCAATCCTTCAGCGGACGGCTGCGCCAGCAGAGCTCGGTTCTCAGCAGCAGCCACAGGGGAGACCTTGGTATCAAACAATCCTCGCCGAATAAAATCTGGGTTAAGTCTTCAGCCTTCTGCGGACGTTGTGCTGTGATGTCCTTATGCAGGGAACCGGCTTTAGGCTAAGAAGAGCACACCGAGCACCTAATCTAGGCAACAAGGAAAAACAGGAGCTTTTCTTCACAGTCTCCCTCTCTGCTTATTAGGAGGCTCCACGTCCTTGGTGCTGCGGCCAGAGCTCTTGGAGCTGGCAAGCACGCTGCGAGCTTTCTGCTAATAAAGCCCCTGCTGCAACTCTGAGTCCTCAGATCCTGTCTACAACCTCCCGAAAGGTTTTTTGCACTTTCCCTTGGTCCAGGTAACCCGTATTATGTCTGCGTCTCCCAAAGTTACTTCCTAGAAGCCTAGGTTTTGCACGCTCCCTTTTTGCCCTTCCCAGCCTGTATCACGCTTTTCGTTACTGCTGTCCCCTCAGATGCCCTCGAACCCTCAGAAGAGTTTTAAATTTATTTTTTCTTCCCTAATCCAGGCCTTTGCACCTCCACATAAACATGCTCTTAAATATCTCCCCGCATGCCCCAAAGCCCCCAACTCTGATTTCCAGGTTTCTGATACTTCATATTTTCTCTCTGTTTCTCTTGTAACTGCTAAAGAAACAAAATCCATGCCCAACTCCTCTTTCTCCCACCTTCAACTCTTCACCCTCTGCCCCCTGTCCTGCAGCGAAGTTTTAAAAACTACAAAGCTGTGTTGATGCTGTATTTTCAATATCAGATTCACTGTTAATTCAGGAGAACGCTAATAAAAGTGCAGATTTCAAACCATTTAGACTTGATCTATTTAATCACTGTATGCTAGTAGAGCCTTTTGGATTTGGACTATCCCTTCCAAGGAGTATTCTCTGGAATACTCTCTAGCGATATTCAGAGGGATCAAATGCCATTCAATGAGAGTAATTTCCTTGATAGATGTTTTCACTTTATCTCTTAGATCAACTTTCCTCTCTAAAAAAAAGTGCTTATTCCCACACTTGATGGTTTTAAAAACTGAACCCTGTTTGTTAGCCACAGGGCAGGTTCGCTGCAGGCACCAGCAAAACAATAAATACCTTATATTTCCTGGCCAGCAGCTCTTGAGTCTAACTTGACATGATGAGCTGCAGGGTCTAGATGGAGAGTCATATCTCCTAAATTTGGCCTGCCTAGGCAAACAGCTAACATTTATGCTAGCTTTAGGTATCTTTAATTTTTTTTTTTTCTCAGTGTTAAGTGACTTATTCCATAGGATTCCTGGAGAGCAGGATGGTTTTCATCTCACCTGGACGTCCCTGAGAGAGGGCGCATACTAGACTGGGCCAAATTCAGCACGGTAGTCCAACAAAAGAAATCTTGTTTGTGGTATCAAGATAGCACAGGTTTCTCAACAGTAGACCCCCTATTTTCATATTCTTAAATGGGATTTCTAGGTGAAATGCCACCCTCTGCTCATGTCAGCACTCCTGATCAGCATACGAGCACCACAGGCTGGGTCTTAACTGCTGATTATAGGCGAGGATTGAGGCTGTGCATTAGCTATGTGAAGTGACACCCAAGTAGAGATGAGAAAAATATTCATCTGAATTCTATGAATATTTGTGGCGTGTCATATTCCATGACACGCAGGGAACAGCTCAATGAGCTTATATTGCAGCCATCTGAGCTCAGGAATGCTGTAATGGGCTACGGCATGATGTCATTGACACTGCGTAGGTCGTCCCAGGGAAATACTACTCTGTTGGCCAGAGACATAAATGAGACGCTGAGAAATGCCGCTTGATCTTACCTACTTCCATTTTAGGGTGCTAGCAGCTTTCCTGAAGTTCCCTATTCTGAAATTAATTTGGAATCCTTTTTGTAATAAACTGTTCAGTGCTAATTCCTATTGTTCAGACTAATATGCATTGACAGCAGATGTTGCTGCTTACTATTTCTATTATTATGATAAAAATGCATATTAAAAAATAATCTGATCTCTTCCTGCTTGTTAAAAGTCCAAATGCAGAGAAATAACATTTAGGAACCATCCATAAATTTTAGAAACTACCCACTTATTTTGAAAAAAATGGAGCCCCTCAGACTACCTGCCAATGATCCTTTCTTCTTCCTCTTTCCCTTCCTCCATCTCCTGTGATCCCTCCTGTGCCTGCTTTCTGCTACCACTTCAGGCAGGGCAGGAATGCCCAATAAAATACTTTTATGTTGTTTGAAGTGATGTACCATTAAAAGATTCACAGTATCTGCACATCTTCAGCTTCTGAGACTTTCTAAATCCTGCTAGTAAATCTTGGCTCTCATTGCTGTGTGTGTTTTTTAACCCCCCAAGTATAAAAGGTATATTTTTTTTTCTTTATTATTACAAACACAAAGAAACCAGCACAAAATCCTCAAGGAGCAGCTGCTCTGCAAGGACAATATGAGTGCCCATGGTACTGCTGCAGTATGAGCATCTGTCACTCAAGAAAATGTCATCTTGCCCAACCAAATCCATTGTACAATCAGAGTGGAGAAAGCACTTGTTTAGAAAGGTTTATGGGCTGACGTCTGTTTGAATGAGTAACATCTGGGCTTGGAGGGGTAGGATGCACATTCTTGTTCGACCAAGGCAGTGCATCTTAATAGCAAAGAGTGTGTTTTAATTGAAAGGAAAACCCCAACCAAAATCTTGAAATGAATGTCACCACTTCCACGTTTTTAAATCACATTATTTTCTAAGTTTCATTTGGAAGGAAATCCAGCTTTCACAAAAATGCATTGATAATCTTTAGGGGTCATGGTTTATCGTTCGTAATGTAACTACAGGAGACAGTTGAGGCAAATATCATGTTATTTTTCTTGGACTTGTTAATCAAATCACCTCTTCAGGAAAAAAAATCCTGCCTATTAAAAATAATATCTTGCACAGAACTGGGAACTGAACAAGGCTTTCATTTGTGTGGACACAAACACATTGGATTCAGAAGTTACTTATGATATCAAGTAATAATATGTACATAACTGTCAGAATATGAAGCATAAATATTATTAGATCATGTTAAAATTATGGGTGTTCAAGAAAGGAGGTTTTTTAAATAATTTTTTAATCTTACCTGTGCAAGTTTAATACTGGTATAAATCTACTGATTTTACCCTTGTAAATCAAGTTCTACTACCTTAAGTAGGACTAATCAGCACTAATTGGGGAAGTTTCTTATTTTACTTCCACATTTAAAGATTACCTTTTCAATCCTTATTATATATACAGCAGTTGCTTTGTTAACATGTGCCACCGTAGGTTAAAAAGTACTCAGCAGAGTGATTTGTCTGCTTCATATTTTGGCTTTGTTGTTGAAAAATTTTCATTTGTTTTCGCTTTGAAGTGCAGAGCAGCACCCTTTCACTCACCCACCTTTTTTGAAGGCAAAATGTAAATCACAAGAATTTATTTTCTTTGCTAACAAACATTTCTTCTTGGGGATTTTTATCACCTTTAGATATAACTTTTTTAAAGATACAAATTAAATCAGCCTGTTATGAGATTTCCCAGAGGAATTGTGCCTTCATTTACAGAGGCAGTGTTACACTTTTCTCCATTCTTTTACAGAAGTAAGGGAAAAATGGGAAAGTGGGGATCCGACTGATTGCTAAATCACTAGCAGATGATCTAGTAGATCAGTGGATGTTTTTGTACTTGAAGATGTCTCAAAGCAGCGTATATATACACATATATAGGTACGTCTCTCTCCACACACCACACACACAGATATAGAACTCACCTAACCCTTTTGCCCCAAGAAATCTTTTACTTTAAAATAAACCCCACAGTTTCTTTTCCACCAAAAGTTTTTGCAATTCCGCTCTAAAGATTATGAGGTACTTTTTCTGAAGAGCTCCGATCAGCAGATTTGATATATGGATTTAGATCAATTTTTTCTTATGGCAAATCTATATGTTATTCTACTTCTTCATTTGGTACTATTTGCTGAGTGGCTGTTACTTGGGAGCAAAGGTCAGTATCTTGCTGTTGGAGCAGCCGAGTAATCTTTTACTCCTCATAAGGGTAGTCAGAGATATTAAATCACAGTTGACGTACCTGAAGCACAGCAACTTCATCCATATTTTATCTGCTGTAAATTTAATACCACAGCACTTTTTAGGGTGATGTATTTATTAACTGGCTGGGGATGAGCAGTACAGAAATTCAGTTTGTTCAGGAAAATAAAATGAAGACACTCTGACAAGTTTATGAAGTAAGCACAATAGCTATTTATTACTTTTTAAACACGCAGTGCACCTAAATGTTTTTAGCAGTGTTTGCCCAAATAAATGAATAAAGCTTCCCAAATCATCTCTATTTACTTTTCTTTTGAATTTTAATAAAGTTTTTGCTTTATTTTAAAAAGCACATCCTAGCTTCCTTCAGAATAAAATGCATTCTTTATGGAAATAAACATAGCTAAGTGTTCAGATAAGCTGGAGAGGGGCATTGTGGGAAGAGAAACAAATCATTCACAGCCCTGCTGTATATTAATCCCATCTTTTCCATTTTTGGTTCTAATTTATTTTGTTCTTTACATTCTACCACCACCAAAATAAATGAAGCCATGAATACAATAACTTTTTAAATGCAAGTACCTGCCTTCTACTGGCTTCTATTGCATTTGAATAGCACTTATTATTTTTACTCGGTGTTATTCTTTGCATTTCTCATAGTAAATAATTCACACAGCTTTTTCTTTCCTTGTAACCAAGATACGCTTATGTTTTCATGCAACTGAAAAAAAATCATTCTAGATCTTTTCATCCTTAATTAACTGTGACTTCTACCCCTTTATAACACGGTAAAGAAAAATACTTAGCTGTTAAAAAGCATGCTATACTGCCAAAAAAGCGACTGTGACCTTAATGCCTCTGTTGTATAAAGTGTTTATGATTTTATTGGTGATCACCGAAACCTGATGACCAACGCAGCCTGGGAAAACTCAGTTTTGGCTTACAACCACCCAGCAACATGCCAAGTGTGGTACAGCGGGTTTGCAGACCACAGTTACATCAGAGGAATGTCACTGGCAGAACTCGAGGAACACCCCAACAGTCTCGTCAACCGTTTTGTTTTGTTTTCTTCAGTGATAGAGGACTGTGTGTGTTTATTCCTTGAACTCCAAAGGGACATCCTCTGCAAATCAAATGTCTTTGACTATATATGTGCCTTAGATGCCATTTCTGCACAGAGCTATTCTGTTTTTCTACGGTTATTTATAAAAAGGACGAGGCAAGCGACTAAATGACTACAGCAGCTCTTTGCCACTCTTTTGGCTGCGGTATTTGTTTCCTCGGGACAGCCCATGGAAAAAATAGCTACACAACACTGCATAGCTTCTTGTTCTTTGTCTGCTGCATCATCAAAAAATTGATTATTCAGGTTCTTGGAGATAAGACACCAAACAATAAGACCCCTCTCTTTAACTCTGCCCATGCTGAGGTAGGTAATTAGGTAACTCCTGATTTGCGCCACAAAGACAAGAACAGAAAGCAAAATCCACAGGAAGGGATGCCTCAGACTGAATCTCCAATTTATCTGGGGAAGTCTGGAATACTTTTCATTTTTCTGCCTCCAGGTTTGTGCAGAAAAAGTCTCATCTGCATTCCTTTATGGAGATGACATTGTGTTGGTCTCCATCCCTTTCACAGATCCTCACTGCAGGGCCACCTCCTCACTCTTGCTGTTCAGTGCTTACTGCAATTTATTCCCCAAGGACCCTTATTATTAAATACTGCCTCTCACTCTCACTTTCCTTTTTCCTTCCCTTTCAGCTTCCCTGACCCATTTCCCCCATTTCTGTATCCTCCCTAAACTTCTCACACAGTTTTTCCTCTCCTCTACCTCCCCGAGTAGAATTTGGCAGCACATTGGCAGCACGCTGAGGCCAAGGGGAGAGTGCCCTTTGGTTTCAAGGGGCTTTGGATTACCAGCTAAACTTCCATGACCACTTGTCCTCTCTGTTGTAAAGCTCCACATGAGTATTATGCTACAGAAAGCATCACAGCAGAGGAGCTGGGTGACTCCACAGGCTCAGAGCGGAAGGCTCTAACCACATATTCATCTGCCAGTCAGAGAAGGGAAACCCTGGGGCAAAACTTGCACAAAATAAGCCCCATTATTCAGACTGTGCAAAGGGGAGGAAAACCAGAAGAATTTTGCATTCTGGACTGACATACCAGCAAAGAGTGCTGGCACAGAATAATACTACATAATAATAATAGTAATAATATTTGTACATAATTTATCATTATACACTACAAACTCAGCTCAAATCCTGGTACCATGCTATTCTCTTCCAGCTCCATATCCTCCTCTTGCTATACTCTTTTTATTGGCTTACATGTGCTGTGGAAATTAGTTTTATTCTAATTTGGAGCCTTTGAGGAAAGGCTGAAAAAGCATGTACTAGTCCATAGTCATTAAAAAACTCAAATGACAGTATTTCATCCTGCTTTTGAGGCTAAAATATTAGGCTTTGAAACATGAATCACACAGCTTAGTTGAGGCTGTGAAGAAGCTTAGGATCATAGCTTTAGTTAAAAATAAGCTTTAATACATAAAGCTGAGGAAAAGGGAGCATAGAGAATACCTCAGAAGTCAAAGTACAGCTACTGAGCAGCTCTGAGTTTGTGTATACCGTATTGCTCTGCTTTTAACCCAGATACTGTTGAGCTTCACCAAAGGTGAAGGCAGAGAACCAGGGATAGTTCAGAGGGTGGCGTTGGGTGGCACGTAAAGGAAATAGTGTGTAATAAGTCCTAAAGAGTTAACAGTTTGCAAGGTCTTTCAGCTTGCAGAAGAACAAAAGATATATTGTTTCACAGTCGTCCCCCCTCTTGCTTTTTTTTTTCCCTCTTTTTATTTTTTTTTCCTTCTTCTTCTTTTTCCCCTGGCCTTGTAAATCCCATATTGGCAAGCAAGAATGAATGTTATAAAACATCTTCTAAGAAGTCCATATTGCAATAGCCCTTGCACCGCCCTAAGTTGCCAGTTGCCCTGAATCTTCTATAGTTTAAATGCAATCCAAAACCAAACCCCACAAGGACACAACAGCTTATGCATAGAGAAGGGGAAAAAAAAAGACGAAAACCACACCTTGAATCTTAGCTTAGGAAACTGTGCCATCAACCCTTCATCTCGCAGGACCGAGTCCCTGCTCTGCTCCACACCGGTCCTGGGTTACCCATAACTTGTGGGATGCTGGGGTTTGTTAGGATCCCCTGGTCTCCTCTCAGAGTTGTTTTTGAACAGCTCCGGCCCTCTTTCTCGCTATCGGCCCTTGCAGGAGTCGTGCAGAAAGGCTATTACGAGTCTGCACAAAGGAAGGCCATGAAGACTACGCGCCGGAGAAATGAATTTCAAAAGCTCGGTTAATTCCCCAGAGGAAGCCTAAGGTAAAACAATAATCATCACCTTGTTCCCCTCCCACCCGTCAGAGCACAGGTTCCTGATTATCGGGTGGGCTGCAGGGAGAGGAGGTTGTGCTGCTGCTCAGTCCTCCTTCTCAGCTGGTGCCACTCAGGTCCTTATCATAACAGCATGAAGCCACCTGATTCTAGGGCTGCATTTAAAAATAGTATCCATTTCTCTTTTTCTTTCTTTTTAAAGCAAACTCCTCTGATATACATTGGTATTTATAGCTTCGATCTAGGCAGGGCAATTGTAATTTAGGGAGAATGCCTGAGGTGCAAGCCTGATCATTTCTGCAATAGGCAGCCTATTGTTCATAAAATAGGTACCAGAAAAGTGGTGGCAAAAGAAGCGTGTAAGTACCCAGCTTGCTGATCTCAACTCCATTTGCACTCCTCTGCTCTGAGTGAGGTCCTACAGGGAGGAGAAGGGGCTTAAAGGCACAGTCCTCAGACAATAGCACTCTCAGAATGGTTAATTATAGCACAAAGCCCTAAGAAACTTAAGTGGATTTTGCATGGCTTTATGGAAAGTGGAAACTATTCTCTTTACCATTTGCCAAACCACACACACACACTACAGCATAGCAGCTAGAGTTTCAGAGCTTTTGCAAAACCAGGTTACACATCAATTTCATTATTTCATTTGCTATGAGAAAGTGTGATACAAAAAGCTCTCAAAAAACATGACCGCATCCAACACATCCTGTATCGCAGACGCCTGGTATGGTCTCTGTAAGCTTTTTCCTTGACGCTGGGTCATAGTATGTTTTTAATATCCACACCAGAAAGGGAAACAAGACTTCTGTGAAAAGCTTTCCAACTGCCCTCCTCAAGGGAAAACCTTCCCCAACCATGCGTGCAAACACACTCCCAAGTGAAACAAGAGGGAAAATTACTATCTCGACCCTCTGTCTCATATTTGTACCCTTGCCAACCACTAAGGTTATGCCTGTGGTCTTTCATCCAAAGGGACTCGACTATAAGCTGGAGTGGTATTTGCATCTCATTCTTTCTTTTTAGAGGTAAGTAGGAGATGTGGTGAAAATTAAGGTTCTGAGTATTATGGTTTCAAGATTTACAGTGGAATGGAAGAGAGGGAAAAGAAGGCCAGAAAGCTAATAGGTAGAGACATAGTTTATGGAGAGGCAGGGTGTTTTTAGGAAGGTCAGTGCTGCTGAATAAACCATGCAGCCTTCATTAATGAACTGCTAAAACTATTAAAGAGTTAGCCTGCTGTCATCCAAGAGATGTTACCAGAGACTTTATTTCAGCTAAGATATGCGGGTAGCAGATATATGGATGGATATGGAAAATGTGGTGAAGACACTAAAATCACTGTCCTGCAAAGACTTACACATGTGCTTAGCTTCATAAACCCCTTTTTCTCCGGGGTTCTTTAACCCTGAGAAGAGGAGGCTGAGGGGAGACCTTATCGCTCTCTACAGCTACCTGAAAGGGGGTTGGAGCAAGGTAGGTGTTTGTATCTTCTCCCAAGTAACAGGCAATGGGATGAGAGGAAACGGCCTGAAGTTGTGCCAAGGGAGGCTTAGATTGGATATGAGGAAAAATTTCTTCACTGAAAGGGTTATCAAACATTGGAACGGGCTGCCGAGGGAAGTGGTGGAGTCACCATCCCTGGAGGTATTTAAAAGACGTGTAGATGTGGTGCTTAGGACATGGTTTAGTGGTGGCCATGGCGGGGTTAAGTTAATGGTTGGACTCAACGATCTTAAAGGTCTTTTCCAACCTAAACAATTCTATGGTTCTATAAATAATCCCACTGAAATCAAAAGGGCTACTCAGTGAATAAAAAAAATTCTGCATAGGAAGGCTTTCAAGGCCATTGCTTAGGTGTGACAGGGCATCAGAGGAGGTATCTGGTTGAGAGGGAACCGACAGGGAGTGCAGAAGCTAAACCACAAAATCTATCACTTAGGGTACATGTGGTTCACAGAAAGGCTGGGACCAAGGCAGTTAACAGATTGTGGGCACCCAAGGATTTGCTAACTAGATAGGCTCCTTATAGCTCCCAAAATAGACACAGGTTGCTATATATGTAAATAGAACAGTTATTTTGGTTAAATAGAGCTTAACTGTTTCTGATACAGTCATTTATTTGTCAAGTCTGTTTTATGTTAATTTAATTATAAGAAAATTGAAAAGTGTGATACATAGCTAAGCCCTTAAGGCCGGTTAATCTATTTGGATTGTAACAAATATAATTTTTATTAGCTCAGCCTATTTGGATGGTAACGAGTCTAACCTTTCAGTAGACATTACAGACTCTGAATTATAGTCTATTTTATGTAAAACCAGCATTTAGTTCAATAAAAGGAAAGTTCTTTTATCTGTCATTGTGTTAAGGAATTGGTGTATTAATGAGGATGCAGCAGGCACTGTGACCATTTTCCAGAAGGAAGGGTGCCCTCCTTTCTGGATGTGCATGAAAAAGTGCCGAGGTAAGTCACAGGGACAGTAGTAATCAGGATGTGGGGATTTTTTTTTTTTCTTTGTCTGAAAATGACCATAAGGAAAAATATTGGTGTGTGCATGAATTAAAAAAAAAAAGAAAAAAAAATCACTGTCCACAATAAAATCTTTCCCTGCACAATTGGGAGAAAAGCAAAATAAATCAAAACAAAAACCCTAACCAAATTAAATCCATCTGAAATAAACAAACTAAACCAAACCAAAGCCTCCAAGATAAACTGGCAAACAAATAATACAAATGTCTGCAGAAGCTGCCTTAATTTCTAGGAAAAAATTGTGTGTTTGACACAAACTCGCTAATGGTTTTAGATCTCTTCAGACAAAAATGGCCTCATTCTCACAGAGTTTTCACATTCTTAATAGTAAAATGCAAAATGCCCTACAAAAGTTGAGGTTCTTCTCACACTACCATTGTGCAACTTCTGGCTCCTTTTTAGAAGTGGAAATACGGCTTTCTCTATACTTCAGAACACTTTTTAAACCTCCCCCAAACCACCTCAGAAAGCCCCAGTGGGAAAACCTCCCCAACTTGTGGAACTTGTGAAAGTGCATGTTTTCCCCAAAAGTTCTTCTTGAAACCTAGCTGGGCTATTGTGCTGAGCCTGAACAGCTGTACTCATGAACCTTTCGTTGTCATCCTGATGTGGAGAGATTGAATGTTCTTCTGTGTAAGAGGGACATACTCTTTTCATTTTACCATACTTCAAGCGTCTACATGAAGATATTACACTGTATAAAGAAAATATTGTTTCTTAACACGCTCTTGAGTGGTCTTTGCATTTCTCATGACAAGGATATCGATGGGCTCGCTGAGCGTTGATCAACCATTTATAACTGAACCTAGAACACTGTCTTATCAATGCTAATGGAGAAGTGTTAGGCCCATTATTACTGAAGATAAAACTTTCCAATTATACCATTTTTTTTTTCACAGACATTTTTAAAGATTTAACTGAAAAACTAATAAAAAATAGCTGTGTCTCCCAGTGTGCCTTTTTGGTAAGAGGGAAAGAGGAGCTCTCGTTTTTTATAGGGAGTTTTGACTTTTCCTGCTATGTATGCCCCAGTGACAGGTGTAAGAAACTGTAAAAGAGAATGAATGATACCTGAAGTAATTTTTAAATTTGCTTAAATTCTGAAATTTTCAGGGGAGTGTGGTCCTCTTCCAGATAAACAATGGCTTTCTAAATATATGAATAATTTGAGTTTTTAATAACTCTTAAAAGGGAGTGTTCATTTGATTGAATTTTAAGGACAATAAAAATGCAAGAATTGCTTGAGCATGAAACAATAAACATTAGTGTGCAGAAATACTACTGTGTTCGGGCAGTTCTAATTCTGATACCCATATTTTTCATGGGAATAGTTACTTTTAAAAATGGATGGCCAAGAAGGTAAAGATTTTAGAAGGGTAGCCTTGATGTGAAAATGGCTTCTGAGGGACTCCTCCTCAGGTTGTGGAACCCCTGTTTGTAGCTCTGTGTGTGTGTGTGTGTTTAGGAGGCAGGTAAAGAAGGTGAAAATGTTACTGAGATAGTGTAGATAAGTGCTGGAAAGGGTGTGCGGGGTCAGATGTCAACAGCAGTGGGGAAGGAAAAGCTGAAATCTCAGAGACAACAGGTTTCCATCATTTCTTTTCTTCTCAATGGCAGATTGGAAGAGCTGCAGCCCCATTTCCAAACATACATGACTTCAGTGGTGCCCCACATAATGAATGCCCTCTCACCCTATAGTTTCCTGGGGAAATAAAAAGCACAAGAAGCCACTGAAGGCTCTCCCCACACTTCATGAAGATATCTCTGCAAAGCACCAACTTTCCCTGCCTATTTTATTTTAAAACAAGCTGCAAGGTCTGCTCAGGGTACCGCTCTGTGAAAAACTTACATTGTTGAAGAAAAGATTATAACACAGTAGCAGACAATTTCTATCTGTGAATGGACTGTACTTATTTCTCCAGCCCTGCTCAGTACTTTTAGATTAGGTATGGGCTTTTGGTTTTGGGAACATGACCTTTTCCTGACAAACTGCAGAGCTTTGCAGTGAGGTCTTATTGCTTGGAAATTCAGAGGAGGCTTTCTGCTCCTCCTTTCCTTTTTTACTACATTACTTGTAGTCTGAAATACAATTTTGTTCTTTTTTTTTTTTCATTTTTAATTCTATCAAAGTCATAAACAGTGAGCCAAGTACAAAGTCTCTTAACACAATTGATACTTCCAACCAACACGACACTATCAGAAGTTTCTTACCCTGCTCTCCATAAAGCCTAAAGAGAAATTTCCATGAAAGAATCACAATACTGTAAGCTCACATCCTACCTTACTATGAGCAATTGTCTTATGTAGAGCAATATTTACACATTTCTTTCTTCAAGCTGAATAATGCCTCCCTCCATCCTAAAGCCAATATATAAAGTGTCTGCAGTGTATTCAATACAGCTGTGCCACCATTAATTCTCCATGTCACCATTAATACTCCATACAAACACTTATACTACCAGTATTTTCACAAGCCAATATTAAGCTATTTAAATTTTCACTGTCTTTTATTTCCTTGGTATCAATCCCATTGAACATGGAACAGCCCCATCCTGGGAAGATTTTAGTTCTGTCGTTAATAGCCAAGAAATCATTTAGCAAAGTAATTGTGCTGAAGCTGATAATTTATAATCCCAAATTTTATCTATAAAACCAAATGATTACCTTGGGGTAAGGCAAGTTAATTCACAGTCGTACGTTCTGTGGCAGGTTACCTCTCTGCCTCTTGGAGGGTACAGAACGAATTACGTCTCTGCTTACACTTCAGCATATTTGTATGTGCTCGTGCCCAATAGGTTCTTCGCAATGTTATGAAACGAACCATTTTTGCTACTTGAGGCAACCATAAAATCCAAGATCTGAGACCACTGTTTGTCACTGAATGCCAGTGTGGCACTTAAGCTCCCTATGTAGGCAGGATTTATAGTTTTGTATTACAGCTCTGAGCTTCCAAATCTACCTGGTCTCTCTTCTCTGTATGATTTCTGTTGAATAAACCATGCTGTTTGGGTGCCTGCTGTGGGGGTGGGGTGCACGAGCAGTACTATTTGCTGTTCATCTTAGAAACTCAGCTGGTACAGACTTCCTAATTAACATGTTCACAAAAGCTGGCTGCAGACATGTTGTCTGAGAATTACGGGTGGCTCATAGACATTCATGCAAGAGAAAGCAGCTATTAAAAAGAATATTGACTAATATTCATGCATGTTTGAGTGCAGGCAAGTGGATTTCTTCATTAATAAACCTTGCTTATTAACACAAAGGTCATCTGAAAGAATTTACCATGAAACCACAACCCGAAACTTTTCCTTGGATTTGGTTTTCCCTATGCCCTGTTCCCTCAGGACATGCCTACCCAAACCTTACCACTCACTCTGTCATGATTTCTCTTTATTTCTCTTATATCTGAGTGGAATAATGAGCTGGCTTTGTTACTGAGTCAGCAAAAAAACCCGTTTGCGCTTTCCCAGCTGGATCAACACCTGCCAGCAGGGTGAGGAATCTCAGGCAAACACTGCTAGAGGTAAAAAGAAACACAGTTGTGATTGCGATGTTTGAAAAAAAGCATGCACTTTGATTCAGCAGTAGGCTTCCCACACAGAAAACTCCTCTTTTTGGTCATATCTGGAAGCCATTGTAATACTTGGATGCTAAGATAAGAAGCACTAAAAAGGATAATAAATTATATAAATATTACTGTTGTTATTTTGTAACTTAGTATGCCATTTATGTTTCTGAAGGAGAAATAGCAGACTTCATTATATCCAGTGCCACTTGTGCTCATTAAGTAGGTCCCTCAGACCCCTTGGTTGTAACACCTGGAATAAAGAATGAAGTAGGACAGACTAGGCACTTCAAATTTATGACATAAACACATAATTCTGGCAAGTTAAGAATATCTTTGTTTATCATCTGCTGCACTGACACTCTTACACACACAGTGATGATGCTGGCAGGCATGATATGTGTGCATGTATCAAATGTCCAAAGGGAGAGATCATTATGGTCCATCTGGCCAGTAAAACTCTTCAGTTTCTAAATGCAGTCTTTGAGGTAATGTTAAAGCAGA
Source organism: Haliaeetus leucocephalus (assembly GCF_000737465.1). Classification (NCBI taxonomy): domain Eukaryota; kingdom Metazoa; phylum Chordata; class Aves; order Accipitriformes; family Accipitridae; genus Haliaeetus; species Haliaeetus leucocephalus. The sequence continues at coordinate 5,407,516 of NW_010972931.1, forward strand.
TATCTGGAGATTTTAACTGCATTGATTGCTGCATTCATCCATATATTGCTTACTTTGGTGATCACCCTACAAGATGTACTAGGTGAGAAATCAATGAAAATTGCTATATTAGATGAGCCAACTGAGGACATAATATTTGCAGACCAGCCATAAGTGATAGTAGACCTAAACCAGAGGTACTTGGGTCAGCCCCATTTCTCATTTCAGACTGTCTGAAGACTCAGGCATGTTCTATTTTTCTTAAGCTGTTTATGAGCATGAGCTTAATTTACAAACCAGAAGTGTAAAATACATAGCCATTTCAAAACAAAATCCGAATACGGTATAAAACCTTTGTATAGTGGAGGTAGGGCCTCATAAAGCCAGGTGAGGCTAAAGCACATAGCACCAAATTTATTTAGGTGCCTTAAACAGGAATAAAGTATCACACTGCTTTCCATCAGGTAGACATATATGGAAGCCAAACCTTTGTGGGTGTATTCACTGGTATGAAGAGGTCAAATGGGAAGACCTGCCACAAAAGAAATGATTCTGACCCAAGGTGAAGTGGAAACCTGTCTGAGATGTGGAGGCATTCATCTTGCAGACTGAGAGGTGCAAATATATATTCTTGCTCAACAGAAAGAGTTGTTCATGCTATGACTACGACAGAGAACTTGTAATTAAAAGTC
>NW_010972931.1:5408286-5408532 GCF_000737465.1 Haliaeetus leucocephalus
ACTAACATGGCATTGTTCTGATGATTCCTACTTTTGGTACGAAGCCTGGGAAATCAACAGCAATGGAGCACAATGATTTCTGTATGTTTTAGTACAAGGAACTGGCTGGTCTCTCTCTAGGGACTGAAGAAGAAGGTCTGGTGGATACTGCAGTTTGTACAGGGTTTCCTTGGCAGAATGTGTTGTGCATTCATCGTGGAGTAATACAGTTCATTTCAGATGGAGTCTTTCAGACCATCAGTAGCA
>NW_010972931.1:5408708-5409406 GCF_000737465.1 Haliaeetus leucocephalus
GGCTTAGATGACAAGAGGAAATCTCCCAGCTGTCACAAGACTGAGAGATGGTGTGATAGCCTGGTGTATGATAGACATAGGGGTGCTGAGAGCCTGTATACCTGCCCCTGCTACCTCAAGGAGTATTTGGAGGCATTCAGTGGAAAACAAATCAAAACCAAACCTCAAGCTGGGAGGGTAGGTGGTTATCTGAGCTCAAGAAACTCTTGGTTCTAGTTCTTTAGATAATTTCCGAGCAGACAGGGGAATAGACCAACTGAACTAAATAGGCAGCTACTAAACACAGGACTCTGGTGACCTTGCTCAGGCAATAGGACTGGTGCTAAGTAGGTATTTGATGAGCTCTGCAGAGATTTATCCAGTTCCAGAGCCAAGCAGAACTACTTCAGATGCATGTTGTGGAACTTCAAAGTATCCTCAGGGATGATGCCAGTGTCCTACTGCTGTGGCAGACTTCTGCAGTCACCATGACTGTATGGCTTGGCTCAGATGACTGTATTGACTACCACCCTTTCTAGAACTTTATGCCTGTCAGATACTGATCTCTTCTTAAAATAGACTAGGGCTTTTTAAGTTGCCATAGTCAGAAGAACTCTGTGTTATTTAGCAGTTCTGGAGGTGAGACCACTGCTCTCAGCAGGGGTGGGAAGCTGTTCTGCTCCCAGATGGATAAAACAGCTCTGCTCCCAGATGGTGAC
>NW_010972931.1:5409707-5410601 GCF_000737465.1 Haliaeetus leucocephalus
TAAGCTCACATCCTACCTTACTATGAGCAATTGTCTTATGTAGAGCAATATTTACACATTTCTTTCTTCAAGCTGAATAATGCCTCCCTCCATCCTAAAGCCAATATATAAAGTGTCTGCAGTGTATTCAATACAGCTGTGCCACCATTAATTCTCCATGTCACCATTAATACTCCATACAAACACTTATACTCCCAGTATTTTCACAAGCCAATATTAAGCTATTTAAATTTTCACTGTCTTTTATTTCCTTGGTATCAATCCCATTGAACATGGAACAGCCCCATCCTGGGAAGATTTTAGTTCTGTCGTTAATAGCCAAGAAATCATTTAGCAAAGTAATTGTGCTGAAGCTGATAATTTATAATCCCAAATTTTATCTATAAAACCAAATGATTACCTTGGGGTAAGGCAAGTTAATTCACAGTCGTACGTTCTGTGGCAGGTTACCTCTCTGCCTCTTGGAGGGTACAGAACGAATTACGTCTCTGCTTACACTTCAGCATATTTGTATGTGCTCGTGCCCAATAGGTTCTTCGCAATGTTATGAAACGAACCATTTTTGCTACTTGAGGCAACCATAAAATCCAAGATCTGAGACCACTGTTTGTCACTGAATGCCAGTGTGGCACTTAAGCTCCCTATGTAGGCAGGATTTATAGTTTTGTATTACAGCTCTGAGCTTCCAAATCTACCTGGTCTCTCTTCTCTGTATGATTTCTGTTGAATAAACCATGCTGTTTGGGTGCCTGCTGTGGGGGTGGGGTGCACGAGCAGTACTATTTGCTGTTCATCTTAGAAACTCAGCTGGTACAGACTTCCTAATTAACATGTTCACAAAAGCTGGCTGCAGACATGTTGTCTGAGAATTACGGGTGGCTCATAGACATTCAT
>NW_010972931.1:5410618-5781549 GCF_000737465.1 Haliaeetus leucocephalus
TTAAAAAGAATATTGACTAATATTCATGCATGTTTGAGTGCAGGCAAGTGGATTTCTTCATTAATAAACCTTGCTTATTAACACAAAGGTCATCTGAAAGAATTTACCATGAAACCACAACCCGAAACTTTTCCTTGGATTTGGTTTTCCCTATGCCCTGTTCCCTCAGGACATGCCTACCCAAACCTTACCACTCACTCTGTCATGATTTCTCTTTATTTCTCTTATATCTGAGTGGAATAATGAGCTGGCTTTGTTACTGAGTCAGCAAAAAAACCCGTTTGCGCTTTCCCAGCTGGATCAACACCTGCCAGCAGGGTGAGGAATCTCAGGCAAACACTGCTAGAGGTAAAAAGAAACACAGTTGTGATTGCGATGTTTGAAAAAAAGCATGCACTTTGATTCAGCAGTAGGCTTCCCACACAGAAAACTCCTCTTTTTGGTCATATCTGGAAGCCATTGTAATACTTGGATGCTAAGATAAGAAGCACTAAAAAGGATAATAAATTATATAAATATTACTGTTGTTATTTTGTAACTTAGTATGCCATTTATGTTTCTGAAGGAGAAATAGCAGACTTCATTATATCCAGTGCCACTTGTGCTCATTAAGTAGGTCCCTCAGACCCCTTGGTTGTAACACCTGGAATAAAGAATGAAGTAGGACAGACTAGGCACTTCAAATTTATGACATAAACACATAATTCTGGCAAGTTAAGAATATCTTTGTTTATCATCTGCTGCACTGACACTCTTACACACACAGTGATGATGCTGGCAGGCATGATATGTGTGCATGTATCAAATGTCCAAAGGGAGAGATCATTATGGTCCATCTGGCCAGTAAAACTCTTCAGTTTCTAAATGCAGTCTTTGAGGTAATGTTAAAGCAGATATCTGGAGATTTTAACTGCATTGATTGCTGCATTCATCCATATATTGCTTACTTTGGTGATCACCCTACAAGATGTACTAGGTGAGAAATCAATGAAAATTGCTATATTAGATGAGCCAACTGAGGACATAATATTTGCAGCCCAGCCATAAGTGATAGTAGACCTAAACCAGAGGTACTTGGGTCAGCCCCATTTCTCATTTCAGACTGTCTGAAGACTCAGGCATGTTCTATTTTTCTTAAGCTGTTTATGAGCATGAGCTTAATTTACAAACCAGAAGTGTAAAATACATAGCCATTTCAAAACAAAATCCGAATACGGTATAAAACCTTTGTATAGTGGAGGTAGGGCCTCATAAAGCCAGGTGAGGCTAAAGCACATAGCACCAAATTTATTTAGGTGCCTTAAACAGGAATAAAGTATCACACTGCTTTCCATCAGGTAGACATATATGGAAGCCAAACCTTTGTGGGTGTATTCACTGGTATGAAGAGGTCAAATGGGAAGACCTGCCACAAAAGAAATGATTCTGACCCAAGGTGAAGTGGAAACCTGTCTGAGATGTGGAGGCATTCATCTTGCAGACTGAGAGGTGCAAATATATATTCTTGCTCAACAGAAAGAGTTGTTCATGCTATGACTACGACAGAGAACTTGTAATTAAAAGTCTTTCAAGTTTCTTAAGGCTGTGCCAGGTGTCTGGCCTCTGCCCTTCTTTGACTGTCAGAAAGTGCTACTGCTTAAACACTTGAGACAGAAGAGAACAGTGGAGAACTACAATCAGTATTTCTCTTTTCTAGCAAGTGCAAGCTCTGCCACTGCAGGCCACCGCAGGCTCCTGAAGGAGAGGTTCCTGGAGATAGGCAGCACAGGAGGGCTGGACAAAATTTGTAAGTTGTGTAGGTGGCCAGTGGACTGGATAAGCCTTGAGACACGATGCTGATACCCACTGGTCTAAGGCAATCAGCTGCCTGGGTCAAAGGAGTGGCTGGTGAAGGGAAGATTTCAATTCAGCTCTCACTGAGGTCTCTAACACCTGAGGTCAGAATTTGTGGCACCAAAAAGCTCAGCACTAACATGGCATTGTTCTGATGATTCCTACTTTTGGTACGAAGCCTGGGAAATCAACAGCAATGGAGCACAATGATTTCTGTATGTTTTAGTACAAGGAACTGGCTGGTCTCTCTCTAGGGACTGAAGAAGAAGGTCTGGTGGATACTGCAGTTTGTACAGGGTTTCCTTGCCAGAATGTGTTGTGCATTCATCGTGGAGTAATACAGTTCATTTCAGATGGAGTCTTTCAGACCATCAGTAGCATCCTGGGGAATTACAGCAAGGAAAACCTCCTTTACTAGAGCTAATGTAGACATTGGGCAGACCCTGCTAGAAGGTGGCATCTGAAAATATAGGAGCCTTGTCTACCAGCACATTGAGTAAAAGCCTCATGATTGTCACTTTGGTCACAAAAATCTTGTGTCTAAGTCTGCCAAAGAGGGCTTAGATGACAAGAGGAAATCTCCCAGCTGTCACAAGACTGAGAGATGGTGTGATAGCCTGGTGTATGATAGACATAGGGGTGCTGAGAGCCTGTATACCTGCCCCTGCTACCTCAAGGAGTATTTGGAGGCATTCAGTGGAAAACAAATCAAAACCAAACCTCAAGCTGGGAGGGTAGGTGGTTATCTGAGCTCAAGAAACTCTTGGTTCTAGTTCTTTAGATAATTTCCGAGCAGACAGGGGAATAGACCAACTGAACTAAATAGGCAGCTACTAAACACAGGACTCTGGTGACCTTGCTCAGGCAATAGGACTGGTGCTAAGTAGGTATTTGATGAGCTCTGCAGAGATTTATCCAGTTCCAGAGCCAAGCAGAACTACTTCAGATGCATGTTGTGGAACTTCAAAGTATCCTCAGGGATGATGCCAGTGTCCTACTGCTGTGGCAGACTTCTGCAGTCACCATGACTGTATGGCTTGGCTCAGATGACTGTATTGACTACCACCCTTTCTAGAACTTTATGCCTGTCAGATACTGATCTCTTCTTAAAATAGACTAGGGCTTTTTAAGTTGCCATAGTCAGAAGAACTCTGTGTTATTTAGCAGTTCTGGAGGTGAGACCACTGCTCTCAGCAGGGGTGGGAAGCTGTTCTGCTCCCAGATGGATAAAACAGCTCTGCTCCCAGATGGTGACTCTTAGAAATGGAAAAAAAAAAGCCCCCCCTCCCCCCGCTCCAAAACTGAGCACAGCACCCAAGGTGATTCTCACTGAAGTACAGAAGTTATGTGAGGCACTTGTGGGAAGGGCCAGAAAAAAACCCAAAACCTTGTTGAGGCCCAGGGAAGGATATGGGGGTGAGTTCTATTAATGAGCCTATAAAAAGAAAGGGGTGAAATGAATCAAGGTTTTTGTAAATGTCCTTCTTTCAGGAGTTTAGTGTTGCCATAGTTGAAATACTACTCTGAAACTGAAAATTTTTGAAGATTCAACTGTTTGGAAGCTGTTGTGAAGTTTGTTTGACCCTGTCTTTAAGACAGCTTGTGACATTCCTTCTGGAAAAAAATCTAGACGAAACAGAGATCTACTTCAATGTAATGGTTATGAGAAACCATATAAGGCATATGGTGGGGTGAGGTTGAGGGCTTGTGTCAGTCAACTGAAGAAGAAAGAAAACCGCCAATGACAAAGCACTGGAAACAGTAATTTAGAGAGGGATCAGAATATAATATTGGAAGAGTTGAGCGAATTAGAAAAGAAGGGATGAGGTATAATTGTACAAATTGCAAAGTCATGTACTTCAGGACTAACAACAAGAATCTCTGTTACAGGCTGACAATTCACCATTTTAAAATGACAGAAGAGGGGAATACCTAGGATATATCAGTTGATCACAGCAAGCCTGTGAACTTCAGACTGATTTTTGCTGTGAAAAGTACAAACCTAATCCCTAAATGTGTCACGTGGGGTATTTTTGGTAGTCATTGAGAAGTATTAATGCTTCTGTACAGTTGAGACTTCATCTGAAAAATTGCATAGAGTTTGATTCACTTGTGTTCAGCAAAGATGAACCCACTTGTATGTTCAGGGGAACAGAAACCATACTTTTGACAGGAGACCTGCAGTGGCTTAGCCTTACAAAGCAAAGGCTCATGGAGAATATGTTTTTGGTTTATAAATAAAGTTCAATACAGGTTGAAAAATATCAAGGGAAAATGCTACTTAAGTAAAAAGAAAGAGAACAGTATATGCACAAGAAGAAAATTGTGTAAGATGGCCATGAATATATTAAGGCTGCAAAATGAGAAGGCAGTTTCTAACAGCCAGGAGGAGAAGCAAGTGGAGGAAGAGACTTAGCTGCTTATGATTCTCTAGAATGGAGGTAAGTTCCTCATTCAAAGCCAGCATGGGTACCTCTGTATGGCATTGCATTTTGCCATGAAGTCCATTACATATCTTGTAAATTAGAAGGGCTGTGTAAACAAGACGTAGTGAAACTAAAAGCACTTTTGGTAGAATATATAAATTTAATTTGAAAGAATGTCCAAATGATGAGTCAATTTTTAAAACTGGTCTACGTTTTTCATAACAAATAGTTCAAACCTGCATTTCAAGTGCAAAGTTAATGCTAGCTAGGTAGCAACAAACAGGTGTTGAGCTAAAAACACTACCTTTAGAAGACAAAGAAAACACTTAAAATATATCACCAGCATTTGAATCTAGGGTGGAAATTTTGAACATGATTTATCTATGTGTGTAAATTGAAACTGGTGGAAATACATAGAAAAACATGTGTAGACACACGCTTCTAGTGTACATTTAGGTACGTAAATGTTTGAATACTTATGAAAAAACTTGAGAACAGAATAAAAACTCTGGGTTTGTATACACCTGCATATTTAAAGTGTGATTGCTTGACACAGGATATGGTATTTCATTTCAGCTATACCACATAAGCAAACCAATGAAGAATACTAATAATGAAATAAACAACAGATACAGTATAAAGTAGATTTTTCTTTTTGGGACCCTCATTTATACTAGATAATTTGCAATTAATACTTTATGAAAATTGCCTGTTTTGTATGCATGAGCAGACAAAAAGCTTCCTAAGAGCATCATTGTTTCCTTAACGAAAGATACAATGCCAGTGACATTATCAGTATTATACACTTGAACCACAGTTGGTGGAGACGACATCTTCTATAGTGTGCTGTCATGCATTTAGGACTAAATCTTATTGCAGCAAGTGGATGTTTTGCCACTGAATTCAAAAGGATACAGATTTGGCCCTCATTACTTGCCTCCATTTCTCCATCTAATTAAAGCATTTGAATGCTGACAGGTCACTGGAATGAATGCCCAATTAATTACTGATTTGTTCATCATAGCCACAGCCTGAATGCTATGAGTTTATACTGTAGACTCAGAATGATTCCTCCTTGGATTTGAGCTGTGCTCTAAATAATCAGACATTTTTGCATGGCACAAAAGAAAAGCCCAAATCCACAAATTTTAAAAAATATGTGAAATTTGTACTTTCAATACATATTGAGGATATCAGAGGAGATTTTCCTATTGCATATGCCACATACATATAAGTGTTAAATACAAAGTGCATACTGTACAGTACGTTAACTTTTCTGCTAGTTAAATTAACAAATATGCAAATTATAAAGGATGTGAGAGCACTAAAGAAACATCTGCTAACCAAAGGAAAAAGTAATGATAACGATGATAAATAAAGGAAGACAGAAGTAAGTATTGTTTGAGGTGGGTTTTCACCCAGCTGTGCATTACGATAAAGGAGTTATGAAAGAAGGCTACCCTATTAGCTGACAACCTCAAACAGGTTCAGAAAGCAATTTTTAAGTGTCGAAAGTCATTCTTGTGACGATGCGTTTTCTTCATTTCTGTTATTTGGAAACCCTTTATGAACGCACCCTCTCATCAGGAGAGCAGGGTGCTGGAAGGAAAATCGATTTTATGGAGGATATCAGCATTTTGAAATGTGGCTTTGTTCCTATTAGGAACAACTGCCAGAAAACAAACCAACAAGGAGAGTCTTTGCAAGGCAACTCTTACCCAGGGCTGTCCTCCTAAAGGTCTCCCAAACAGCATGAACAGAAAAGCTCTGAGGACCCTGGAGCAATCTGCTTGAAGAGCTTCCCTGTATCACAGACCCTGAGCAGCCAACATCTCCCATCACATGTCTTCCGAGAAGCTGGGCAGATGACCTTGCAGATGAGAGGGAGAACAGCAAGGGTCCCCTGGAATCCTTCCAGCCACCTCCCGTCGTTGGGTTTCACTGACTCAAATGCAATTCAAAGTATACACTACCCAGGTTAAGAGAAACAACACTTCAGCTGGCATCATGACAGGCACAGTTTACAACCACTTAGGAGTTTTGTTTGCAGATTTATTTGTATGGTGAATCAAAGTCAAGATGCTTTTAGATATTTATACATGTAGCGATTGTGTTGTCCTTGTTACACAATGTCAAGACGGTGACTACTGTGAGCAGTACGTGGGTGAATGCAACACCGACCTTGGTGCTTGTTTTACAGATTGGAAGTCAACAATCACCATTTAGAAGCAGAAATTGGATAAACCCTGTGGATAAATGTTTATAACATTCCAACTTTTTTATTTTAGCATTAACTTTAACTTCAGAGTTGATAGCAAAACATTCTTTGTGTCGTCTTCGTGACTTTCACATGCTATAACAACATAACAAGCTAACCACCAATAATGGTGTGTTAAGTATGGATGTGCATATTATCACCTTCCCATCTCCCCCTCTCATGTCCTTACTTTTCAAGGAAGCTTAACTATCATTTAGTGAAACCTTGCTCTGGAATAAAAGCCATCTAAACTTTCAGACAGCCTGCATGGGCAGTCTCTGCATGTAAAAACATGGCAACCATTTGGGTGTCATTCAAAATACCTTCCCTGTTCCTTCACTCTCCACAATATCCATCACCTTATGCATGGTCCTTCTAATCAGATTCCCTGTGGTTCTATCATTTACGGTCAGTATGAAGGTAATGGTAGCTCATCTCCAGCAATCCCTGACAATTAAATCTTCTATCTCCTGTGATGAATGGCCTCATTTTTCTTCCTTATGTCCCAAGGAAAAATATATAGTGCCTGAGACGCTGCTTGTGGAAATGGTTTGGAGCAGTTTGCAGTCCTCCAAAAGATCTAAGAACAACATTTAATACAACACATCTTAAAATAAATGCAAAATATTACCTTATCCATGCTGAAGAGGACAAGTGAAATTAAGTACGTGATGTACATGGTGGAGAATTTCTTTCAGTCATATTCATTCATTGTCTAAATAGTGTGTGAGAGCTGTGAGAACTCACCTACTTTATAGTTATGACTAACAGCTGAGTAATAAAAACATCCTGAGCAGGAGTGAAATGTAGGCAGATTGACCCTTGGTATTTTTGCAGTTTTAGAGCATGTATACACACTTTTCCCTTTTTTCCCACTGCTTCTGAAGCTAAGAAACAAAGCAAGCGTCAAATTCCAACACAGGTCAGGGACCTCAACCATTATGTAGATACAGTTTCATTATGTAAATTTGTGTAAATCAAGACTCTAGCACTTTTGTGGCTCCTAGTTCCCTGGTATTTCTAAAATGGTTCAACATAGACAAAACAGCAAGATGAACAAAGAGTGATTTCCCATGGTCATATGAGTTACTAATAGCTAATATGAGTTTTAGAAATGGTAGAAGACCTTGTTATTGCTCCAGTGTCCCCAAAGGTCTATATCCTTTATGAAAAGATTTGTTTTCATCTCCAGTTACAAGGAATACAGTTTCCTCTAGATAGTAAAAAAGTTGCAAGTCAGACCTAAAAAACAAATGCAGATTTTGGAGTACTCTCCCTCAAACAAGAGCTTTAGCAGTTTCTCTGTTCATGAACACTTCAGAAACTCTGGATAGTAGTAGATCAACACTATAACATTTATTATACTTTAGTAAAACAGCAGTTTTAGCTTAGGTCTTTCTAAATAAAGATCTGTTTCAACTGTGAAAATATGGATTGGATGGGTGACATATAATCACTTTCTATCTTTGCCCAAAAGTCATAGTGAATATGGAACATTTGAAGTTTCAGTCAAGTCTGCTTAATATCCTTTAAAATAATTCTTCCTCCTTGTTCAACCCAACATTAGAAGAGCAAGTACTATGGAGGACTCTTCAAATAGAACTGCAAAAGGAAACTTACAAAAAATAAGAAAAAAATCCTGGGTTTGCCTTATTTCTGAAGCAGTTTTACACACTCAGTAAATTCAGAAACTTTGGAAATGTTTCAGCTGCTCTTCCCAAATGTCGAGGTACTTATCCAATTTTTTTTGGTTTGTTCATGTTAAATGTGAAACAGACATTTCCTCCATCTTCATTTATAAATCTGTAATCACTTTATGTTATTTGTTAATACTGCAACCACTTCTTTATTATACCTGCAGTAGTAGAGTAGGCTGTGTCTAAGTACACATAGGTATTACTATTACAAAAGTACCATTTAGGTCACTTCATAGAAAATTCCAAAAACTTTCAGTATTTTTTTATATTCAAGGAACAGCAGTGGTTAAAACATTTTAGGATCCATAAGGAAAAGGAGCATGGAAAATATTATTGTGTATTTATATAAAGCAGCGATACAGCTTCAAATTAATACTGTATTCAGTGTTGGGAATTCTGACTTTAAATAAGGAAAATAAGAAGGAAAGTGAAAACAGTCAGAACAGTTAGTAACAGAATGTGAAGAAGCATAACACACACAGATAATACCTGCCGTGTAGAAGAGGGACGATCAAAAAGTACACAAAATAATGGATGGTTTACATGGGACAGGAAATTTCTGTTTAACCTGTTTGATCATAGTACAAAGAAGAAGGAGACATTCAATGAAACATAAAAATGGCAATACCACGCTGTTAAAAAGGTCTCCTTTTCAACACAAGGTACCATTACTTTGGAAACCTGATTATCATGAGGTATTACTGAAAAGTTCAGAATGGAAGTTCTATGTATTGAAAATGAAGAAAAAGATGATGGAAAGGAACTGGGCTCCTTAAGCACCACATAAACAACTTTTTGGCAAATGTGTCTTAAAAGGAAATACTTGTCTTGGGAAGGATTTTCCCATACTTGCTCATTGTAGGCAGTATTCCTGCAGCTTCTTTAAAGCCAACTGCTAAAACCAATATGTGAAAAGTTTTTGTTTTAGTTTTTTTCCAATATGATAATTCCTGTGAACCCTTATTTCCTTAGTGTAATGAATCTTTCCAAAGTTGGTGGATTTTACTCAAAATCTGACCAAATTGATGCAACATTTGCCCATTAATATACAAGAAGAATTGACTCAGCTTTCATGAAATGAGAATGGAAAAAATACACTTTCTTCTTGGAAACAACTGCCATATGATTTACCAGTTCGAAAGCAAGGGAAGAAAACTGGAACTAGATGGAAACTGGTTGATTGCACTGTACCCTTCAAACAAGAGTTTCTTGAAAATCAAATACCACCCCACCAAAAAAGTCTGTTGTTTATATCTATGCAAAATTGACTCCAGCAGGAGCCCATGTTCTTGAGAGGTAGTGAATATTTACAGCTAGAAAAGAAACGATGGAGGACAGAGAGAAATTAAGATTTCTGTTCACTACGGACTTCGTAGACTGTTACTTCTTGAATGTGACATTCTTCTGTTGGAGTTGTAATCATTAATGTAAATTAATTTATACATACTTAGAAGTACATCTGTTTAACTGTTCACATCTTCTATATGTACCTATAGGGAATAAGCTCATTGGACAGCAGAAGTCATGGAAGGCAGTCTGGCTGGCCTGAAGTATGTATGTTAAAATGTTGAAAGGACACAAAATGCAGTGTTCTTCCTGACAAACTGGACAATACTTTCAGAAATTACTTACTTTTGGTTCTGTCCTGTTGATATTACTCTGATAATCACAGACTTCTCTGTCATATTCACAGAAATAATTGAAAAGTTTCTCCCGTTTCACAGGATCATAGGATCAAAATAATTGAGGTTGGAAGGGAGGTCTCTTGTCTAACCTCCTGCTGCTCAAAGCAGGGTCAGTAGTGAGATCAGACCAAGTTGCACAATTGGCCTTAAAAACCTCCAAGGATGGAGACCGTACAGCCTCTCTGGGTAAACTGCTCCACTGCTCACCTGTCCTCATGGGGGAAAAAGTTCCTACTCATACCCAGTCTGAACCTCCCTTTTTACTTGTGCCTTCTGTCTCTTGTCCTCGCACCACGCACTGCTGTCTCTTTGATGCCCTTCTTCTAGATATGGGAAAGTTGCTGTGAGGTCTGCCAAGGCCACCTCATCTTCTGGCTGGACAAGCCCGGCTTCTTCACTTTTTCCTCATTTGACAGTGTTCCAGCCACCAACCATGTTGGTGGTCGTCCACCAAATTCGCTCCATCTTGTTGATGTCTTTCCTGTATTGGCAAGTGGGGGGCAAAACTGAATGCAGTATTCTAGATGTCGTCTAGCAAGTGCTGGGTTGGGGGGTGATAGTTTCCCTCAATCTGCTGGCTACACTCCTGTTTATACAGCCCAGTGTGTTTTTGGCCATCTTTGCTTCCAGGGCATACTGCAGTCTCGTGTGCAGCTCACTGCCCACCAAGACCTGCAGGGATTTTTCCACAGAGCCGCTCCCTAGCCAGTTCATTCAGTCTGTGTGGTTGCCCTGGGCTTTTTCTTCCCAGGTGCAGGACTTGGCAGTTGTCCCTGTTGAATTTTATGTAGTTCCTCTTGGCCCTTTCCTCCAGCCTGCCTACTTGACTCTGGATGGCAGCCCTGCCCTTGAGCAACTGGTTCTGCCAATTTAGTCTAATCTTCAAAATTGATCAGGATGCGCTCTACCACCTCCTTCAGGTCATTGATAAAGTTGTTAAACAGAACAAGTCCTAGTTTACGTGCCTGTAGTACTCCACTTGTTACCACCCTCCAGGTGGACTAGAAGTAGATGACCAGTTAAGCACTACCTTCTAAGCCCAGCCACCCACCCAGTCGTTTACCTGTCTGGTTGCCCACACATCCAGACCATACTGTCCAAACTCAGACACAAAAGTATGGTGGGACACCATGTCCAAAGCCTTGCTAAAGGCAAGAGAAATAATATCCATACCTTTCCTTTCATGCACAAATCCAATCATTTAATGAGACAAGGCAATCAGGTTGGTCAGGTGTGATTTACTCTTGATAAATCCGTGATAGCTGTTCCCAGTCACTTTCTTCCCTTTTGTCAGTCCAAGAGGACTCCATGATTTCCCAGGGACTGAAGTGAGGCTGACTGGCCTGTTGTTCCTTGTTTCCTTATGGTCTTTTTAAAAGATGGACACATCTGCTTTTCTCCAGTCACCAAGGACCTCCCCTAGTCTCTATGACCTTTCAGAGATGGGAGACATCAGCCTAGGAAGGACATCACCAGCTCCCCCAGCACCCACAGAGGCAACCTGTTTGGCCCCATAGACTTGTATCGGTCAAGTTCCCTCAGGCTCCCTCAAGCTTCCAGAGTTGACCCTCACTGGCTGCTGGTCCTTCTGCTCCTCCTTGAACCCTGTCTCCAACACAGAGAGCTGGAAGACCTAACTGGTGAAGACTAGGGCAAGTAAGGTGTCAGTACCTCAGCCTTGTCTGTGTTTGCTGTTACTATTTCACACACATAGACCAACAGTTCCCAATTCTGCAACAGTCCCACATGTTTCTTGTTCAACCTTGGAATACTAATGTAGTGGTAAAAATGGTAGAAGATTTTCTTGTTATCACAGGATCACAGAATGGTTGAGGTTGGAATCATCTGGGGGTCATCTCATCCAACTGGCCCTGCTCAAGCAGGGTCATCTACTGCAAGGATGGAGACTCCACAGCCTCTCTGGGCAACCTGTTTCAGTGCTCAGTCACCCTCACAGTAAAAAAGTGTTTCCTGATGTTCAGACAGAGCCACCTGTGTTTCAGTTTGAGCCCATTGCCTTTTGTCTTGTCCTTGGCCACCACTTAAAAACTCCTGGCTCCATCTTCTTCACACCCTCCCTTCAAGTATTTATATAGATGGATGAGATCCCTCCTGAGGCTTCTCTTCTCTAGGTTGAACAGTCTCAGCTTTCAGCTTCTCCTCGTATGAAAAATGCTCCATTCCCTTAATCACCTTTGTGATGCTTCATTGGACTTTGTCCAGTAAGTCCATATCTCTCTTGTACTGGGGAGCCCAGAGCTGAACCCAGCACTCCAGATGTATCTCACCAGTGCTGAGTAGAGGGGAAGGATCACCTCCCTTGACCTGCTGTCGATACTTTACCTGAGGTACTCCAGGATATCATACACTTTATGACCCCTGTAGACATCAAATTTAAGTGAGCTTTCGCTTTCCTGACACCACCACTACCCACCCAAAGTTTATAAATTCCTCCTTTGTAGCCTGTCCCTGCTTCCATCTCCTATATTCTACCTTTTTCACACTGAATCTTAGTCATGTGTTCCCTGTTTAGCTGGTCTAGTCTCCTGGTGTCTCTACTTTTCTCCTGAGTATCGTGATGACCCATAATTGTGGTTGGAAGAGGTTGTCTTCAAAGGTCTGTCAGCTTTCCAGAGCTCCTTCACCCTTGAGAGGTGCCTCTCATGTGATCCCACCTACTAGTTCCCTAAATGAGGTGCATTCTGCTTTTCTGACGTCCAGGGTCTCTATTCTGCTACTCTCCCTCCTTGCTTACCTTAGGATCTTGGGCCCCGCAATTTCACGGTCACTATAGTCAAGGCTGCTCTTGATTGTCATGTCCCCAAGAAGTTTTTTCTTGGCTGTGAAGGCCAGTTCTAGCTGAGATTTAAAATCTAGCTGAGATTTCTGTGGCTGAAATTATTACTCATGACATTATATGTTACAATCTTATATGCATACTAATAAACCAGTATTCCCCAAATTCCTGAGACAGGCCCAGTCTTCTCACTGGGAGAAGAGTAGGGGCTGGTATGAAAATAATGCTAATATCATTGGAAGTTCACACCCCACTTTACTTCTCCCCCATATAAAAAATACTCAGAAAAATGTCACATGAAAAAATTAAATGGGGATTTACTCAATTAAGATCATTTTGATTCTCATAAACATATATTTTTCTTGCATGTATAGTCTTAAAAAAAAAGTCTAAGAAAGCTTAGAAAAACTTTTGCATCCACTGGCATTCTAGTTGAAGTTAGAGTAAATCAGTATTATTTTGTGACCATTTTTTTTCTGACTAATTTCCTCACTTCTCAGCAGGTGAAACCTACTGCCAGTTAGAGACTTACAGTGTTCAGCATCCATTCTGATGCAAACTGAAAAAGGCAAGTCTCTTGCTGGTGGGGGACAATGAAGTCATTAATCAAAATCACTCTCCATCTCCACTGATGATGGAAAAAAAAGTCTGTCTACTATCAGGGTGCAAAACTAAACTAGAATCATTGGGCTGTGACTTCAGAAAAGGAGGTAATATGGAACAAGTTATAGGGAAAATGGTAGGAGGGGAAGCACATCTCCGAACCTCAGGATCCTGGGGCTGACCTTTGGGTTTCATGGTAATTTAGAGTACCTTCAAGGCTACCTTGAGGTATTGCTGATTCTTAAGAGCCACAAGAAGTCCTTCTGGTGATGGTAGGCAATACCTGGGGCACAGAAACTTGCAGTAAGTTCCTCTGCAGTAGTCATACCATCCAAACATCTTTGAAGTGAAACTTGCAGTGAGGGAAAGCAAAAAAGCCATTATTACAGGATTTCTGTACATCAGAGAAATCCTCAAAGAGATGCATAAGCTGACTTTAAGGCTGCTTTGTGCTGCTACTATTGCACAGAACAGGATGAATTCCCCCATGGATCTGTCTTATAAATATTCTGAGGAGATAATCTTGAATTCTTCAAAATGTTTTAATGTGGAAATATCCTAAAAGGCATGTGAAATTCTACACACACGTTATTGGTCTAGTCCTATCGGTCTAGGCGTGGTCAATGGGATCTTGCAGCTGAATATCCTGGAAAATGCCCGTGAGACCGGTAGCTGGTGATCGTCAGCCAGTAACTGAGACTCTCCACAAAATATCCCTATCCACAGCAGGAATCATCTACATGCAAGTGGCATAGGGAAGGAAGAAAACTAATAAAGAGGTTTAGACGCATTACCCCTTTTTCACCTGCCAGCCCTCTGACTTAAACCAATCTCCTTAAAGGTTTTCATGTAACTCAAAACACTGATTTGTCTAGGTGAGATTTTTTGTCCCGTTTTCTATCTTTTGGCCAGTTGTAAATAGGAGACCTAGAGTAATACAAAGCTTGCTGGACAGCCTCACCAACTTTTGCAGAACTTAAGCTTTCTTTGATTAAACAAGCAAAAACCGAAACAACTCCTTTTGAATTTCCAGAAAGCAAAGACTTCCAAAAACCTGTGGGTTGGCAGACTGATGAGAAGTTATTTCAGCACAGTGTTAGCCCTGAAGTATGATGACAGTTTTAATGTCAATGCTGTGAATCATTTCAGGGCTAATTCCTTTAATGGGGGCTTGGGCAGGGGGTGGAATGACCAAAATATATGAACCCATTTACAGTACTGCTGGAAGAAGGCCCTATCTGTACTTTTCAGCCTATATTCTGATTCATGTATAAACGGTTAATTCATAAAGTGATACATGTCTTATCAAACAACAAAATAACATGCTCAGTTTGACAAGGCCAAAGGAAAAAATGACAAATACGTACATGAAAACAGGAGTATTCTCCAAAAGGGCAGTAAATTCTCAGTGGATTACTCCATAGTGGAGCTATACCAAAAAACCCCAATGCATCAAATCCAGTCTTGGGGACGAGTCCTGAAATGCACTGATCTCACTGAAGTCACTGGGATATGCAAGGGCCCACCTCCTCTTAAGATCTGGCCTTGAATTTCAAATCAAGTCTTTCATTTTACTTGCAAGTGCTAATGCCAAAAAAACAAGCAAAAAGGAAAATGATGTTTCAGTCCCTCAGGCTTTTCTTAAAGAGATTACCTCAGGCTTGACACTTTCATCCTTGGGATAGGATACCAGGGCCTGTAAGAAAAGTTAAATCTGATCCAAAATACTCAGTAAATTGAAAAGGCAAATTATGAACACAATAGTTTAGGTGATTATTAATGGCACCTCTGAAAATAAGCATGTTGAGCAATCGGTAATGTGGCTAAATGGTCATGTCTCCTCTATGTCCTTTAGGTCAGAACTTTAATCTATGGTTTAAGGATCACACCAAAGGATTTAAGAGGCTGAAAATGCATGTTGTTTTAAACTATACCTCTCTTAATCTGCAGCTTATGATTTTTTGACTCATTGATAATTTGATCTTTTTTGAAGTATATGAACTATATTGTTCTCATGTTTTCACATGGCTAGTCTGCATTTGGTTTCTGATTTTTTGTTTCCTGCAAATGTACTTCCTTACATATGCTGTCTTTTTCTTTGAATGAAAGAGCATTTAAAAAGATGTGAGAAACTGGTGAGAAATAACATGGCTATTGATTTTGCAAAATATACAAATGCTTCCTCAAGCTAATCAGGGCAGTTAAAAACAAAGTTCAGCTGTAAAGAACTGCAGAAGGACCCTACAAGACTGAGTGATAATACTGCAGATGAATTTCAGAGCAGAAGAATTAGAAGTGATGCACTTGGGATTAACCAAACAGAACTTTATATATACAGTGCCAGGCACTGAACTGGCTATTACTACCCAGCCATAAGATCCTGGAGTTATAATGGTGAAAATGTCAGCGCAGTACCCAGTTGTGATCAAAAAAGGAAACTGAATGTTAGGATCTGTGAGGAGAGCAATACAGAAACAATACAGTGAACATCATTTTGCAGCTAGGTAAGTCTATGTTGCACCTGCATCTTGAACAGTGTATTTCTGGTCCCTTCACCTCGACAAAGACGTAGCAAAGCTGTAAAAGATGCAGAGGAAGGTGATAAGAATGACCAAAGTTATGGAACAGCTTCTGTGTGAAAAATGATTAATTAGTCTGACGTTCTTCAGCCTGGAGAGGAGTTGCCTGGTTGGGGGATACTACAGCAATTGATAAAATAATGAGTGACAAGAGAGTGAGTAGCTTGGGAATGATCCTTCATTGTGTTTTCAAATACAAGAACGAGGAGGCATTAAATGAAATAAGCAGATGACAGGTTCACAATGCCAAAATGAGATGGTTCTTTAGGCTATATACAGTTGAACTATGAACCTCCTTGCAACATTCCTGGATTCCAGAAGTTTTACATGGGTTTAAAAAGCAACAGGAACATGCACGGAAGATGAATCCGTAACAGACCATCAAACAGAATGATCCCACCTCTGAGCTACAAACTGTTGGAGATTGCAAGGGTATTCTCAAGAAGCGCCAGTCTATGTGCTTTTCTAATATCCATCCCTGGCTGCCATGGCCTTTGTGAAGGATATCAAGGGTATTAGGACAGATGGCTTTTGGCTGGACACAGCAGAGACATGCTAACATTTTAAAGAATTAATGCACAAATGTAAGAGATAATAGAAATATATTTTGACAGGTTTTTAGAGCTGCATTTTGAACATCAGTTGCCCTAAAACTTTCTAGTCATGCTGCTAATGATCCTGTGACAGCAAGGTTAAACGACCAATTTAGTCATGCCTTTGCTTCCTAGACAATTTTTGATCCACTAAAAGGCTTGTCTCTCACTACCTGGTTACTAAGTTTACTTAATACCTTCTCATAGAGTGACTTTATCAAAAGGCTTCTGAAAGGCTGCATCCAAAAAATCCTCTCTACACAGCATTTCATTAACTAGTATAAATAAATTCATTGTTTTGGAGCTGGAAGTCAGCAGTAATTCACTACTTCAATTGGCAAAAACTATTCTAAATGAAGATTAATATCAGGGGCTTGTCATAATTCAAGTTTATACAATCTTTTTCTCTTCTGAATGTTTCCTCTTCTAAGTTCAGCAAGGGCATCCTAGGCATCATTGCTTGCTTCCTCAGACACAAGTAGAGCAGGTCTTCCTTGTACCAGCTTGATGAAAGCTGTGTGATTACCCTGTGCTACACTGTGCGACTTCTCCTCCAAAACTGTGGGCAACATCATGTGAAAAGACAATGCTGGTATGTTTATACTGAGCTTCAGAGCCGAATGTTCATAAATTCACATGCCAGTAAATAGGCAACAATAAATCTGACCTTTCTGAGCCAGGGGGCTATAAACTTCTGTAAAAAGACAATAGGAAGCTTTGTTGCAGCTGATTGCAACAGCACAGAGATTATCTCGGTTTCTTCTGTCTGTAAGTGCAAGAAATACTGAGTTGTTAGCCCATTGAGCGAGACTTGAATGTAAGGTAAGTCAATTGATTGGTGGGTGATATAAGAGATGAGTAAATGGGCAGGACTGAGGGTCAAGCATAGACAGGTGATATTTTTGTTCTTAATTTCTGTGTACAATTTTTGGACCAAAATAGAAAGAGGAAACAAGCATACCACTTACTCCCTTTACCACTTTCCTTCTGACCTCTTTTTTTACACAATTCATAGAAAATCATAGCAGCATAGTTAAAAATAAGTTTTTCAGCCACAGGAAAAGTACAAAAAGAGATGGAATTACTCACATCACAATAAATAATCCCCAACACAAACAACAATAACAACAGCAAAAAGCCAAACCCCCCAGTGTTCATTAGGAACAGGCTTGTTGTGATGTAGGCTATTAATTTGGGGATTTCATGGGACAAAAGTCAAAGCTGTGCCACGGCCGTTAATCTGCCCCAGCGAGGATTGTCAACACAATTCACAGTGCAAGGGGGACCAGAAGCATCCTGGGATACTCAGAAAACAATTTTCCAGCTGCAACAATAGACAGTCTGACAAAAATCACCATGAAGCAGGGAGGAAAACCAGTCCTTAAATGAGAACCGCGTCACTGCTGGACACACGATCTCTGTCGGACTCCCTGTAGATTGGAACCAGGCCAGGGAGGATGGCACGGGGTTTTTGGAAGAGCCCGTCTTCCCGGCTTTGCCTTGCAACGTCCCAGGGTTTCTCCGGGATGAGGTGGCATGGTTGAGGCTGGTGGTTATTCAGTGCGATAACTTCCTAGCACCCAATTGCCAAAAGCAGGGTCATATTAACAGCAATCCTGCCTACTCCATGAGCCTGCTGGAGGTTTGCAAGCCATTGAACTGCTTCATGGAGTAGATTTTATGAGCCCCGTGTGCTTTCTCAGCAGGAGTGAGCAAGGCAGTGCCAGCAGCTGGGGAAGCCCAAAGGATGATAAACAACTTTTCTCTACCTCTGTATAGATGTTTCTCCCCACAGCTGTCCCCATGCCTAGGAAAATAGGGGAAAAATGCACATGTCCCAAAGCAGAGCGGTCCCGAAATAGCTCTGCAGCCTGTAACGCTAAAAAGGAGGGAGTAACTTGCAAGATTTATGCTGTATAAACCAACCACCCCCACATGGTCTATCTTGAGGAAGGATGCTCTATGGTGCATCAATACACAATGCTGAATCACAAGTGACTGAGGAAGGATAAGATTTTGGAGGCCGGGACAAGCCAGTCGGAAGCTGTTTAAGCTAGTGGGAATCTTCTGAGTACTTTAAAAACCAAACTTTCAACAAACCCCATTTCCATGGCTCAATTGGTTGTTCCAATCAGTTCTGAGTTTTTATTCCTGTCATTTAAATAGTGTGCATTGTTAAGCGTAAATAACTCCAGGGCTTGTATTTTTAAGACTAGTATGGTAAAATCTTCTAAAACCAGGAGTTGATATGATCCAACTCACAGTTAAAAAAAAAAAAAAAAAAAAAAAAAAAGAGCTAAAAGGGAGATAAAACTGTTAAAATTACAGCTGACTCATGACCTCGCTCTTTTTCCATCTTACCCCTGAACTTTCTAGGTAATTCCTACAGTGACTGTCATGCTGTTTAAACAAATACATTTAAATATAAAATACATATACATAGGACAAATGACAATTATCAAGACCTAGGAATAGAATCTAATCAATTGACATTTTCTAGGGTTGGTTGGCAGAATCCTAATGTTAATTCTGAGTGTTGATTTATGATGCTAGAATTTAATCTTATCGTAAGATAGGATTGCAGTCACTGGAGATGAAGAAAACTTATTCATTTATTTCACTGATGGGTAAAGTTCAGCAGCTAAGGACAAAAGAAAATATATACAAAAACTTTTTCAGGTTTTCTGGCTTATACTCCCTTTTTTGCATTGTATCCTGTTGTACATTTTGTTTTGATCTGGTTCTTTCCTGTCACTATTCTTTCTCAATTATTTTGGATACGAAAGAGAGAGTGAGAAATGGGAGATATTTCAAAAGATAATCCTCATTATATGTGCATTTAAAAAAATGGGAAAGATCATGCCATGTAGTCCTTTTTGATAGACACAATTAAGGATTGAAGAAGAAAGCTAACTGCCATGGGAGAGGAAAAGCATGAGCATGTACCTGAGGTACTTCAGACCCTGCTTGAGCATCTCACCAGTAGCACTGACTGGACAGAAAAGCCATCTCCACTGCTTTGTCTTTTGCCCATCTGTAGAGTTCGTCTAGAAGCACAGCTACTAGCTACCACTCCCTTAGAACAGAAATGATCAGTGCTTTGCCCTTTAGTGGTCTCTTTCACAGAGGAAGAACTGACGTCGCTGGCATTGGTTAAACTATTCCTTCCTGATTTTCAGAGTTTTGGTGTCAATAATAAATGCCTTTTCCTTCTGTACAAATGCATTTATTTATTATTCTATACAGACATTAATTTCAACACAAACAGAAAGAATGGATTAGTTTATGTAGTTTAATATAATTAAAAGAAAATAAGATAATGACCAAGAGCAAACAAGATTTTAGTCAGTGGACAGAAATGCATGATAATTCTTGAAAAGACAAAGTATCTAGATCATGTGTATCAAACCACTTTCAGAGCATTGGCTTTGTTCAAATATGCAGAATGCTGAACTAGCAAGTAATTTACACCAGCTATGAGAAAAATACAAAATTTCTGCGAATAAACACCAGCATTTCAGTACCTCCACTTCCTGAAATCACAATTAAAAAATTATTCTTTTTAAATGACAAGGAAGAGAAATACTGAAAACTTTTTATTTGAAAATTGCAAATTATTTCATTTCATAGGACTACAAAAGTAGCCATACTTAGTTGGACCAAAGCTTCATTTAATCAAGTATCATTTTTGTTAAAGTGACCTGACATGTATTGCTGGAGAAAAGTTTAAAGTAGAGTAATCCTTTCAAGAGCTGAACATTGAGCAGTGTACAGATCTAGCAGTGTCTAAAACATTGATGGATTTATCATCGATTAATTTCTCTGATACCATTTTAGATCCTTTTTTTTTCCTTGGTCTCCTATCATCTTCTGCCAATAAATTGTACTATTTCATTTATTTGGGGAGAAAAAATATAGCTTTTCTTATCTGTTTTAAATCTGGCATTCAATATTTTCAGTGGATGACCACTTGTTCTCTAATTATAAGAAACAAAGTTCCTATTCACTTTGCCACATGGACTTCTAGATGGCAGTCATATGCCCCACTGCTAAAGAGTTTCAGGCTATACAGCCCTACCTTGTACAGAAAATACCCCATCCTACTAATCCTTGTTAATTTGCTCCTTCCTTCTACTTTTTCCTAAGTTTCCTATAATCTCATAGTAAGCTAAACTGGATGCAGCATTTAGGATCAGATTTATTTGCCTTTCTGGCTGCTTCTCACCATTGAACTAATGTTTGCAGAGAACCATCCTCAATTCCAACATGTGTTTCCTGAGTGGTAGTAGTTAGTTCATAGTCCATTATTCCATATCATGGGTACACTACTATGTGGCCATTTACTGAATTTCATTTACCATTGACATGTGAAGATCTTCTGAAATACTCTACCATTAGTATCAGTTTTGAGTGTCTCGAATTATTCTGTCTCACTCGTGCACTTTGTCACCTGACTATTTGTTCTCTGTTTGAGGTCATTTATTAACACACTAGACAACATTCGTGCCAAGGGCCCTGGAGAACCCTGCTATTAATAGCTTTTCATTGTGAAAACTGACCATTTATTCCTACCTACTTTTCCCTCTCTTTTAACCAATTATTAATCCATGAGAGGGCCCTCCCTCTTACCTATGACAACTTAATTTCTTTAGAAATCTCTTCTAAGGGACTTTGTTGAATGTTTTTTCGAAATGTAAGTACAGAGTCGTTGGGTCACCATTGCCCATAACCTTTATGACTCCTGAAAGAACTTTCATTGATCTGTGAGAGAGGACTTCCTTTCACAAAAGCCCAGTTGATTCTCCCCTGGAATACATCATATTTATCTAGATATCTATTAATTCTCTCCTTTGTTACAGTTTCTTTTATTTACCTGATACAGAAGTCAGACTCACCGGTCTGTAGCTCCCTGAATCATTTGTGAAGCCTTTTTCAAAGACTGGGGACTCATTAACCGACTTCTACTTCCCTAGCGTTGAGACTCATAAAGCAATGTCTCACATACACCTCAGTTAATAGTTCATTGGTTTCATGTCTGTGTTTCTTCAGGACTCTTGGGAGAACGTTGTCAAAGCCTTCAACATTGCTATCAAATTGTATAATACCGACCGACTCCTGAGATTAAAATGTTTGATAATTTTAAATGACTCAAAATGGAGCAGCCGGGGTGCAGCCAGCCCCGAACTTTTGATGTACTACATGGTAACCCTGGCAATATGATGTGTGATGGAGTCTAGTTTCCACTTTTTAGTCTAAAAACATGTCTCTGGGTGGTAATAGCTCCCGCCTCACAGAGAACAGTACTTGTCATTTTTACTTAATTGGTAAGCTACAAGACTTTTTATGATATGGCTGTGATCCTGTACCATACAAATACATCTGCAGGCATTTAGTTAGTATATCTTTCTTATTGGTGAATAAGTAGGAAGAGGGTGGTAGATTAACATTTCCTATATTTTCCTAAGTATCATTGTTGTGTTAGTAAGGTTGTTTTTCAAGAGTATGTCTTTTTTAGCTTTTGCTAAACTCCTGTTTTGTTTACTGGATTTCCTAATTCAAGGGCTGCAAGCCTTTATGTCAGACTTTGAGGATACTAGAGGTAAATGCCGAATGCACGGAAAACATGTAGTTTCAGAATTCTGTATCTACATCAATAGCCTGCTTCAGAAAACACAAAACAAATCCCTGGTGGTGGTCACTGCAGAAGAAGTGCAAAAGAGAAAGAGGATGGTTGAGAAAATTCAGAGGGTGAGTGAGAAATGACCACCATTATCACAGGAAGCAAAAGGAAAGATGAAAGGTTTTCAGCTAATGATATCTTTAATATATATTTGTTTACTGTTGAAAACCAGCTACATGTATATGTGCAGGGAACAATGCATTACAATATGAAAAATTAATATAAAACTACATTTAAATAACTAATGTGTTGGCACCAGAACTGATGCGGACCCAGGAGGAATGTGGTTCCCTTGTTAAAGTAAGTTCATTAGCATAAGAAGCACAAATATGAAGGGCAGGAAGGGAGGAGGGTTCCCATGTTAATAAATATTTACTTCATGATTCCTGAATGACAGAAATCAACAAAAGCTAAGAAAGAGAAAGTTCCAGCAAACACTCCAACCTTAACTAGGAAATGAAATCAGAAGCTTGAACCCAAATTTTGAGTTCCTTGTTTCTTCTTAACATGAGTCACAAAATATAAATTCCCCCTGGTTTTCCCTGCAAAGTTTGATTACGCAAGCAAATAAGAATGACTCTAACCATCTAGTCCTATTTTGCCTACTTGTTTCTTCTGTAATATTTTTCCCACAAAAAGGACAAAAAGTGGAACATTTGTTTCCAGTAATGCTAGTTTATATTTTTATAGTACCTTTAATTCTAAAAGGTCCCAGATGTTTTCTATGAGAAGATGAACCGTTTCATCTGCTCCTGAAATACAGCTCGCTGTCAAACACCTAACACTACAGAACTCTGTTTAATACCAAAAAATATTTAAAATTAAATAGGTGAAAGACAGGTACCAAGGTGGGAGAGTTGGAAAAGAATAAACTTCTTTCTTTTAAAAACTTATTTGCAAGTGGCCAAAACCTTGTTTTATGGTCCCCACCATTGGCACGCTGTTGTAAATACTGATTAAAAGGAAATACAGAGAAATAAGCTCCAATTATCAAATAATCAAGAATTTCAGCCCTTTTGTTGGAAGCATTCTCCATAGGACTGATCCAGCTATCTCTTGCTTCACTTACGAGCTCTAATGACAACATGCTCAAAGGTGGCTGGCTGCTAGCTCTATATTGCTTGGGAGGAGGGGAAACCTCATTAGTTACTTTCCTTAAGATACCAGTCCTGCGAATGAATATGTATGCAAGGGATTTGTTAAACTACACGTTCTACTACAAAGATGGCAGGGATTTGGTTTTGCTGTGTTGAGTAACAGCTGGTACTGGGTTCACAACTCATGTCACGCTTTCACCCTGTTGGGTCGAGGGGTGAAATCTCTTTTTAACTGAGGGCAGGTTGTAGCTCAGCCAAAACAGGAGGACTCCCTGCTCCGTCAGAAGCCCCTTGGTTGACAACTGCTGGCTTACCTAGGGAAGGATTTTTTAGCTCCCAGCTACCTCCACCAGAGAAAGTGGATGCACGCATGTGCCCCCGTGGCCTTACACCCTTTCAAAGAGAGTCTCTCTGAGCGGGGCTATGGCTGGTTTGTGCAGGCTGGCTGGCAGGAACGAGCCAAACTCATGCTTTTTTGGACTTTCCGGCATTTGCTCTGTATAAACTTGCATGGTGTAAATGAAGGGATGCCCTTTAGCCCTTGAGCCAACTGCTGTGAGGGAATTTAATGAAATAACTTTAACGGGAAGTGGTAAGACACATTTTTGAGCTGAAAAGTGGCGAATCAGAAACATGGAAACCCATGCAATCTGATTAGTGGCTTTGTGAGCTTCTGCATGCACGTTCAACAGGGAAATAGAAACTGGGTCTGCTTCTAAAATAAACATAAACCCCCTTCGAAGTACAGCTCTAAGACAGATTTTCTCTTTTAATGCCTATTCCTTCATAACTCCACTGAAGCCCAGCATCTGCTGTCTGTTTTTGCAGCCTACACTGACACAGTAATATCTAAGACCAGTTTTTGCTATCCAAATTTCCCTACCATCTGGGAGGCAGTCACCTTTTGAGAGGGCGATAGTGTCTTCCTTTTGAAGCACAGCCGCTGCTGCTGGGATCCATAACCTCTTTGATGAAGGTGGTCCTCGAGGCGCGCTGGCCTCCTAGGTTGGGTTTGCACTGGGAAAAATAAAGCTCAGAATAAAGACATGGAGAAATTTTCAGATGCCATTACTTGCAGCTGCAGCCAACATTAAAGCAATTTGAACAAGAGTGGGCTCCAACCCACGTGTACGTTCCCTGAAATAAGAGGCTCCGGTTCCCACCTCCATGAGAAATCCATGCTGCCCGTGAGAGGTGGGTACCCAGACTCACAAACCTCTCCACAGGCACGCCAATTGTCGAACATGAAAAGCAAAACCAAAGCAGATTCACAGATTAACCCTCATCAAGGAAAAAGGGTATTAGATACACCAAGGGCAAGTCCTACTCAGGAATATAGCTATCCTCCCGAAAAAAAAGCCACCGCATCTTTAAATAACCGAGCAAGGTGGATAAAGAGTTGGAGCTGTGCCAAGGTAAAAGTTGTAAAACTGGATTGATTTTTTGCTACAGCTTGCTAAGGGCTCCCTAGAGCGAGGATGTGATGTTCAAATATAATAATTGATAGCCTGAAAAAATATTTCTGATAAGTGTGCAACTGTAACACAGAGCCCTGTCTGAGATGAAGCAAGCTTTTGTGTCCCAGCTAACCTGAGTACCGGGGTGACCCAGATCTGCCAGTCCCTTCCCTGATTGCAGCCGCATCCTTCAGCTGGAGAGAAAATGGGCCCGGGCTTTGAACAGGGCATTTTGTTAAATGCCGTCGTGGAAAAGTAATTACCCGACAGCCAGACCAGTGCATATGAAGGGGGAGGGCTCTGGGGGAGGAGGGAATTCACATTCATTAATAGCATCCCAGCAATCCCAAAGGGCAGAGGAGTTAGTGCTAATCTAACCTCTTTTCAGCCTTCACCTTGGTGCAGTGACCACCTCAAGCTCTGTATATGTGTGTATAAATTGCTTAAGATTCAATTGAACACATTAAGTTTTAAAAAGGATTTAAGTGAAAATTTTCAATAGCTTCTGAAAGGGGATAATTTATTAGCTCTGAGTAAATTAAAATCTCAAGCAGGGGTAAAGACTTTAGAGATTACTTTAATACATTTTATATGCTTTCAACAGAAATGTTCCTTTAAATGGTCCAAAAATCAGCTAATTTTGTCCTATTTAGTAAATTACCTCCTAAGGCTGTAATGTTACAGATTACAATTGCTAAAAAAAGTTATGCCTTATCAAAGAGGAATAAACCGCATTTTTATAGGTTCAAATGTAGCACTTTTTTTTGTTGTTTTCATAATTCAGACTAGTAAAATGCTGTGTTAAAATAATGCCAGGAAGGGAGTGTATCTTTTACATTCTTGTTAGGTCAGATGGTAATGTAACAGAATGTCATGGCTACATCTCCCATATACCATACTAGCAATTTAGAGTCTATTTTGTCTTTGAGATCAGACATATGATCAAATTACTCTGGTTAACTGTTACCATGCATCAGCCGAGTCTCAATAACTCCCTGTGCAAATGCTCTTAGCCCATGGCACAGTCAGAGTAATTTGGCTTAGGTTAGCCCCTTTTCACTGCGGGCTAACGTATGTCACATTATCTCGTATTTGTAGTGGACGGTTACCACAGCCTCGTTGATGTGCAGTAACGTGCTGTGCTGAGGCTCTCTGATTATGTCTGAGCCTTGAATTTGCCTATGAAACCACTGGTTTCCAGGTTTAAGGTCTCTTTGGGGAGGATGGCAGGAAAAGCATTGGCTCTGAACAAAAGTCCTGTACATCCATCCTTTACACGGTCAACAGGCTGCCTTTCAAGTTGTTTCCTTTATGGCAAGAAACCATACTGCCTGCTCAGCAGAGAAGCTGGCTTGGCTTCAGGCAGCTTTAAAGCTATCAGCAGCTGGAAAGCCAATGACTACATTTCAAAACTAGAAATCAGTTCACATAAGGAAAAGGCTCGGGTCTGGTTTAGAATTACAGTTCTTGCAAACCACAGGAATCAGCTGTTATGTACATCGCTGCCTTAAAGGTTGTTTCTGCTGCTGGTGAATATGGCTGTGGTAGTAAATTTAACAGTGCCAGAGGTGGTACTGGAACTTGACTGTCCATTTTGGAACGTTTGAGTGGTCTCTGATAGGGTTTTGCCCTGGGCCATCTGGCAGTCTACAAACTGTTCCTGAGCAGGGCTTGGGGTGTATCTCAGCAGATAAGAGAGCGTGAGTGAGTGTCACTCTGTGCCGGTTTGTCTCAGTGCAGAATGTGGCCCCAAACCCATTTATTTTATTAATATCGGTTCAGCCTAACTTACAAAAAGGAGTCAAGGGTTTAGTAAGGTGATGGGTAGCTGATGAGGGGTGAGCGATTTCAAAGACTGGTGAAGGTAAGATCGGGAAGTTCCCAGTAAGTGATGATGGGGTAAGAAAGAGAGTAAAATGAGAAGAATAGAGAGTAGGGGGCTGAATAGATATACTATAAGGATACCATCAGGCTGCAAAAGAAGAAAGAGCCTGGAGCAGAAATAAGGAAAACAAATATTACTGCAGCTGAGACTGAAAGTGAAGACATTAAGAGTCTAAGCTACAAAACAAGCTACTAGTTGTTATTGACCAAGAAAAGGCAAATAAAATTGGAAAGATAAATTTGTATCCAGGAATTTTTTAATTACAAGAAATGGGCCAAGGCACTACGTGGTCTGTGGATGGATATTCGGATCCATACACCTATCTTCATGGACATATATGTGCAACAGCATTTAAGACTGAGACACCTAAAGCTTGTGACTTTTGGGGCTCAGATCAATTAGGTTCTTCAAGAATTTAAAGGACTTTGGTGCTTTTTTCATGGTGGAATTGTGGAGAAGGCAGGAACAGAAGTAGCCTGGCAGCTGTCTTATGCTGCTCAGGAAAGGGGTTGTCAAACTTTTATCCGTGGTTTTATGTGTTGCCCGTCTGTATCACTTGCCCACACATGTGCAATACGATGGTTGCTATTAGGGTTCAGAGGGGCTACATAGTTTTAATTGTTCACTGTTTCAGGATCAAATTTGTCCATTATTCCAGTAAGACCAGCATCCAGGACAGACCTGAACAAAAAGTAAGCATTCATCAGGATTCAATTTCCAGTCCTGCCTGATGTCAGTCCTGAAGCACAGAGAAGATCCTCAGCCTAAACATTACCTTTCTTCTCATAAAACACCTCAAGAGCTCCGTGTACGGGCGGACCAGATGCATCTTCACTTGTCTGTGAAGACATATCCTTGTGCCTGGTTGTTTATCCCTATAAGACAGGTGAGGTGATTTTTGAAACAAGTCCCTTGAGCCCTGGAACTAATGAAATCTGGTTTCCTGTGAATCTGTTTCCTGACTGTTGTATTTTGGTTTCTAAAAAGGTCCCGGATTTTTTCACAGGTTTAGTCACTTATGAAGTCACTCTCCACTGCAGGTTTTCCCATCTGAGAAGGTGTAAATCTCCTCCACCAGAGCATTTAAGGGGTTCCTTCATCTATGCCTGGATCCCTATAAACCTTTAGGAACTGGAGTATCTCTTGGATCTCACCACTCTGTCAAATTTCTTGGAGCCAGTGAGGTCAGAGGGTAGACGGAGGATGCAGACAGGGACAGGAACTATTTTGCAGCCAAACCAGTAAGTTATTAACTGTGACGACATAAGAATTCCCATGCTGGGCTAGTCCCATGCTGACCCTACCCCAGTATCTTACCTCTGCTTACCAGTAGCTTTTACTACTACACCAGCACCTACTTAGTCAGAGAGTGAAGTCTTGTCAATAGGAAATTAATGTGCAAAACCACTAGTCTTATATCCTTTTCTTGAAAAAGTTCTTTTTTATCTCATTGTCTCATATCCTTCATGATTTCCACAAACATTTTTGAATTCTCTCCTTTTTTTGCTATGCCTTTTTTTTTTTGAGAGAGAGAATGCCTCTTGAAAAGAAGATCGTTCCCCCAGTAATGCTATGCCACTGTCATAAACTGACATTATAATTATTTCCATATTATTGTTTTCTTTTGCTCTTTGATGCCTTCTGGAATGCCAAACCTCTTTCAGCAAATGACTGCACCACAGCAGCAATCACCACTTCTCCTTTCAGAAGGTACTTTCATTAACTTATACTCACTGCTCTTTAAACTCATCGCTCTTTAAACTCAGAGATCTCAGTAGTTCAAATGATTCCTCCTTCAACATGCTTTAACCTGCTCTCATTGAATTTCACCTGCTGCCATGCTGTCCTTTCACCTCACTGCCTTCATCCTCTCTGGAGCTCTCTGTAAACTTTTTTAGTGTTGATCAGCCTTTGTGATACCTCTAAGCATGGTCAGCTCAGCATTCACACAGATTTTCATGTCACTAACTTACAAAACACTATCAATGGCAACATGCAGCTTTGGAGTATCCCAGTATTAATTACTTCTTTTTTTTTTTTTACTGCTAGAAAATGGAGCAGTTTCTGCTCTGTTTTTAATCCAGTGTACTCCTGCATGGTGTTACTTTTTGGACAGTTTCCTACAAGGAACTTGCAAAAACACTTTCAGTAAATCCAAATACATTAGATCAATGATTTTTTTTTTATCCTGAATTTTGCTGATGCACTCGAGGAATGCTTGAAGAAAAGAGTGATAGGTTATCCATTACCAAATCATGGTGCTTTGTCCCAATCATATCATAGCTAGCTAAGTGTTTTACACATTAGCCTTTCATTTGGTGAAGGTCCTTGGCAGATTACTTCAAGATATGGCTAACTTTAAACACAGAAGTTGTACCCTTGAAGCCAATGTCCTATTTACATGCTTTAAGTTCAGCATGTGTTGAAGTCAGGATCACCAGCTTGCAGTCCTTAGGCAGTGAGCATTTTCTCTTTTTCTTTTTTTTTTAAATGAGGGATTGAATCTTTTTTCTAGCAGCTGCCCCAGATCATTCTTAAGTCTAGTGGACATTTAATAATGACAGATATTTCTGACAACCAAGATACCAGGGCTATTCAGGGTTGGAGGCAAAACTGAATTTTGCCTTGCTGAGTGCTACTCCAGCTCAGGACAGGGAGGGGAAGGGAGACGCAAACTGGCCCTCCTGCAGCACCGGGACAGACCCAGGAGCCAAAAATACCACCCTGCAACCCCGACAGTCTGGGGGACTGCCTGGTGCTGCTTATGCTTTGAGCCAGCCAGACTCTCAGCTCTTCAGTAAAAATATCAGAAGGCTCTCAACATCCCAGCACTTCGCTAAATCCCTTTTAACTCTTGTCTGTTTCTGCTTTCTCTGGGTCCAACCCTCTCATTTTCTTTCAACATTTTTATTTTACTGCCTATGACCTGATGTGTTTTTATCAGTGTAGTTAGTGCTGTACGGCCTCACCAGGCTGTATCCAAGCACTTTTCATAGTGCCTTTCCAACCACCTCAATCCTTCTTCAATTCTTCCTTCCTTTCCTTCTCTTTCTCTCCCCTCTTTCCAAATCTCATCCATCTCTATCTTTTGTGCTGGTTTTATGTTCTCTGGCAACCTGGCTCTTGCTTTTGGGCAGAGGCTATTTGCTGTCTTCAGATTTCACATGTTGTGCTCTCAAGGGTCAGATGCATCCTGGAGAGGATTGCGGACTTTTGACCCCATAAAATCAAGAGATTTAAAGAAAGTAGTGGCCCCATTACAGTTGCTAGATATAAGGAGACATTATAATATAGTTGAAGAAATATTATAGAAGGCAGGAACATTTAAGGCCCAACACCCCAATACTGGAGACTCAGAGACTGAGTCTGTGGAATGCAGATCAGATCCTTTCATTTACTTTTTACTGAATTTGTGCTCCAATTTCTAGCTAGGATTTAACTGCAGTAATACAAATTTAATACTGACCCTTTAAAATTATTCACTGGCCATTTTTCACACTTGTTTTATGAAACAG
This sequence comes from Haliaeetus leucocephalus, assembly GCF_000737465.1. Lineage (NCBI taxonomy): Eukaryota > Metazoa > Chordata > Aves > Accipitriformes > Accipitridae > Haliaeetus > Haliaeetus leucocephalus. The sequence continues at coordinate 5,440,723 of NW_010972931.1, forward strand.
TCAAAACATTTTTCACTCCTGCTCTTAAGAATTTTTGAATCTGTAAATAGCAACATCTATTTTTATCTTCTATCAACTATTAGAAGCCTTCAAGCTGGGACACATATTGTGCACTGACTACAAGAAATACTGAAGCACAGAAATGCCAAATCAACCTATTGTTTCAAGAGACAGAGCCTACCATTTCAAATGTCCTTGTGCAAGAATCTTTCTCATGGTCATGGTCACTAGGAATGTGTCTGAATAGTAAAAGACAAAGGGTGAAATCTCATTAATTTCAGCGGGGTCAGGGTTTCAACCAATTTGCTTCTTCCTACAAATGTAACCTTGCCAGTACTTTTAATGTGTTGCTTTAAACACATTCAAAGCTGATGCAACTTGTTCTTCTAGTATTTTTTTCCCAGATGTTTGTGCATCTAACAATATTCCTAAAAAGGTGCTATGTTAATAACTCCAACAATTTTGATTTTTTTAAAGTAGCATCTAATTTTAGAAAACCATTAGATAACTTAGAGTGAAAGATTCACCAAGTAAATGGTACTTTATAAATCTTTCTGTCTAGATGGATGATTTAAATACAAGTTTCTGATTTTACTTTTACTTGTCTAAGGGTTGAGACTACCATGAAAATCAAATTGGTATCTGTAAGAACAATGAAATAAAATTCATCTAATTGCAATATTTTGAAAATTTTCCTATAGGAAGCTGTAAAATACTCTTTACTTGTGTAGAGCTTCTTACTGAAGGTGCATAGCATGTGAGCAAATACTGTAGCTTTTACCTAGATGACCTGATTCTCAAATTCCAAACACTGAGGACTGGAAAGCAAGGCAAGAGCTAAAGATAAATTTTTCAAAAATCTGCATTTATTTAAGTTATGGATGAATAAAATATAGGGCACATAAAAGTGACAGTACCTTGTAGGTTATTAGATTGCACAATCTGGACTTTCACAGCTACAGTATTTTCTCATGCGTGTGCTACACTAAGAATACTAAAAATACCTAGATTTAAAAGGAGGAGCTGACAGAACATCTAAGTAGTGATGAAATACTCAGATACACATGAATTACATCTTCCAAAGAAGTCTCTTGAAACTAAGTGCAAAGGCCTTCATTCTCTACTCATATTGATTTAAATCAGAGGAAATTTCTTGGGGTGAAACCTTAGCTATATAGACGCCCACAGTACAGTTCAGGAGAGAGTGGTGGCAAGGCTGATTTGACAGAGCGTTTAAACTCCTGGGTGCAGTCATAAAATTATGTCTGTCCACTTTTGTCCTCAAGAAACTATTAATAAAGACACAAATACCCAGGCTGCAGAGGAGTCTTAAATTCTTTCTCTTTTGACATCCTATCTAGCAGGGGCTGCAAAGACAAAAGCTAAAATTTGGGTTCTTTCATCAAAACAGCCAAAGCCATGACCAGATAAGGTCCGTTTGAGTACACCTACACTGCTATAGTGTAAAAGGACAGCAACCAGTTCAGCTGATGGTATCTTGATCCTCTATTGGGCTGATTTTCCCACTACTTCTTGTTTCCAACCGTGTTTTTGGCAGGCTTTGCACCTTCAGACAACCCCACCGTGCCAAACCCTCTGGCGTGCCACATGTGTGGTCACTTTCACGCTATAACACCCACTAGCCTCGTTGGCTCCAGCACAATCTTCTCCCATGTCAGACTCTTTGAACTGAAATAAAGAGAAGCTTTAGGGTCATGAAGACATTGTATGGAGCCTAAAGGAGAGCCAGGGTCAAGAGCTATTACTTCACAGGCCCCCACCTCCTCTAGACAGAATTAGTCTGAAGCAACGTGAAAGCCAGTCAGCTGGTGCCACGCAGACTACTGCTTAATATTTCCAGGGGAAGATATCTTTCGCCTGTTTTCAGATTCGAAACTAAAAGGAAGGATACTTTGATGGACTGGAAAGTTAATGCAAATCATGGGAAAGGAATATATTCTGACTCTTTTAGTGTTATTATAACACAGTTCCGCTTCCTGTAAAATGCAAGTTGACTAAACTGCCATGCTGTTAGGATCTCAACTAGAACAGAGACAAATGGCACTTAGATGGTAAAAAAGATGCCCAGGGTTGTCATTACTGTAAGTCAGTTGTTAAACAGTTAGCACTGAGAGGAACAGAAGCATTCAGAAGCTGGTCAGGGTCCCAGCTGAGTGTGTAACTCTTTCGGAACCATGTCCCTTACTGAACTTGCCCTTCTTACTTTTTACAGAGGCTCTGACACCCGCGACATATCAGCGTAGTTATATGCACAATCGAGTTAATTCATGCTAGTTAATAAGCACGATGCAATTTGTGCATTTTTAATGCCGAATGCTTCCAATAACCATCACTAATAACCTCCTCTCAGTACAGGAGAGTAAAGCTCCTCCTGTGTTATTTATGCTTAAGATTAGATTTCATCTCACATAACTTTAGCTGTCAAGTTTAAGCCACTCACCACAGACTCCCTTTGTAGTCACTGGAGAGAGATAGGCATCTCCAAAGGGCGATTCCTTCCATCTCTCTTCGATACCTGTCTTCGGATGGGATGAATCACCCTCTGGAGGTGCCTATCTCTCTTCATTGTCTAGAGACAGAGTCAAGCTGACTTTAACTTATAGACATCTAACAGAGACTTCTATCTTATAGATAGCGAAAGTGAAATGAATCCCACCTTCAGCGTACTGTACTTTAAGTAGTTCTCTGCTTGGTGTAAAGAGGATTGAAGGAAGATTTCTCTAAGTGCAAGCATGATTTTGTTGCTACTGGTAGGAATGCTTTGCTTTCTTCTCTTGCCTCCCTGAGATGCTGACAGCTCTGATGTTAATAATGGAGCACCAGTCGGGCTTCAGCGATTTGCAGAAAAAAGGCAAGTTACGTAATTTTTCGAGGTAATAGCTGCAGTCTGGGAAGAATTGGCCTGAAACTGTCTGAAGCTGAGAGAATCTTCCATGTTAAATAGTTTAATTTCAGGATAATATATCCATGACTTGAATTAAAAAAAAAAAATCTAACCTATTTCATTTGCTGTATTAAGTATCTGCATTTGCTCCTAATATTCTCAATTAGGTCAATTTGAAAATTTCAGCATATCATTTTCAAGGGTGAATTTAGGGAGAGAAAGTTTTGCAACCTATTACATTCATACTTCAGTTGTAAAAAGCACCCCACATATCCTTGTGTGGCGATAACATAACATTTCATGAATCAGACAAAGAGTTTCTGGCATTGCTAAATAGAATGGCTGCATGATCTATCACTTGACACTTTCCCAGCACTTATCCATGGCCTGGATTCATCCTTGCTTTTCTTCCTAACCTGTGCAAGTCTGTGTATATGTAAAAAGAAAAAAAAAAAAAAAAAGCAGTTTGATTTGAGGAATTACTTCAAACACATATATATGAAAACTAGTCTTGAAAGGACAGAAAGACACTTTATGATGCTGCCAAGGCTTGTGATTTAATCGTGTATTTTGCAACAATCAGTATTTTTAGTGCCTTAGCTTCAAAAATCCTGTTATTACCTGATAATCACTGTTCTTATTAAGGGAGAAAAAAAAAAAAAGGACATTCCTAATGGTCTGGACTGCCGAGGAAAGTTCAAAAATATGAACTGGAAAAGCTCAAATCAAGAAGGTGACAAGTGAAAAGGAGCAATTAATGTAACACTTTATAATTTTTGGAGGCCTGACTTGATTTTTTTTCCCCTCAACTAAAGTAAAAATTTCCCACAGGATTTTCTTTTCAGGATCACAGTTCTTGACGAGGTTGAAGTGAGACACAGGACTGTGTGATCAAATTCATGCCTGCCCAATGGGTCAAACTAAACACTATGCATCCCTCTAGGTCCAGATTTTTTCCAAGACAGTGATCTTGCTGGATGGATAAATGTGAACAGGACTTCATGGGGCTTTATATGGGGATTGCTCTGTTTTGGAACAAAGTCTTTGAATCAGAGTTTGCAAAGAACTAGAAGGGTAATCTGTCCTGATCTGGGGTGCTCTTCTCAGTTACATTAATTTTGTAAGGGTCAGTGATGTGGGACTTGTGGTGGCAAAAAAGCAGGAAAATGAACAATATCCCAAGACCTGTGTGGATATGGCTATGCTCTGCAATACTACTGTTTCTTGCTCCAGAAGCCACTGGGGATGGGCTTGCTCTAGGCAAGTGTGTGGAATTACAGAGTGTTAGGGGAAAGGGAAAGTTTGGAAAGCACCTGTTATCCTCACTTCATACATCACGGAGCATATATGGAGGAAAAGGATAGTGCTTAGAATAACTTCATAACTGGCTGATACCTCCATCTAGGGTTTTTGGGTAGCTGATCTGGGCTACGCAATCCTGCAGGACTGCAAGGTGGAAACCTGGATTGCTCCAGCGAGGCAGATGCCACTCACTTACAGCCACAAACATCTGGATGCTCAGGATGTTCAGGAAGCTCCTGTGTTCATTGCAATTTTGAGAATGAACAGAAATTGTTATAGTCCTCCTTCTGATCAAGCTGCATTTGTACTGCACTGCAACGTAAATCTATGTTCCTCTTGATTCCTTAACTTTGGCACTGGTGCTACTGTGTAGACTTAGAGAAGTCATTCTGTATTAGATTGTCTTTATTGCATTGAAAATCAGGCCCTGCATTCTGCAGAATGTAATTTTGTTTTACCCAACAGATATTAGTTTAGAAACACCTGGGTATCTTCAGCGACTGCTGTTTTTAGGTTAAGCAGTCCAGAATCTCTGTTTGATTTGGAAAAGCAAGATCAGGATTAACATGCTGTTTCTGCAAATCCATAATCAGAGCAGCTTTGTACCAAACAACAGATTAGGAAGCAAGCCATTGTGTGTATGGCATGACCCAAAACAGGTGCACCTGCAAGGTAAAGGGCTGAAAGGATCCTGCTTAGTGAAATAGGATCCCATTGTGTGATGTGTCTAACTTGCCCGTTTTTCAATTCTGCTTAAAATGTCCTTAGATCTTTCCTTCCTTCCTCTCCTCTCCTCTCCTCTCCTCTCCTCTCCTCTCATTTTTTTCTCCCCCCTCTTACCTCCTAGGGTAAAAACTTGCCTGACCATTTACTTTGGAAGCAGATTACTTAAAAAATCATTCTTACTTCAGCATAAGAGGGAGGGATTCAGGTGAGTAAACACAGATGTTTTGTGCTTTTTGAGATGCTCTAGGGTGCCCAGGATCTGGCTGATCTGAGACGGGGGATCCATTCCCTCCTGGAGCAGGCAAGGATGCCCTGTTCTGTCCAAACTGGCACAAAACCATCCAAATCTCCTTCAAAGTGCCTCTACCTGGAACTGTTCCAGTACAGCTACTCTGCATTAAAACAGCCCACAACCCTATACCTTATTCTGGAATAATTTTTGTGCAAGCTATCATCCTAAATTGCCTGCCACGGACAGCTTGGTTAACAACCTAATCAAGGCTTGCCTCAAGATGTTATTTAGAATCATTAACAATAGAAAGGAGAGGCTAATGGGCATCTGTGCAGGGCCATGCTTGGAAATGTTGGCAACACTTTTGGGGAACAAAACTTTGGACTGTCGATGTGCAAATTGCATTGGTTTAACTAAGAACGGGATTTAAAATCAATGTAGTTAAAACAGTGAAATAGGTTGTGTCAGCTCTTTTAAATCAATATAAGCCTGACAGAGCTTGGTTTAACTTATATTGAGTTAAAAGTAAACCAAAATAAGCTGCTTGTAACCCAACATTAATGTGTCTACATAGAGTTTGTACTGAATTAATGAAACTGATTTTAAATCAATTTAAGTCAAAACAGTGCTAGATCTGTGTACAGACAAAAGTTTAATTGGAAAATGATTGATTAGATATGGATAATGCAGCCAATGGTGGGGGATATGAGAGAGAAAGAAATCAGGATCTGGACTTAATGAAAAAACCTGAATGGATATGTCCAGGCAGCATTGTGCAATGTTGAGATACATAAATAAAGGGAAGACTATTTAGATCGTAGCCACTTCCCTACATAATATAAGGCCTCCACACATCAATATGTATTACTAGATACGCAGGCAGATGGTATAAGTATGGCAAAAGGATGGAAGTTGAAAGGGGATGCATGGGGAAAGGGTCTAAACCAGAATAAAGGTCCTTAACAGCAGAGAAACAAGAATGCCACCTGGAATACTACAGTGGAAACAGCAAATAAAGCAGAACAGACCTTACCACCCTATATTTTTTTCCTCTTCACTTCTCAAAGGTCTTCACGTGCTAGCATTCTGAAAGGGAAAAATAACGCAGAGAGCTTTTTCTGGTATTGTTTGAGATTGCCTTTTTTATAAGACAAGAACTGTTTTACTATCCAGAGCCCCTCAAAAAAATTGAAGATGTTCTCAGCACAATATAAAAATTGGTCATGAAAAATATAAATGTTATTTTGACTTGAGAAGGGAATCACTTCATAATTTACACTATCTCTACTTGAGAAGAGAAAAACTTCACTACTCATGAGTTATTGGTTTTCCCCTCTTCATTAAGCATTCCTTGTCTGTGTTTCTATCTATTTAGTGCATGTTCTTCCCACTCCCTTGTCAATGCCCTTAGATACAGGGATATATTTGAGAGTCAGTGCACAGAGAACTTTCATTTTAATACATAGCAAATTAGAGACACTGCACATGCATGTATATGTGGTGTACCAGACTATTAACCTCTAATGTGGATTCGTCCTCTTTGGATCATCTTTTGCCCACATCCCACCACTATTTTCTAACATTTGCAAACCAATTAATTTATCTCTTGGAGGGAGTGCTCTGCAGAATTTACCGGTGACGATCTACGTAAAAGAGGATACGTTAAAATGAAATCTCAAGTATTGTCATTGTTGACAGGAAGCTGAGTGATATGAATTGCCTACAGTATATACAGAAACGTGGTTGCCCTATAAATTTTTCCGTGTCTCTAAACAAAGACAAAAATAGGTATAACTAGCCTGATACTGTTTAGTTATGTAACAGATTGAGGGTTTGGGTTTTAGTCACTGAAAATGTGATAAACAACATTGTGCATTAATGCAGAAAACAGATTGAGCTTTTTAATGGTACATCAAATAAGACTTTATTAGCATCTATTAGGTTCAACCCAAAGCCCGGGAAATAGCATTAATGAGCATCATATATCAGTCTGTCTGTTATTAGATAACATTATCCCTTAAAACTAGCAAGTCATATAGTACTTTATACTTTTTACCTTTATCTTTAGAATTAGCTGCTGACATCCTCTCCTGTTACACTGGCCTTACTATTAGTAATAGTGAACCAATTTATAAACCCATTAGTGACACTTTTTCCCGAAGATAAAAACAGTCAAAATTATCTGGCAGCAATTAATCTTAATGGCTGTATGCAGTAAACAGCAATGGGCTAATTCCAGCTCTGTCAGCCCCATCAAACAATCCCACATTAGGCAGCTTTTCACTGATCCATTAAGCATATTCAGAACAACAACAAATTCAATGCTGAAGGCATATGCACTAAACATTACAACAGTGATCTTCTGAAGCCATCATTATCTCTTAAATAGTACTTCCCCCATGTATTATCATTATGCTGTACATTAGAAATACTTTGATTAAACTCCCTTAATTCATAACAGCCAGCTGCAGACCATTTATGCAGTTAATCTCAACACAACAGCTATTGAGGAAATATAACAAATGAAGGCTGTAAACTGGAAGTCATTACTACGAAAGATACTGGTTTCCTAGCCCTCGTAGTGCAAAGTGCACGGCAAGATTGTACTTTAGGATGACAGTAATGCAGACTGAAACCACTAATGACCTTCCACGTGTCCTGCAACACGTGCAGCAGGAGTTGCAGCTGTAAAGGTGTGTGCAGGAGCAACCTGACAAACTGTCAGCAGGAGCGGCAAAAACATCCAGGAGCCCCTTGTCCACAGGACTAAAATACCAGGCAAGACCTGGCTTGCAAACCACAGCCTCTCCTTGGCTTTGCTGGCTTCATCTGCAGCTCACAGTAATTTGTCCCTATGAAAGAACAGTTCTGATTTCTTCCTCTGTGAAGCTCAAGTTAGTAGCAATGACACTTTGAAAGACTGCAGACCTTTGAGTTTCCTTTCCTACAAGTAATAGCTGTTTTGAGAATTTTTATTAGACTGTTTTCTCTTTAAGGTATAATGGATATGGTGTGGCAAGAAAATTTGCATAAAGCTTTCCATGGTGATGTAAACAAAACAATATTATCAGGACAGCAAGGAAAACAGTAGCTAATTTATATTTCCACTCTGACCTGAAATTCACATAAGGTATCCTCATTTAATAACATGAAAATGTTAAATAGATAAAAGTTGATGGTATTTTCTTAAGTTTTCATCAAATATATTCCATCAAAAATACGTATTAAAATTCACTCAGAAGGATTCATGCTGCATGTTAGGGAAAAACGGGAGCTAAGTTTGTATTACTAATCTAGATCGTACCTTTTCTTAATTTAAAAAATACCCCAAGAAATCTGTGGGATTTGGGCACAAAAAACACTTTCACAAATTCTTTACTTGTCAAGTGTAAAGAAACCATAAAAATATTAGTGAATAAGGTCTATGTGTTTTACAGTTCTTCACTATATATAAATAGTTTATTTGATTTTAAAGATATAAACCACAGACACAGTGTCTACCTTGCAATGAAATGATCAAATAAATAAAACTTCAATTTGGCATGAGCCTAGCTGCCAGTTCTGATCTTAGTTCCAGTTCATAAGTCCAGCTCACTCGAAGGTGGAATGCAAAACCTCCGCAGCACCTTCAGGACCCGCACCGAGGAGCAGGCAATGGCATGCAACAGGCAACAACACCCTTTCGAGGGCCAGAAGAATCAACTTCCTGACACTTTGCTTAAAACCGAGGTGAAAAGTCTCGCTACAAGTCCAGTTTCGTACTTCTGTCACTTTCTAAAGCTTGTGCGCTGCTGGAACACGTGAGGCTGCAGCTCCGCACCGTTTTCCCCGGGAGCAACCTGCACAACCCGGTGCTGCATACACCTAAGCGCAGCTACGCCAAATCCCCTGGTTTGCTCGTAAGCAGAGGGTTCAACATTCAACACAGCCACTTTTCAGATGGGTGCTCCCGTGTAGTCTTCCCTCTGTGTGGGCAGCCACACCTGCATACCATGTGAGATGTTGAGCACTGCCTAAAGCAGCAAGTGTACTTACAGAGTGAATTGTGCAAAGATATATTCCGTCCTAACCATACACCTTTTACAGACCGTCACAGTATTCTCCCTTTCGGAGGGAGAAGAATGGACTTGTGCTTCAGATACAGATTTCAAACCCAGGCACTCTTCCTACCTCCACAGAGGCTTGCCATATGATCTTAGGTAAGTCACTTTATGTCCCCATGCCTTGGTTTCCCTTCTTTACAATGTTGATAAGGTGATTTTTCCATGTGGCAGAGACGTTGCCGAGACTACTTGGTAATGGGTACAGTGATTCCAAGGTCTTTGATCAGAAAGCCAAACAGAAAAAAAATTGCTACATCACTTACACTAAGGTATTCTGCTTCTTGGCTCTCAAGGTTGGCTCCTGTCATCAGTTATGTAGGACCTTTAGGCATCAAGAAATCTGTCCATACCACAGAGCTACCCTGGGTCCCTGCAAAACCAGCACTGCCTCCCAGCAGGTCTGACCAGCTTCCGAGATGATGAGAATGAGCAGAAATCCCTGTGGCCCTCAAGAAGGCAGGTGCTGAGCATGCAGGAATTACATCCCTACCTCCAGCCTTCACTGCCACCATGGTAAGCAATCTGCTTTTTAACAAGCAACAGCAGATAGATTAGTTTCAGGAAATTATTTCTCCATGCCAGTCTCATTCATGCTGTTCTAGAGCAAATTGGATGCCAATCTTTGGAAGTACAGGAGTGAACTTTATCTTTAGCCCATTTTGGGTGATCTGGAGTTAGCCTATAACATGAAAAGCACCTGGAAAACAAAGCTGGTTCCTTAACCCAGTAGAAAATGAAAGCTGAGTAATGAATTTTTTTCTTGCACAGAAGCATTTCTAGGTGTAAGAGCTTCAGGCAACAAGGAATATTAGACAGCCTGTTGAAAATCAAGACCCCAGCAGTCTGGACACTCAAGAGCAAGGCATCCTCTGATCAAGGATTTCTAAGACTGGAAATTTTCACTTAGGTGCCTAAACACAGTTGAAGTGTCCTAGTGAACAAAATTCTCAATGTCCCAGATGTAACTTATATGTTTCACATATATGAGCTATTAATTTGGGAAAAAGTAGTTTTTCCCAAACTTAAATAGAGACTGACTCACCATCCTCTCCAGCAGGCAGAAAGATCTGTGATACGATGTGATAATTTTAAGTTACAAAGTGTGCCTGAATCATTGTATGTAACCATCTTTGTCCAGCTTCACATTTTTCTTCCTTTCCCTGCAGTATGTTTCCTTCAAAACAGTGGAAAATGCCATAAGCAATGCATTTTCAACAATTTATTTTAATTTTCAAGATATGATTTGCTTGGATTTAAGAAAATCCAGTAGGTAAGCGCTAACCTTCAGAACAAAGCCGAAGATCTGCACATCTTTCTCTCCCAGAAAATGGAGCAATGGAATTTGTCACCTCACAGTGGGCCTGATTCTGGGGAGTACTGAGTAATGGGTACTCTGCAGATGACAAGGAGTACAGGTAAGAATGAAAAATTATTCCCAGTTGCTACTCGCTCACCCCAGCGCAAAAATTTCACTTAGCTGCAGTTTTACCAGGCGATGTTTTTTTTGTGGCTCAGGCTTCTTATGACTGACTGCAGAAGAATATATGGCTATGTATATACCCTTCAAATGCAGTAACAGGGGGGCTACTCTGCTTACTTTCCAAGGACCATTTACTAATCCTGAATTTAGCTAACCAGGCAGTGTAGCCGGGATTTTATAAAGATTCCCATAATTCTGCCTAGCATGCGATCCAAGCACAGAGCTCTTACTGTATCAGTAAGAATTTGGGACTAAAGAGAAAATATATACCTACCGAGTTGCTTGTAGGAAATTGATTACATTAATTACAGATGAATTTTGTAGATGGATTTTATTTTAAATTATGGACATTGTTGCTTCTTAGTTTGACAATGTGTGAACAGTGAGATGTGAAACTAGCTCTATAATGTGTCCTAGTTTTTCACAAAGGGAATGTAATATTGATGAAAACCCCAAAGCATTTTGGTCATACTACGACATAGTTTTTCCTATTATTGCCATATTTCAAAAAGGCCAAACTTGATTTCAGAACAAGAATTTTGCTCTTTGGTCTAAACTAACTTCAGATCACCCAACAGTGGTAAGGAACTCTGACAATATTCTATCGATTTTACTGATAAAATTCCTAAGGCGTGACTTTGACTACCCAATTTGGGACTGCAGTGCAATCTGCATAAAAGTGGAGTGGACTGTTCTTAGAATTATTGCTATTAATGGCATTACTAGGTAGCAGAAGAACACGAGTTATGAGTTAAAGGAGCACATCTCTACTAAGAGACAAGAGAGGAGAAGAATACTTTGCAGGTTTTATTTTGTTCACTTATTTATTCAAGTTTCTTTTTCCATAAAAATTTCTATTGTAAGAGTTAAGTGAAGCTCTGACAGACAATCTGGAATTGTCCAATTTTATGATGTTTTTTTTCCAGTTCTTCAATTCCTTTATATATTTGGAAGAATTTCCACATAAAAGAAGTTTCCTTTTTTTTCCGTGGGACTATTAATGTATGCAAAGTTTAACTGGGTCCAAGTATAAGCTCTGTGTGCTGACAAAATGTTAGGAAATAGGGTCTAATGAGTGGTCAGATAGTGCACAAAAGTAACTCTAGAAATCATAGAAAGCATACTGATTTATAGAAAGCAGTGCTAAGGACTGTAGAGTTTCCATCTCTAAGGGACAGAATATAAGCAATGAAATGGTGAAGTGGTTTTCAACCTTTTTGAATTTACAGACAATGTAAAAATATTTTTAGTGGAGAGGAACACCCATGTAATATATTTAAGCTTGCAGGTAATATAACAGCTTTTTCAGGGACCACTGACAGGAAGCCCAGGGATCCCCAAGGGTTCACAGGCTATAAGCAGAAAATCACTGAAATGAGTAATATCAAATTATCTACCCCATTCTAGCTTTGTTTCTTAAGTTTACCATGTTGTCTTGAATCTGCCTTATTCATTATCTGGACTTATATTACTATACTGCTTACATATCTAGAAATAACAAAAAAACCTGGAGAAGTAATTTTCTTGAATTTCATTATATCTCTTCTAAGAAAACTTGTATTTCATGAAGGAAAGAAAAGGAATAAAACAATGATTCCATTCATATACAATGTGTCAGTAATTTATAACCAATTTATCAATGACCACGCAGCTGCATTCACTGTAGTTTAAAAGAAAAACCCCTCATATAATGCTTACATAGTCTCTGAAAGCATAGCATCTTAATAAAGGAAGAGGAAGCCACCAGAGTAATTAGAAAGGTATATTGTAGTGCATATAATGGCAGAAGGATGTTTGTATTATAGTCCAACACATCATTAAGGATACAATTGTTATTTAATGTGGCACAATCATCTTTCTACTCTTCATGAAATCCACTTAAGTAATTACTTTTCTTAGCTCATTGGCTCTATGAACTGACAGTTTAGCAAAGTGCTATGTCTAAAGAAATACTGAATCTCCATTTTTATAATATCCTACCGCTTTTTAAGCTTGACTGTTACTGCTTACCTGGAATGGCCATTTTCTTATTTGAAAAACTGGTGAGGAGAGTGAGGAGGAGAGGAGAAAACGAGATGCGGGGGAGAGAGGGGAAAGAAGTACTAAAAGCTTACAGAGCTGTCTTAAAAAATGAAAATGTTAAATGAAAAGCCCTGCTCCCTTTTTCTCTACAGTGTATCCCTCTTCCCCAGTCCTGTTTTTGGAACATATATATCTATCTATCTATAAAAATATATACCCAATTAACTGATTTGTTTGTACGATGTTTAGTCATTTTTGTATCTGGTAGCAGCAGAACACGAGCTCAGTAGTGCAGCACCTTGAAGTTGCTTCTAATCTGTTTTTAGGAGGAATAGTTTTACAAAACACAGTTTTGAAGATTTGGGAGAATACCGTCTTAGCAAAGTTAGTGGGCAACATTAAATAACCCATTATTTTATTTTCTAATCTTTTTGCACTTATGACTGCAATAATATATGGGAGCAGACAAACATCATCTAAATACTCAAAGCTCATTTGCTTTTTTTTCCTGTCATGCATATTTTAATATAAAGTTCAAGATCATTCTGCAGAGCAAGCCCAGCATTCAGCAGACACAGCACTGAAGTGCAACATTTAAATTGCCCAACAGCATGCTTTTTTCTTTTTTTTTTCATTTTAAACTTCAAACTCTCTTTCAAAAGATGTTGTAGTCTTCGTGTTTACTAGCATTACAACAAGGTAAGTCTGAAATACCTTTATCTTATTTAGTAGATCTATGTTTGATGCTCTTTGTTTGAATAGAAGTGTCAGCTGTATTTTACTTTATTATATAAAAAAGTTTCAGAATTTAATTAAGGGTCAAGTACCCACAGTAGATAAATGCAACAGCTAAAGCATATTTCTGATCTCTCTGAAGACTGCAATCATGAAAATTATTATCATTGAGTAAAACTGGTCTCAATGATGGTGACTGGGAGATGGAATCTGTGTTAGTCAGCCATAATTTACATAATAATGGGTTCTGAGTTTTCATCAGCACCTTTTGTTTGTACAGTGCTTACTGCTACAGTAAATTGTCAAAATGTCATTCCTATCCAATCAGCCAGAAAATATCAACAGTAAACAAGGCACAAGAAGAAATTCTCTGATTAAAAGTATGGCAGTGGAAACAGTAAAACGGGACACTGTAATAGTCGTAGCAGTCTTATTCTGATATTTTCAACAACACTGCTGAACAACTTACGAAACTTATTATTATTTTTTAATGAAGCAATGCCACAGAGGGGGTGATGTCATTAAAAGAATCTCAGCAAACAGATAGATAACTGGTTTGTTTACACTTGTGTTTGTCATTACCTGATTGTTTCCTCTTCCGTGCGGCAATCTATCTCACTTCTCCAGGCAAAACAGACTCAACTAAAAAGTTACTTTCGCTACGGGCTGGGTAGCCCCAGACCTACAAAAACAGTGCCCCAAAGCAACTTAATCGAGGAAAACACTGAGTCCTAAACAAAAATGCCGGCCCAAATAAATCTCCCTTCTCTCTCTAACAAACACACAAAGCCTGATAGTATTTAAGTTGAAATGAATTCAGTGTAACTTTCTGCCCCCTTCTAAAATTCACAGAAGTGCAAGGAGAGGAGGAGCATGAATTAGTCACAGTGTAGGCTTTATAGCCATCGTACTTATGTACTATATTAAAATAAAAAGTTTCACATTGTGTTTGAAATAAAAATGAATAAAGTGGCATCCTGCCAAAGAGAACCAGAAGCCACCCTTGTGTGGAACTGAAACATTTGGCTCATATAGTACTTAATTTATTTTCGTGAAATGACAAGTTATATAAATGTATCTTTAAAACAGAGAGGCAAAAACTTGAAAAAAGTTTCTTTGTATTGTGGTTCATAAAGGTTGACACAGTCATAGCCTGTATATAAACAGATCAAAAAACAATAAGCATTCCTCAAGGAGGGCTTCCAGCACCGTGCTCTTAAAAATCTTCAAAAAGGATGTGATCACGTAGTTGAGTCACCACAGAAAAGACTCACAGTACCTTCTTTTGGAAATGAATAGGAGTTTTAAAATCTATTGAAATGAAGTGTTGACATAAGGAAATATTTTGTAGAGCTTTCAGGTTTCTTTACTATTCACTTTATTTTACTTGGCTACTTTTAATTTTTTTCCACTTCTTCTCTTTGAAAATCCTGCATTGTCCAAGCCCTTTCGATTAAGCTGCTTGCCTGAATGAAAGCACTGTGATGATGTGGCGGTGCATCAATAAACAGGGTGCCTCTCAAAGCGGGACAGAATGCTGAGAAATAGGGCTGATCAGCGGTAATTACTCTGACACTTCATGCAGTACAGGGAATTAACTCCTAGGACTTTGGGCCGAATGGAGAAGTAGTAGTTGATGTTCCACATTGTGAATGCCTCAGTGCCTGAACCCATTATGAGTTTAAACGGAGATGGGAATTCACTATATACATGGCTTTTTTCTTTCTTTTTTTTTTCCCCCCAGTTAGGAATGTGAAGCAGAGTGCAGAAAATAAAAATCGGGATGCTGAGCAGGCTGCATTTCTATTTTTTTTGCTAAGGTCTTTACATTCATTTTCCATTAAAACACAAATAATTGAATAAAGGGATGCCCGTAACAACCATATTTATGGGAATGCACCCATCATGTTGAGGAAGACACCCATATGCCAAGTTAAGGAAGTGGAATTGCTCTAAGGCAGACCTGCAGAAACTAAGGTACACAAAAACACATAGCAGGAGGGGAAACACAGCTAAAAAGGCAACTAGTTAGCAGCTGCCACTATGACCTTTAACTGCATCCATGGTAACTGGGCTAAAGATGGAGTTCCATTTTATTATTCTCACACCCACAATGTTAAGCCTATGAATCCCATTGCAATTTAATGGCTGAAATCAGAAGGCAGATCTGTGTTCATTGGACCAGTGCCGACATCCTCTTAGCTAATGAGTGCAATAAACATTTTCATGCCAGGAAACCAATGCAAGTGGAAATATTATGCCATGCAGAAATCTATCCCCCAAACACAAAGAAATGGTCAGTAAAGTCAGTCCTTCCTGATCATTTGCATATACTGTAATTTTTCAGGTTTTAGGCCATGCATCTTTGAAGCAGGAAGATATTTAACTCACATATTCTTTAACACTGTGGCATGCAACAGCGTTCACTTTATATTAAGAATTGTGGGAAGAATTATGTATTCCAGAGTTAATGACTATAGCTGCCTCCAATTATTTTCCTAAAGGAATCTTATGTTTTTAAATAGTATTTTTTCTTTCATGCACCTAAAAAGCATTTCATCCATTTGCAGGCTATGTACAGTACCACCAGCTGAGCAAAAGACAGTAAACCAGCAAACCGTTTCAGCAAGAAAGACGGCTTTGTTCTAACTTTTGTTGCTATTGTAATTTGACTCATACAGTTTTTCTTAAGAATCAGTGACAACAATGTCATATCTTTGTCATGTGAGCTGAAAGCAAGACATATATCATCCTTACTTGGGCTGAAGAACCAGAGCAACGACAACAGCGGTTAAAAGGATCTGTGCTGGATGTGTCTTTGAATTCTTAAGCACTTCCACCTCTAAAGTTCTGTGGTAACGTGTAAAACCAACAATGAGAGGTGTGGAGTGGAGCTAACAATTGATTTGTAAACCTTTACCTGGCAAAAACAGTACAGCTGAGGGGTAGCCATAATCACCTTAAAAATTGTAAATATAGTGATTTAAGCACATTGAGCCATTCAGTCATTTATCTGTCTTACCCCCCAGCATCCCCTAAAGAAGGAACGTTGTTCTCATGACGCAACAGACCGGGGTGAAGAAGAAAACTCTGAATGCATAAACGTGCAGCTGGGAAATGAAGGTCACCAAAATCTCCTTGAACTCTTGGGTAAACCCACTGTATTTCCTTCGGTGTGGTGCACTCAAAGACATAAAACTACATTAGTACATTCATAAAGAGCATTATGTGAAATGTCCCTGCCTCTCACAGTCAACTTCCTCCTCCATCTTAAAATATCCAGAATTTTATTTTTGTTAAAATGTTAGCCTGGCATAAGGAGAGAGGGCTTAATGACTTCCCCTGACAAGAACTACATGTATTTTTTTCTTTCTTATGGAATACTGCCAAATATCCTTTGTAATAAAAAGCTTGAACTATTTTGCTAACAGAAGCTGCTTGTTCTGGTAACTGTAAAGGTCAGACAGAAAATAATTTTGGTGTTTCTTATCTTTTAAAATAATGTCACTTTTTATCATTACGGTAACATTTTTGGACAACAAAGAAAAGAGAAAACAAAAGATGTGATACCCCAGACCACCAGGTACACTATTTCTTAAAAGACATCAGGTTAAAAAAGCTGTTAGCCAATTATACCAAAGACTGGAAATGTCACAAAAGCCAATGAAATCTCCCTGGTAACATTCAGAAATAATATGCTTTGGATCATACTGTATATTAAATGACAACTGTCAATTTAAAAAAGAAGTCCTCCAAAATCTTTGATGTATGACAATTTAGAAGTTGAAACACACTGTTCTTACCATTTAATATCTTTGAGATAAAAAGCTTTTGACATGTTAACTAATGTGAAGGAATAAGTGCTCCTCTCATTTCCCTAACACAATACTGGACTGCACTGAGTAGCTTTTTGTGATAAATGTCATAAGAAGCAAAGTGGTATATAACCGCTTTATTTAGTTAAGAAGTATATGCATTTATGGCTATTATGTTACATGACAATAGAGAAAGGTGAGATTTTGTATCTTAAATATTGCTCTTTGATACGTGCGGTATTTCTTTCAGTTTAAATGGGCATTTGAATAGGCACTGATTGTCAATATTATCTAAGCCACTATTCTGTCTGGGGCTGTAGTACAGCGTGATTCAGAGGAAGCTGTCAGTCTCTGAACGCGTAACCATTCCAGGATAAAAGGTCTGTTGGACTGTATGTTAGTTGTCTTTTTCTTGTTTGTTTGTTTGGTTTTTTTTTGTTTTGTTTTGTTTTGGGGTTTTTTTGGTTTTTTTTTTTCCCCCCACAATCTCCAGCTTCAGGCAGCTGGCTCCCAGGTAGCTGGGGCAGTGCTGGGTGGTGATGCCAGGCTTCTCGCTTCAGCTGGGCTCCCAAATTCATCGGCTATGGAGGATGCTTGCTCCTACCCTATAAGCGCATCTCAGCAGTTAAGGCAGTGCCTCAAATCTATGTCCCTTTCACTAGGACCCAGCTGGAAGTCTCCAATTTTAAGGCTAACCCAAAGTTGCATCCTCTCAGGTTTCTCTGTGTAAAGACTTCTCCTGCCACTGAAGCAATGGAGCTCAGCAACGAGAGATTTAGACCCTGGGTAAAGGGCACATTCCGGACCCTAAGTCATAGGGTGACCAAATAATACGAGGCTGGTTCAGCAGAAGCATTTAAGGTCTGAATTTTGAGTTGGCTAAATTAACAACCTGTAAAAAAGTAGATTAGCTATCTAAATAAATAGTAAACTTCTAGGTATTTTTGCTGGCCTTAATGAACTGTGAGTGTGTATGCTAATTGTTAGGCACAGTGTGGATGGGGTTTTGTGGCCCTGAAAACCTCATGTTGAAGGTTTCCACTGCTTAGGTGTTGGTAGAATATGTTTGAAGGTGATTCAAAAACAAATGGGTCCCATAAAAGGAAGAGTCCTAAGCAGTGTAGACCTCACCAACTGGTGCCATTGGACTCTGGGGAAAAGATTAGTTCCTGAACCCCTTCTAATTAATGGTGTAGACACAGGCTAGGAACACTGCTGTATATTGCCTCAGATCAGCTGCGGACTGTTTTCAGTTATTTTGCTGAAAAGCAGACAACAAGTTAACCATACCAAGACTGGAAAGTTTTATGAACTCATTCAGTAAATCTTTATAATAATGCTGTATTCACTAGAACAAAGTGAAATAGCAGATGAGAGGGTGGTGCCACAGTTGTGAAGAAGGCAGTAAACATGATCTGCTGGGAAATCTTTCTGATCCCAAAAGCAAGAACAGAAGACAGAAAACACTGTTGTTGAAACCTTGGTTGCACAATACATTTGAAGATGCAGATTTTGCTGTTGTGGAATACTGGGACATTGGGACCTCATTCTGCTAGACCAAGGAGCTGCACAAGCAAGTGGGCTCCATCTCATGGGTAGGTTGGGTACTATCTTTGGTTGAAGAGTAGATGGAGCATCCAAAATGACATTACTAATGAAAGACTTTTTGCTGACAAATATAGTACAGACCAAAGCTATGTATATCCCAGTAGAACCTATAAAGAGCAGAAAATTAATATAGGCAACTGGAGGAACCAAGCAAAAATGTATGCCAAACAGAGCTATAAACACGATGGCATTTTTAACTTTTACACAAACAAAATAATCTACATATACTGCAGAACTGTCAGAAAGTTGAGGTGGTGAAACTTCTCACTATAATGTGGAAAGTGTAGACTTCTTAATGAATGTTTCTGGTTTGAATATGAAAAAAAATTATCTATTTATGTATGTGTTGTATGAATGATTGATTTTTTGTTGTTTGACAATCAAAGCAATATATTTCATTTCAGGTAAAGCCAAACAGACTTTAAAAAAAAAAAATCAGCATATAGATAAAGAACGTCTTAAAGTCCATCTGCATTTGCTCACAGTATCCTAATGTGTATCTAGGTACTTAGAAAAGGTGGTGTAACTTCAGAAGACGATGTTCAGTCCAGAATTCCTTTATCTCGGTGCTTAAGCCATTTCCTGTGAGACAAGAGAACAGGGTCATATTCTCATTCCCAGTCAAAAAGAGAGAGATTTGAGCTTTCCTTTCCCACTTCATACATGGATGTAAAAGTGTAAGAAAGCAGAACTCCTTTCTGGTTTTGGCATGACATTTAAATCCTGCCATACCTGTTTGCTTTACAACTGTTGATCCAGTTCATTCCAGATTCTTGAATACTTTTAGATCCATCAAAAGTAATGTCTTTGGGTTAATTAATCATTCCAAGGCGGAAAAATGTTCAGTCCTACTTATATCGTGTAAAGATAATGAAGAGGATTCCCCATTAGTAATCAAAGAGGGTGTTGAACAACAAAAACTAATGATTAACATTCTGAAATCAGCAGCACTGGATAACCAGCATTTAAGAGTTCCTAAGAGCAGCTGGAGAAATGTTCAGTACATTGATGATAATTTTGAACAAGTCCTGACATACAAGGAATGCTATAAAGGTAACCAGACAACGTTACCTGTCCAAACCCTTCCCCTGCTGTTACTCTTACGCAAAATAATGCAAAGATGACATGGGATGTTTCTTCTCTGATTCCACAAGAACTGGTACCAGAGAAATGATTGCAAGTTCTTTTATTAACAGTCCAGAAGTTAGTGTGAAATTATTCCTGGAAGTATTTACGGATAAGTCGGTGGTAAGCAACAAAGAGAATGCTGTGGAGATGGAAAAGATTGCTTAGTAAACTAGGTTATTAGAAATAGGGTGCTTTAATACAGCCCAATCCTAAATTACCTTTCTAGAAACGAAGATGAAAACCACAGAACTGAATAACTGAAAGCAGCGACTTAAAAATATGGAAGATTCATACTAGACAAGCAACCAAACAGTAGCTCAGAATGGGATGATAAAGCAAAAAAACCCAATACAATTGCTGAACGGTCAGTGAGGGAGCAGGAGAGCTGATCTTTCTGTTATAACGTGGGGAGGCCAATGCCAGAGTATTGATTGCATCAACTCTGCAGTCCACATTTTCGGAAGACACAGTGGAGGTACTGGAGAGGGTAGAGAGGGAATGCAGAAATGTTTTGAAAACAGGAGAAAATGCCTTCTGGTGAGAGATTTAAAGAGTTGGATCTTTCTGTTTATGAGGCAGAAGATTGAGAGGTGACTTGCTTATGGCATATATACCTTCTCAGGCAGAAAATAATGGATATGAAAGGACTCTGTAATCTAGTGGAGAAAGGCATAATAAGAACCAAAGGCTGGAGCCTGAAGCCAGATGAATTCAAATTGGAAATAAGGCACACACTTTTAATGCTGATAGCTATTAGCTATCAGAACACATTATAGAGGGAAGTGGTGGATTTTCCATCTCCTGAGATCTTCAAATCAAGATTAGATGCCTCTCAGGAAGATATACTTTAGCTGCAGAGAAACTATTTGGCTCAAGGTAGGGATAACTGTGTGAAAGATAAGTGCCTGTGATCGAGAAGAAAGCAGATTAGATGATCTAAGAGTTCCTTTTTGCTTTTTACACTACGAAAATTTGAAAACCTGCAGTATGTAGCTGGGAGTTAATCTGAGTCCTCCGCCCCAGATTTAGCCCAACCAGATTACTGGTTCACTGAAGTGAAATTCTTACCCCATCCCTCACTCTTTTATACCCCTTTGCAGGGTTTACCCAGAGGGAAGTCCGATTTATTGCTGTTTGCTTTTCTGCAGGATTCTGCTAAGGCAATGCTCCGTGTTGGAGAAATTAATGGAACAGATGCAAAGATCTGCAACCACTGTTTAGACTTTCATTCACACTTAATTTCTAGAAGAGCTCAAAAGAGACATCACTGTCTCTGGCATGTACTTCTAGGATTGAGGCATGGCAAAATGCAGAAAGGTTGTGTTCACTGTACCACTTACTAACATTATTATTTATATGACTTTGTATTTGCATCTTCACTCCCAAGCCACTGGCAGTTACTGGAATATTCTTGCTTCATAGGTCAGCAAAGGTGACAAAGAGAACAGTTTTCTAACTTGTGGCATCTACAGGTAGGTATAGGGAATGTTGGAAATTTGTTATGATGTTAAATGACATCCTTTGTGAAAAGGTGCTGTGTCATCCATGTGGGGAAACAACACGGGAATATCTTTTGCCTGATCCTGGCCTCCTATATCAGACAACTGGTATAATTCTGTTATGGGACTTGTGTTTCAAAAGGCCACAGACTAGTGGTGACACTAAAAAGACAAGTAGGCAGTACTGCAGAATCTCACAGTATTGGTGATATGGCATGCATTTATCTCAGATATTGGCTTAAAATTACTGGTTTAAAGCCTGATTTTATGGTGATGAGGGGAATTGAGAAAGGATGCACAACACAATGTAGTTAGGGAAAAAAAAGGTAAAAAGATTGGTTTAACAGGGAGAAAGGGGAAAAGAAAAAGTCATTGCATATTTTGAAACAAATAAGACGAACAGGTGAAATTATGGTGCAAAAAGCACAAGATTGTGCACTACAGTTCTATGGACTCTTATGGCAAAAGTAATTTTATTTAACTTGAGCTGTCAACGTCTGAAGTTGTCACCGTAGATTCCCTCTACTGCCAATGGAGAGAAATAGGTGCTTTTAAAACATGATTCAGCTGACCTGTTTTAGCCATCTACTTCAGGATGAGATGAATCACACCCTAAAAGTGCCTATTTCTCTCCATTGATTATGAAAAGAGTCCAGGGTGACAACCTCAGATGTAGATGTCTCAGTTATAGATTTTTGTATTTGGTCAGATGAATCCCACTATTAGAGCCTATAGATTCTGACACATCTTCACTTTTTTCCATAATTTCTTATTGAAAAAACAGCTAGTATGGAGAAATAGAGGAGATGATACACATACATTTGTATCGGGTGCAATTTACTGTAGAGTGGCTGGAAAATTGACATTATATGTGTCAAATGTTGACATTTTGATGAAAAAAAATCAACCCCCCAAAATACTTCAGCTGAGAAAGAAAATATTTCTGTGTGGAAATACTGACATGTGGCCTCATGGGAATGATAGGTCAGTGCTTCAGGCTTCCAACCTTCTCTACAGGGCAGAGTCTCTGCCTGGACTACCTATTCCCGGATTCATCCTGGTTACTTCTGTTGGTGATCCCGGTGGGGCCTCTTGGGATCCCCATGGTGATGACAAATCATAAGAGATGAGCCCAGCCAAGCAGCCAGAACCAGTAAGAGTAGACTGGGAGCATGAAGTAGCCAAATTAGACCTTCTGCAAGGTGTCAGAGTGGCACACTTTTAACAGAAGTATTTAGAGTTTTGATAGAATGATAGCAAGTTAATATTTTAAACAAGCAAATGACAGTTTCAAAAAAGAAAGAACACAGTTTGGAATCAATAACCCTACTTCTCAATATCCAGACTGATTATGCAGTCTTCAAGGAAAGCTGAATTATGGTTGTAAACTTATTCCTTATTTTGCTGCTGTATTTCAATGCTCTTTGCAATCTTGTAAGTCCACACACACTTTGATATGCTTATGATCATATTTTGCATTTCTGCCTTCCCCCTTTCCCTTCCCTTCCCTTCCCTTCCCTTCCCTTCCCTTCCCTTCCCTTCCCTTCCTTTCTCTGGCTTTCTCTGGCTTTCTCTCTCAGTCTTTTGTTTTCTCTCTTTCCTTCTTGTTAAGGAACTGTGGATGGTGTTAAACTTAATACTCATTTTACCAATGCGTGGTTAGCAAAAGATACTTCCCAGTATGGAGAAGAGCACAGGAAAACACAAACAAATTAGATCTGCTTGACAGGTTATCAAATCAAACTTGAGTGTAAAGATATGCATAAGTTAAGTTCAGAAATATCTTTGAAGATAAACCTTATGCATAACATTTCTAGAGATAACATCATGTTCAACTTACAGAGGCTGCATTACTCATGTGCATAAAACAGTAACCTTTGTGAATGGTCTAAACAGATTTTGCTATTCAAGAAGCCAGAGATTCTGACTCCTAATTCCAGCTGGAGGGAACTGAAAGTGAGAAAAACTGATTTCAGTGTTTCCTTGACATGAAAATCTCAGCTTTGAGAAGGAGAAGACCAAGGCTGAACAGCCTCTGAGGTTTTGAGTTTCCTTCAGAGGGCTCTGCTGATGTTGCATTATTTGTCAATAAAACTAAGGTAGAGAAATAGGATACTCTTAGTTTTGTTTGGAATTTAAACTCATCTGCTTACAACAGTATACGATACAATGCAAGCAAAAAAATAGACTTTAATCATACACATATTATACACAACCAAAAGCTATCATGACATAGCCAAGAAATCAAAAAACCCAGAACATTTGAAAAACTTCTGCCTTTTAAATATGCATAATGCTTTGCATTTGATTATATGTTCACATATTGTTTATTTTTAGAGATGTCACCTGCCATTTTCCCAAACCTTGATGCCCTCTCTCTATAACTTCCAAGCTGCCACAGCCTTCTCAGTTCAATTTCTTCCCCGTAGGTGGTTCTTTAACCCAGCTCTATTTTCACTCATTGTAGTGAAATCCTTGTAGGTCAATCCAGCATGAGATTCGATCTTCACAGTACCAGTCTCATCTCAGAATTTTTAGTTGGGCTGAGACCCTCAGACTGTCCTGATCTCTGTTCTGCCCATGAAGATCCCTATCTGATCTATTTTTACTCCTTTTCTGCAGTGGTTTCACTGGCAATGCCCATTGCCTGACTCCCTACCTCTGAGGCTAAGGGCTTCCTACCTACTTCCTAAATACCCAGTCCAGTTTCCTTTCCTAGCCTATTCCTCTTCCTCTTCTTATGATGTATGTGCTCCTTGCCCTCTTTAATAAGGTCTAATCCACTTCATTTGGTCCCAAGTCTTCCTCTTTCTCACCAGAATTTAGTTTGCTGTCACCCAAACCAACAAGCTCGTTGTAAGTCTCAATATAATGTTCTTCATCAGAATATACTTCCAGCCTTCTGATGCCTCCTGTGACAAAGAGGTCTCAGTGACCTCTCCTCTGGCTTCCAATTATCCTAGATATAGGTAGTTACCAGGCTACTAGGCAGAATTTTTCATTTATCCTCCCAGTCCCAGTCTTTCTTTTGTTCTCTCTACATTAGGCTATGGTGGGTCCCGTCTTCGTGCCAGCAAGAGATCCTCAGTACAAGCTTTCCATACTGCTCACTGGGGGGGATCACTAGCTCCCTGCCGGTTAGGGAGCGACTGTCTGGGGAGCAGCTTTGCTGAAAATAATCTGGGGGGAAGCAGGCTAAACAGGAGCCAGCAGTGTGCCCTGGTAGTTGTGAAAGCTAATGGCATCTTGGGCTATATTTGCAAGATGAAAAGCTGGACCAGCTGATCTTCTGAGGTCCTGTCCATCCAGGGCTGTTCTATGATTCTATATTAACGATGTTAATGGTATGTTGAGAAGTGATTACTCTCCTTTACTTGGCCACATCGAGATACTGTGCTCAGTTTTGGGAACCCAACGCAAGGAAGATGTAAACAAGTATAATCCAGGGGCTAGAGCACATTGCCTATAAGGAATGTCTGTGGCAGCTGGGTTTGTTCAGCCTGAGGAGATGGCTGCAGGGTCGTCTTTCAGCACTCATGAGTAGGCTATTAAGACGGCAGAGCTAAGTTCATTACTGAGATGCACGGCAAGAGAACAAGAGATAATGGACTTAATTGGAATGGGGGAGGTTCTGACTGGATGTAAGGAAAAGCTTTTTTAACTGTGAAGAGAATGAAGCACTGGAGTAGGTTGCCCAGAGAGGCTGTGGAATCCAGCCTTGGAGGTTTTCAAGACCTGATGGGACAAAGTCCTGAGCAACCTGAATTCCAAATTCAATTTTGACCTTGCTCTGAGCAGAAGGTTGGACTAGAGACATCCTGAAGACCCTTTCAACCTACATGATTCTGTAATTCTGTGAAACCTCTGTTGAAAATGTTTTCCCCAAAGTTCCTCATTTGTCCAAGTTAGAATGGGTTTGGATTTATATCAATGCTACGCATCCTTTGAAGATTTCAAGCCTGTGCTCTCAGGCACAGAAGACTTGGAGCACTTCAAAGGAAAGACTGCCAGATTTTTTTCAATGTGTACAAAACAAGATTATCTCCCTGGACTCATTGTTGGATACTGCTGAGTAGTTTTGTCTGAAATATTCGAAGAGAGGAAAATGAGGTCTGAGGCAAAGTGAATGTAAAAAAAAAAGTCTGATTCTCAGACTCTTGCTGGTCTACCACTGGTGCTACCAAAGTTGCTGTTAATCCATCATGACTACGGTGAAAATTCAGCTCCCTGTAGCACCAGCTAGACATCACATGTTGAAAACCAGGCAAGTTGCCAAACACTAGTTCATTTTTAGTGGGAATGCCATGGTTTGGCAATCAAGAGGTAAACCAGAATATACGCTATTTTGTCATCTGTTCTTAATGTTGCTTTTTAAGTGGTTTTGTATGGAATTAATAATTCAATGCATTGGCCAGTCGTAAAAATTATGCCTGGTATCAGCTGTAATCTTATAATTGTATTTCTCCACTCCCTCCCTGCCCCCCCGGCCCCCCCCAAAGTTTATTACTGACCTGCAGTAAGGTTTTCATCTGAGATTCTCTTAATATTTCCAAATACGTATCATTTAGCTAAAAGATGAGTGGTGACACCTAGCAAAGTTAGTAGAAAATGAAGACAATGCTACATTTATAAATAAAGACAGGGGACAGCCACCACCAACAAAAAAAGGAAGCAGAGTACGTTTTGTCATATTTTATAAAATAGAAAGTGGAAGGTAGAGCAATGTTGATTAAACTTGGAAGGTAGAGGTTTCTTGGAGAAAAAATGCATAATAAAAAAATTGATCTGTAGAAAAAATTGGGCTGTAACATGGTGGGAAGTATCTCAAAAATGGAATACACAAAGAAAAGAAGAGCTAAAATATCATAGCCTAAAGAGGTAGTTTCCTAAATGGACTCCGCCAGTATAGAAAAGAAAGGGAAAACATAGCAAGATACTTGCCTAAGTGTATCTGAATGGTTATCAAAGACAGAGTGTTCATTAAACTTGTAAGTGATATCATAAATGGACTTCATATAAGGAAGATCTTTTGGGAATTAAGAAACTGTGTGCACTCAAAGCCTGACAGCTAATGTCAACATTTTCATTCCATATTTTCTGAAGAAGCCAAGGAAAAAGCAACCAGTTTGTAATGTGTCTGGAATGGGCAGAATTACAGCAGAAGAACCCAGACAGATCTGCAGATTTTTGCGCACCAATTTTGGGGTATGGAATAGGAAATGGACTTCCTTATATTAGAAGGAGCATATGAGAAAGACTTGCAGAGTCCTGAAAAGAGGAGCGAAAATCGGTAAAACTACCTTCAGAAAATCTGCCGGATTTCTGCTAACTTGAGGTTGCCACATTGCCTCTGCCATAAGTATTCACCTGCAAAGCACAAAGGCTCCATCAGAAAACCCTCCGTGTTCCTTGCCATTTCAGCCCATTTGTATAAGTGAAGTACAGGACGGCCTCCCATTGAATTTCTGTTTGAAATATAACTCAGCAGGGTTCTGCTTATCCACCCCGATATCTTACTTGCACATTTCTGACTCACCTCACTTCAGATTCAAAGGGTCGTTTCAGGGTAGTAGCTTCCACAGTCCTTCCTCACTGGATATTTCCAGGTGGCCATTGACATTAATTAGTTCTTGTAGTCCAGGAGTTTTGGGGGAGAGATAAGTGATGGCATGTTTTGCCCCAAGTAAATACTGTTCATGTAACTATCCGCACCGCTGCAGTTGCAAGCCAGACCACCATTTCCTGAGGCCTGGATAAAAATATTTCCTCCACCACAATGACCCTAGGGGAATAAAAAAACATAACAAAACAAAACTGAACTTTCCATACAGACTTTTTATTTTAAACAGCCAGTGTTATATTTCTGCCAAACTTAGAAGGTGTTTTTGATTATGTAGCTTTCAACTACCATGGAATTAATATAATAAACTTGTGTTCTTCAGGGAGCCCTGTCATACATCTGCAAAATAAGGTCCTTTTTATGTACCTACACATTAACATTGACATCCACTCCCTCATTTAATTAACAACATTTGAATGTTGTTTCCTTTCATGTAGTAATTGTATTTTTTATTCCTAAACTGACCTCTTGTTTTGAATGGAGATACAATTGGAAAATGTCAAGATTTGGCCAGAAAAAACCAGTAACAATAAGGGTTTCCTTTTTTCCTCATGGTTTTTGAAACCTGAATCTGGACTTTCCTAGCGAGTTTTGAAAAAAAAATCTGAGGTGGGAAATGAACCTCCAGATTTTGACTGGAGGGGAGAACTTTCTAAATTTTTTTGGTTCTTTCTTTCAGTGAGTTCAAAGCTAACCTGCTGGATCTGGGAACTTTCATGTCTTTAGGACCCTGGTAGCAACTCTAAATAGTTGTGGTTATTAACGTAGGTAGGCACGTTGGAGAATCTAGAGCGTGTATTACATGTCCACCGAGGAGTTGAATTCCAAAGAAGGAGAAGTTAAAATGGCATTAGTAAGGCTTAACTTTAACAGCCCGATAAAAGATATATGGTGGAGGAATGCAATCCAGTGTTCACTAGCTACTTGAATTTCTTTAACAAAGCTGACAAACTCATGAATATTAAAAAGAGTCCTGGGTTATGTGTCCTTATGTAAGGTATTCCTCTTGTATCTGGTAAATGGTGTCCATGCAGTTATTAAAAAGTAGAAAAGAGGAGAAAGTGAGGTTAGACCACAGGGGAAAGGTCAATCTATTGGGAGGGGTTGTAGTACTCTCCGTTCAGTACTTCATCGAAAGAACCAGGAGATAATGTGTAAATACTTGTATTTTTTAAAAAATCAGAATTTAAGAGTATGAAAGGCAATCCATCCATTTATGAAACATGTGTGTGATCACTCAGAAAATATTGTTGTGGTTTTTTGGGGTTTTTTACTTTACTGAAAAATTTCATCAAGTTAAATACTTTAACACAGTTATAGGTGATAACTTTTTCTCTTTATCCTTTCTAGTAATTTGTCTGGTGATTAATATATTAATATAATCATCATAGAAACATAGCAGATGAATTTTGCAGCTGGAAGAAAAATAAAGTTTTCAGTAGATCTGGGACAAGGTACCTAGACATGTCTCCAAAATTCCCTATTAAAAATATATAATTTATTCAGATAATTTTTTTTAATTAGTAAAATTATTTAATTAATAAACTTATTTTTGTGTGAGGTTTCCTATGAGTGGTAATTTCTAAAGAGCAATCATAAGATAACTTTGAAGAATACCCTTTCCATGAAATTTAGAAAAGTAGCAGGAAGAAAAGACTTGTAACAGATATTTTTAACTAGTTGTACGCATCCAAATGAAGAAATACAAGTTCTGAATGACTATATGAGCAATATCAAAAGGCATGTTATGCTGGAGGTTTATTTCCAGCTCAAATCCTGGCACTTTTGCTGGCATATATTACCTTTCTCCCTGTCTCACCAGTCCCCAAATTAATTTGCCTTGAAAAGAAGACATTTTGCACTGTTTCCCAAAGAAAAGCATTTTTGATCAATTAGGTCAGAAGAAGCTTCTGCGTTTTTGAAACAAAACCTGGAAAAAAAAATTAAAAGCATCTTACAGGTACTAGATTATCCCTTTAATGCCTCCATTAATATTAAATAAATCCTGCAAATACAGTGTCTCGGTTTTGGAAAATATATTAATTGGGTGTATGTCAGGAATAAAATCCAGGAACTCACTTTTAATATTTCTTAAATCAAAAGCTTCTTGTTCTTAACAGCTAACCCATTTAGATATTCCTTCTCTCTCCCCCTTCCAAAAGCCAGCTCCTTCAGCTGACTGCTGCACTCCAGTGCTGTCTGTATAGGTTACAAGCAGTGAAATGCATCACAGCCATCTACATTTGTACTTGTCCTAGTGTCAGTGTTACTTCCACAAACAGCTGAAAAAATACACAATTTTTCTTATGCTCCGAGCCACGTTTACTACCAAGCACCTCCGGAAACTGCAATTAAGTGCCGAGTTTTCTTTGGGGATCTGACCCAAAGTACCTTTCAAAAGCAAAAGAAGATTCCGAGCACACGGCATCTTTTTCTGATTTCTTCTGTTTCCATGTAAATCACAAACATCTAACTGAAAATAAAGATTTTAAATGCAAGCAAACCCAGTTAATTTTGCTGCTGATTTTTATTATAGATCATTCATAGCTCCTTTGGTGAGTAGTGCATGTTTCGGGCATTACTGAGTGATAATGATCTATTTACTGATAAAGTAGGAAGCACATAACACTAGGAGACAAATCTCTTAAGAGCCCAAACCTGCAAATAAGTTTGCTTAAACGTAGTCCTACGAATAGACCCACTAAAATCAATGAAACTACTCATGTGCATAAATTTAAGCATATGCAAAAGTACTTGAAGACAGGAGATTTAGCTCTTAATCATTTTAGGTCACCAAAGGAAATGGAGGCCACAGTTTACCCCAGAACAGGTGACAAATCTGCTTAGAAAGGTAATGTGGAAGTGGCATAAGGAAACGGTGTAGAAGCAATCTCATCCAGGAATATGTGAGCACACTGATTCTGCCACAGAGGATCCAGCTGGGGAATGACTGATCTAGGTAATTATACTGCAAAATCTTTAGAGGAGACATCCCATACAAATTTTAGAAAATACAGATCAGGGACTCGAGGTACCTGCCGGATGCATAATTCACTCCGAATAATTTGTTAGACAAACCTCACCTCCTTTTCCTATTTGTGAATTGTACAAGAGCAGTTTATGACTTTCTTAGATTTATTATTCAGAATTATTCCCTGAATGAAGGTGTATCATTTATGAGCACTTCACTGCAAGTGCTTGATATTCAAAATTTGGCATTCAATATTGTTATGTTGGTTAGTCGGAGCAGAACACATCGCAGGTTGTATTTCTCTGAGTGGAAGTAACTCAGAGTCAGGTTTTCTATTGTAAATCATCGTATTTCAGAATTCAAAAATCACTTTCTATTCCCATTTTGCAGTAATCACAAGACATCTCACAAACATTCTAGCTAAAGGCACATTTGTTCAAAATTAAAACATCATTATTTTCATGGAATTATTTTGTCCTATTATGTCTCTATTTATGTCCTACAATGTCTCTACTATTCAGCTATAACGAGAAGGTTTATCAAAAGATATATCATCATTTTAAAAAAAACCTAATAGGGATAATTTTGTCCAGCTGCATAATCCCCCAGCTGGGATATTGTGGAATGTCCCATGCCTTATTCATCAGTCCTAATATGTTAAGAACAAAACTTCCAAAAAGTGACACCACTGAAGACTTATAGCTTTAGCTATCTACAATCAGTCGGAGGAAATGTCTGAGAATGAAGAGACTCATTTATGTCTTGAGAGCCTTTTACTTGTATGCTCATAAAATGAGGGAGATTCCTATCTTGGTCCTGCTTCTGGAGAACTACTTCCCACATCACGGAACAAAACCTTTTGTGGTTCCCCTGCTGCTGAAAAATCCTATAATAAATACAAGATTGTAAAAACATGGTTAGAAAAAAATAAGAAAAGAAAACATATTGAAATAGTTCCTAACTCCTATTTTTCATGAGGAGGAAGAAAATGGCTAAAGAATTGGAAGCGAGATATGTAGAGAAATTACACTGCTCTTAACACAAGCAATATTTAGTAATTTCTTAGCCCTGGCTTGCAGTCAGTCATCCTAACCATCTGCTCAGAACGGAACTTCTTCTTCTTCTTCAGTGTAGTTGAACTATATCAACAGAAACAATTTTTTCAGGGAGAGTAAATGTACCGCTACGAACGGTTTGATGAAAGACTGAATCTTTGTATTCCTGGAAAGTAAGTCTTCCTGTAACAAGCAGCTAACGTTTGAACACGTCAAAGCAAGCCTTTTAGAACAGGAGATAAGAGCACTTGAATGATTCTTACAAAGTGGTAACTGGCCCAAAAGAAAATGTTGTGTACGGTAATTTATTCTGGGAGTTACATTTTCCTCGGCCTTGAAAAGAACTTTACCATGACTCAGTATGCTGGGCTTCTCTCCCACTCTCGTTTGAGAGATTTGGGTCTGAAATACAGACCAACTGTACAAGCAAACATTTTATTCATAGAGGCAATGTTATTGGCATAGGCGGTGGTATGATAATGGCCAGATCCGTATTAGGAATGGCTCATAAAATAATGTCAATCTGAGGTGGGGTGTTTATTCATGGTTTTAATTTTAACTATGCTGTTAAATGCTATGCTGCAGAAGCTTTAATGTTTAAGCAACTATATTAATCTAAAAGTACTGTTATTGATAAAAATTCTTTTGCTTTTTGAATTGGTGAATAACACACCATCAGAAAGCCTTTATTGCTGGTATAAGCTACAGCTGTGCTGGAGGGGACAGCTACGCTAACCTAGTGTCACTATCTCAGCATGTGGCCTGTTCAAAGTCATTGTTTACGTGGACTTTCTCCATATGGAGTTATCAACATTTTATTGCAAAAACCTTAGTGCTGCTTTGTACTTCCAGAGTGAGAATACAGCAAGAGAGACTCTGCTTTCTCCTTTCAAAAAGAAAAAGGAAAAGGGAAAGGAAAAGATTTCTCTCTCCCCCTAGTAATCCTCTCCCGTTAGAAATATACGTCGAGCTATAAATGCCAACATGTGCAAGTATATACACTTATTAATATATTGTAAAATCTCGTATTTTGGGTAGCCTACCTCCTCACTCTCAAACGCCTGAGACTGACCATGCTGGCAGTGTCATTTCACCTCTAAGAGAAGGAATAACTCTTCCTCCGAGGGGTGCCCCACCATTGCCCCCCGGGCTGGACCCGCCTCCGCGCCCAGGCGAACGCTTGGGTAGAAAACGAGCTGCTTTAGCACATGCAACATCCCAAACACACGGGGCATTCTTAGGTGGTATTAATATGTAAGGAGGTGGTTAGGACCCTGCCAGGCGTGTTTGGGCAGGCTGCCCAAGGCCCCGGTGTGGATTGCGTGCAGGCACAATGCGCTCTTGTCCGCTCCTGGGAATGCGTTTTTGAGCAAGTGAGGTAGACATACCTCTGGAAACCTGAGTATGGCAAACTGTTCCGGTTCATGTTAAGAGGGGAAAGGAAATGAATAAACATTATAAATCTTCGTTAGCCCAGCAAGGGCAAAGAGCATTCTTTCATGCACAATAAAAAGTAACAGAAATAAAAGGTAAGTAAGAGGAAAAGGATTTTTTTGAGCTCTCCTCTGGAGCGAGAATCTCATGAAAACCCCTGGAAATGCTCAGATCTATGTAGCTAAACCGAGGTACTTCTTGTTAGTGCATGCACAGAGTTCCTAACAAAACAGTGTATTGTGAGAAAAATATCAGTTTGCTGAACCTGAATGTTTTCCCCCAAATTGACAAATATTGCTCTATTAAAGATCTGGTTTGAAGAATATTTCCTCGGTTCATTCTGGGGCTCTGAACTCCTCCACATTTACTGCTGAAGAAGGAGAAGCCCTGAAAACTTGAGCTGCAGCTCCCCAAATCTGGGTTTCAGTAGGGTAATACTGTAGTAGCTCCAACAAAAAACCGTTTCTCAAGGCTTTTATGCCAGCAAGCCTAGAATTATCTTGAGTTTGCATAGCCCCAGGCTAGTCCTGCAAAGGCAGCATCACTGTCTGGGTTGGGATTCAGCAGTAGGCTGCATTCCCTCCTGCCTGCCTCCCAGGTGGGTTGGGGACGGATACATATCCCAGTTCTGGAACATCACGTGTCCGAGTTTCTGAAATGAGGTTTTGAAATTCTAGCTTGTGGGAAATTGCTGAGTATTTGATTTCATAATTAAGGTGGAAGGAAATACTACATCAAAATACCATAAGTCCATGCAAATAAGAAAATCTGTGTTTTGGGTAATTCTAGTCTAGCCTCCTTGCTGTTTTCACAGATCATTGATTAACTACGTACAAGGAAACATTCCTTTTCCAAGGAAATAACACGTATATAAGGATATATAATTTTTTTAATCCCCACATGCACAGTAGCAATGTAGTAGTTGAAATGGTATGGAGATAAACTTCTGATGGGGCTTTGGTATTGCTGATGAGAGTATTCAGTTGCTGAAAAAAGTCTACCCTAGAGATGATATAGCGAAATTACTCTGATAGCTAAGGGTACATTAGTGGCACTAGGACAAAGATTCAGATAAGGCAAAGCCACATACAAATGAGTATGAAGATGGGAAGCATATGTGGCTGTATGGAAACTCAAAGCAGATGATGGAACAACTTAAGAATAGGATGATCAAAGTTACATATATAACCAGCTAGATCAGAAAACTCCAGCGAAGGGAATAGTGGTGATAATGGACAATATATTGAACAAGCAAAAAAGACAATGCTGTCACAGAAAAGACAAACGCTACACTAGGTTGTGTTAATTGGAGCATCGTATGTAATACAAGGAAGGCAGTTTTTCCGCTCGGTTTGACTCGGCTGAGCTTCATCCAGAGAGCTGCATTTAGTTTGGGCTACCACATTTTTCAAAGGATACAGACAGATTAGAAAGTCTTACGAGAAGGACATCAAAAATGATAAAAGGTGTTGAAAATAAGGCCCAGGAGGAAAGCTTAAGAGACTGGGATTTGTTCAGGCTAGAGAAGAGAAGCCAAAAGGGAGACATAATAACTCTCGATAATTGCATAAAGGGGTGTTACCAAGAGGACAGGGACCAATTGTTCTCATTAGTCAACGGGGACAAAACAAGAAGTAATGGACTTTAGCTGCAACATAGATAATAGGGTTAAATATTAGGAAAAACTTTACAACTCCAAGAACAGTTAGGTCATGGAGCTGACCATCACGGGGTTTTCCAGAATCACCTCCACTGCAGGATTTTAAGGCCGGACTTCGCGTCAATCTTTCAGCAATGGTTTAAGTTTAATGAAATCAATCCTGACACAATACATGAGGGAAGGAGAAAAAAAGGCTGGACTGAATGACCTGCATGGGATGTGTTTGCTGGTAAATAGCTCTGTGATTCTCTGAGCCCGTGCAGTACAATAAGAGGTTTATTTGCTATTGTTAATTTTTTTCCCTATCTGTAATCCCTGTCTTCATCTGAAGGAGAAAATGCGGAGATGTGTTTTCCAGGCTTAAATTAATACCGAGATGTATCCACCTTATGCATTTGGAGATGTGACCACGTTTGCCATCCTCAGACCAGCTGGTGACCAGTGTGCAGTAGAGCGCCAGCTGGGAACAGAAGCTTTCCTACCTTCCAGCCGCAGGGTGACTCTTGGGTCTAGGTAGGGGTCGGTGGTGTCTGACACCTTTCTGCAGCGTGCTGCAGGTAAGGGCAAGGTTTGTCTTTGAAACCCTTTCAAACCTTCACCCCATACTTTCCGTTAACTAGTAAAAGCACAATTTATACCCCAACCCTACGCTTTCTCTGCTTGGAGCATGACAAATGCTGAAGTAAATCTCTTTCATGAACACAGTGCCCCTAGCCCTACACTACCTGCTTTGCTCGACATCCTTTATGTAGCTCGGGCTGCTAAAACTCAAGCTAAAAAGACTGTGCATCAGCATCTGCAAAATGAGCATTAGGACTAGTATCGAAATCCAGGACACCAACAGCTTATATTAACGACAAACTTTTTCAATTACTCTAAGTAATTCCCAATGTATAAATGCAAATCAGATTAATATTTAAGCCAAAATTCTGAGGTACCAATATACAATTAAAGAGAAAGGGAGAGAGGGGATGTTTTTCTTTTTGTTGTCTACTGCATTGAAATACTAAGTGTCCTCAAACCACTGCTTAATGACATAGACTGGAAATGAAGTAGCTGAACGAACCCCCTATATAGACATGTTCTGCCAACAACCATTCCAGTGCCAGCAATAAATTCCCAGACTAAACAGTTTAAATTTGGCATTCTCATTTGTGATGCTGTTCTTATGCTACACTCACAAGATTGATTCTCTGAATTCAAAGTATTCTAGCAAATGAATTATTAGAAATATGAAATTTTGGATGACAACCATATGTCTACACCAAATTAATCTGATATTTGAACAAAACACTATTCTTATCAAAAGAAATTTGTGGTGGTTTGAACAATAATAGCTACAGGCAGGGTCAGTCAGTTTTCCACTCTAATTCCTACTTTCAGGAGACTAATTCCAATGCTGACTGGAGCCTGACAACCAGCTCTCAGATGAGACAAGATGCTTTTTTTAGTAACCAATGGAAAAACAATTTTTGTCCTAAATCTTCATGATTTTTTTTTCTAAATTTCACCTGACTTAAAGAAGAAGAAAAAAAAAATCTTACTCTTGTATAACTAAAATGGGTTTCAATTTAAATTGGAATTTGTCCAAAGGCTACTTCAGAGTGGTTTAGGTATTCTGGCAATGAAAAAGGAAGAAGTATGAATGCTTAAAAATGGACTGCAAAACAAAACAAACAGAAAAAAGCTTCACAGGCATTTTCAAATGTGGACTTAATATGCATGTGTAGCAGCTGGATTGACACAATGGACCCTAACGGCTCCTTCAGGTTCCTTTCATACTGTATTATTCACTCTGCAGTCAGAGTACCAAAGACAACATTTTTTGGAAAAAGCCTATATTTTTGCAAACAGCTGCATTTAGACAATGACACAGGCGATGTTATCATATGACTGTCCCAATAGAAAAGTGCTCTTGTTTAATGGAAGTATTTAGTATCTAGATATAAGGTCGTCCATGGGTTAGCAAGGGATGCAAGTCAGAGCACTATTTGGTCCAGGGCTGTGAAACCTTTAGCTGACAGATTCCATAACCAAAAATAATGTATTCTTGCCCTTTATTTCCTCACCTGCCAGTTTCCAAAGACCATTCAAATTTAAAAAATGTTGCTTACCTAACTAAGCTCATTTTCTGTTAGAAATAATGAAAGATGTTTTGGATTTATTGAGCAATTTTATCTGATTTATGAAAACCACTTTTGTCCACTCTTTTCTATTACAAGTAAAGTGTACTGTACTGGGAATACTGAGCTAATGCCCTCGAGGAAGACCATGTGACTGCAATTATTTATGAATTAACATGTCACAGATTTGAAGCTTTGAGACAAACACATTTCCCAGCTGCACATTTGTGACTTCTGAGTTTGTAAATGGAACAGATGAAATAATGACTTGCTCTTCCTATCTTTTCCTCTTATATATTGGTTAGTTTTCTTGCTGGATATGTAAAGACAGGTAGGAATACTCATGTAGATATTTATCATTCTCAGAGAGTGTAAATTAAACATGCTATTACTTTATCAGCTATGATAATAAATACTTGATGCCAGACTGTATTTCTCTACAAGTGATGTTATCATTGTTTTTAATACATCGTTTGCCTTTAGAGATACAGAAATAATTTCTGAATGCTAATGCTGCTTAAAGCCAACACAGTGCAGGACTGCAACTAAAGGGTGAACTGCTTTATAAAGCACAGTAACATGTGCTTAGTTAATGCTTTAACTTGATTTGTGCTTTGGGAGCCAAACAATAATTTAACTGATATTATTAGATACATACTTGCTTGGTTTGTCCTGCAAACTTAAAAGTCAAGCTGAAATCAAACTCAGATGTCTTAATCGATAGCACAAACATAAAGGCAAGAAATATATGTAGAATACATATGGTTTTGCTGTCAGATATAAACAAGTGTAGCTGATACACATACATACATATATTTGTTAGCTGACTATGCAAATTGAGATGAAAGCCCATTTTCAAGCATGACCTGCGATAAACAAATGCATATAAATAAACAATAAACCAAGATAACACTAGAATAACATCAATTAAAACAATTACAACGACTTCTAGTCATCATGAAGTATTGTTTCAGTTCCATCTTAAAACAGGAAAAGCTCCCAATTGTTCTTAAATCAACTGGTAACTGATTCCACATTTGTGGAGCCTTGAAACAAAAAGCTTTTTATCCCTAGTTTGTATTCATTCTAGGGCATGGTAGTTCCACAGTATGAATAGAGTGTAATGTATAAGTTGCTTCAATTGAAAGTAGCAGGTTAAAGTAGTGGACACTGATTAACACAGTACTCTAATCGCTATTTTATATCCATATTTTAAAAGTAAGACTTTGCAGGGGAAAAAAAAGTCATATCTAAAGTTGGCACGACTGGCAAGTTGAAAGCCCAATTCAGATCTATGGAATTTTACTTAGCATTTGATATTATGCCAGATACACATGCGTAAGTACAGAAAAAAATCCCACAACAGAATATGATGTAGAAAAAAGCCTTGGAATTCTGATAATCAGTCTGTGCTATTATTAACCAGAGTACAACTTCCAAACAGCAGGGTACAGAAGAACTTAAAAGTGAAATTTATATATTTTTTTATATATATATATATATATATATATATAAAATGTACTTTGCTGTCTCTTCTTTAAATATATAAATAAACCATCAAAAACTCTTTTCTGTCCTTCAAGCCCATTTGCTTCTCAGGTACTGATTTCCATGTTTTCCCTAGATAAGTCCTCAGGAGTCTGGGGAACTGGTAGGATTATGACATCAGAAGGGACAAAAGATTGGAAGCTGTTTAATGACAAGAGGGTGGGACATTTAAATCATACTCTTTAAAAGTGTTTTTTTTTTTTTTCCCATAAGCACTTACAGGACTTAAATTCCTGACAAACACATAAGAAAAAGGCTCAGTCAGCCCTTTGAGAAAGAGTTCTGAATACTACCACTTGCAAAGTTCCCTAGAAAGTCTTCATGAAAAAGGAGGAAGGGTATCAAGATTTGATATTGCTAAAGTTAAAAATAAAACAAAGATAAAAGTAAGAAAGCTCAGTGGCTGTTGTTTCTTTATAAATCACAAAGGCACTGTAAAGGACAGAGTAAAAAGGAGTAGTTTTTACCCTTTCCCAGTCTTTTATAAAGGTCAGATTCAGGGGTTTGCTGCACTGCCACCGAACCCCCGAAAAAGAATATTCTGAGAATAGAAAAAAGAAGGATGGCATGCCTGGAAAGGCGAGATGTCTGCGTGAGAAAGGCATTTTGGAAAAGAGCCTGTCGCCCACAGAGTACTGCAGAATAAAGTAATCAGAGCTGAGCCTGAGGCAAGCCATGGCTCCTGCAAACAGGCAGGAGGGGATGCCTATGGCGTGCCCCCCGAATGTCGTGTCCGCTTTGTTGGTGTCGTACGTGGGGCAGGCAGGATGCCACGGGCAGGATACTCCCGTGGAGACTTTCACAACCTCGTGGATGAGCTTGTGGTCTCGGCCAGAGCACCACCACAATTTGGTACCGCTCGGCATCAGCCGCTTCCCTCGGATCAACGGCGGAACAGTGCAAAAACGGTGCTTTTACAGAAAGGGAACTGCTGGGATGGAAGAAAAGTGTCTATGTGTGTGGATTTATGACCCTGGAGACTGCAAACCTGCTGGACCACAGCATTGCAAATGGAAGAAGAGGACAGTAGGTCATGCTTAATACTTTTGCAGAGATAGCTCACTTTCCAACCACTCTGAGCCCTACCTCCCATGCTGCTGTCTGCCACAATGCCCTTTTATTCTGGTTTCTTGCTAAGGATGAGGATTTTGAAATCTAATGCCATGTCTGTCCAAGAGGTGAACCATGCTATTTTTAACTCCCCAGCACCTGCAAAGGCACAGAATGCAACCGTCCTGGAGGGCGAGCAATTTGGTCAGTCCAGCTGCCTGCAATAGCTAACAGAGTCCTGTTTTATCCTCACTGTTATGCACTTGCACAAAAATCTTATGTCTTCCTCTGTGAATGCAGAAAAATCTCTGTAGGGAAAACCAAACCACCAAGATCAAAAACTTGGCCCCAATGAAAGTAAAGAGACCAGACTGCATCCTGATTCTCGCCTTAAATATCGAGGGAGGTCTTTATAGGGGTCTGCACATCACTGATAGGCTGATATTTAAATCCTGCACAAGATGAAGGACTGAAAAATCCAGCAAAAGGTATATTTTGTTTTGTTCTGGAGTAAACAAATACGAAATATGTATGCATTATGTTATACAGTGAAGTAATAATTATAGTAATAAAAACCGTGGTCAAGTTTAGGTTCAGATGCATCTTTATGAGACCACAGTGCCACAGTTAGATTCTGACTACTGAGAATCTCTGATCAAAAGTGGGTCATCCTCAGCATCAGTGTAGGAAAAATCTGAGCTTTACAAAGGACAGACAGAAAAGTAGGAGGTTAATATAGCAGCCTCATGGGAGTAGAAGGGTGCCTGTGAGTGATACAATGATATTCAGTCTGCAAGCTCTGTAGATCCTCAACATGAAAGCATTGCAAGGGAGAACACTGTTAGTTGGAACCCACACTTAATCTGGTTATATTAACCCTTAGTAGTTGGATAGCCCTGTAGTCCTAAACTCCAACAAACCAAAATAAAAATAAATGAAATAAAATGAAAACAATCAGCTGGAGAAAAGTTACATAGTAGTGAAAAACTGGCAAAAAATAGGTCAAATTTTAAGCCTAGCAACCACAGTTATGTACCTTTAAACTTCACACCTGCATGAAAATCAACTTTTCTGAAAGCAGGAATCAGAGGAATAGTCCGACCCAGTTGCAGCACATCACCTAATGAGTTGCCAATTACAGGAGAGTGTTTTGCAGTAGCATGGCAACTATGTGTTAACTCCATTGGAAATGAGGGTGGCTTTGCAGAAAGCTTGAGCTGCTGCTGTGGCATTATAACTTTATAACATGGTCAGTCAATAACTTACCTCCAATGGACCTCAGAATGGCAGTCGTAACTGTCTCCAGTTTTGCTACTTTAGTGTCTTCATTGTTCACACAGTCCCTTCCCTACCACTATCTTATGATTGCTGATGGAAACCAAATGGGTCTGATACTCTTTGTCTGAGTATATCTAGCAATTCTGTCCTTAATTAAACACAGTGGTTCTTCACAATGGAAGGCGGCGAAAAGTGAGAAGAATTCTCTGAAGTCTAAATTGTTTCTTTCCACTCATACAAAAGGAAACAAGAATTTTTTTTCTTGTTGCTGAAAAACCGTGCGTCTGTTTTTTTTAAAGAATCTGCTTCTGGTACAACAATCACATGTTACATTAAATAGCCCAGAACTCACTACAAGACAGATCTTAATTTCAGTAACAGCAGACTAACCTTGAAATTTCAACCAAATTTTTTAGTTAAGGTATTCCAAAGACAAGTAATATGTCTTTTTTAAATCTCACAGTAGGAAATGTTATGTTCAGAAGCAAATGAAATGTTAAGAAAAGGCACCTGGGCATTTCTAACCATGAAACTAAGGCAAGAAGAGTTGTCTGTGACTGCCTTGGTTTGTCAAAAAAGCTTTAATTCCTTTCCCAGATGAAATCATGATTATCTCTATGAAGTGCCTAGCTTCCGTGAAAGATATCTACTTTACCAGGGTAAGAAGAGGCTGGTGACCGAGCAGCAGTCAGGGAAAGCCAGAACTAGAAACCCAAGCAGAACAATAGCTAGAAGCAGTTGTGAGAGAACCTCTGAAACCCACAGATAATTTGGGAGAGGATAAAGGATGGAAGATGGGGGAGGGAAGGAGGGACTGTAGTGGTCTTCATATCTTCTAGCAACATGCGGTTGAGGCAGAAAGAATCAGCTTGATGGAAGATGGCTGAGGTGGAAATAGCGTCCAAGCTGTTCACTTGATGCAGTCGGGTGTGGGCTGGGTAATAGCAGCACTGTTAGGCTACAGCATGGACTAGGGTCCTGAGGCACTCATTTTAAGGGTTCCCCAAAGCCATGGAGTCTCCAGTTCTGTACCTATTTTTAAGTACTTGAAAAATGAGTGAAAGTTAGGAGAGCAGTTCTTCAAAACTCCATCTAGAAGAAAAACCCAATTCCGAAGAGTAAATCCTGTGCTAGATAGCTTGACCTGCTTTCAAGGGAAATTAAGATCTCTGTTGTTGGTCACAGGGGAAGTTGAGGGAAACTCAGTGTCGGCACATCTCTGATATCCATGGACAACAGGTCTTAGCCTTTGTAGAGAAACTTTAGTGGGATTGCAAGTTTCTAAGAAGAAAATGTTCATGAAAGTAAATCTTAGAAGAAGGAGGTGTTTCTGCAAGTAGTTTATGGAATCATAGTGGTGACACTTTGGTGATTCTAAGGGAAGATAACTACATGGGAAGGGAACGAGTTGGCAAGGCAAGGGGAGCAAAACAGCTTTTGGTCCATGATTCCAGAAGGGTAGAAACCAATGTCAGGAAGATAAGGAGGACTAGGATTCAGGCACTCCAGGTAGCTTCTTATCTTATTGTAACGCTGACAGTCAAATCATGAGGACAGAGGGACTGAAGAAGAAGTTGATGTAACAAAAGAAAATGTCTGGTAAAGGAACTAACTCCACTTGTTCATCCACTTTCAAGTTGAGGCTTTTAGTTTTTTGCTGGTTTGCTACCATTCAGATTATAACACATACAGAAAGACCAGGCTTAAATAGATTATTTGACTGATATTTTTCAATTTCTCTGCCAACTAACTTGCTATGGCAGATAATGGTCTGCCTGAAAAACTGCTTTTTCAGGCCTCTGACAGGAGCCACAGTGAAATTGAGAGAGGTCAAAAGAAGTCAGCTGCCATTTTCACTCCCATTTTTTATGGAAATGAGCAACAGATTGGTGAAGACATTGCGAAGGCTCTAAGGCAATCACTCTTTCAATTTGTCCAATATTAGTTTCAATAAGAACCGAGAACAGAAACAATTGCCAGCAGCCCCTAGTTGATTTGTTAAGACTCACTCTTGTCCACTTCAAATCACCTTTGACATTTACGAGCTCAACTTTGCAAACATCATTTGAGTATTATTATTTTATCTGATGCCTCTATTATGCCAGTGCCTAGGCTACCATAATGCTAAAAGTGATGCATAGGTATCAAGAACACCATTGTTTCTCATGTCTCCACTTCGTGGAAAACAAGGAAGCTTTTGTTATTGTATACAGACCCAATACCTCCAGCATTACACATGCAAGGTATAGTTTTTTGCCAAGATTTATGGGTATATAACCAAAGTGAATTTGAAAAAAGGGAGATCTAGTTTGGCAGACATTTACAATAAGACTAGCATATTGATAGCAAATTAGCTTTCCCCCGCACCTGCATTCACCTATGTAGAAACCATCTTTGTAGAGCTCATAATGCATAATAAGCAAAGAAATGCTAATAGAGCACATTTAAATCACTTTAGGCTTGTACTTTTTGCAGCATGCAACAGGTTGCATGCAGCTCTCCTCTGCAGAGTCACAGGAAGAAGAAAAATAAAACCGTGCCGAACAAGATAACAACGGTATTGACGAATATTCCTAGGACACAAATGCATGGTGTAATTTACTCAGTATGATTCCAGTGCATGCAATTTAGGGGTCGGAAGAAAATGTCTATCTGGGTCAAACAGTTTGAGAGAGAGAGTGACCAAGAAAGAGAGAGAGAAAATGATAACAGTGTGGGATGGGTGGTGTTCAGTAACTAGTGCAGATTCTTACAGAAAAGATGCCACTTTGCCTGAAGCCAAAATTGTACAGCACGTGCATTCTGCCTACCATCTCCTGTAAGGCTGAAACTCAGAGACTGTCAAGGAAAATGGAAAATCATTTGAACACAAATGAAAGAAGAGTGGAGTGGGCAATGCTGAGGACCACGTTTAAGGAGACCTGAACTGCCATGTGGGTTTGGTAACATACATTATGTCTGCAATGGATTCTGCGCTGGGATACAAAGACAGCCAGGGTGGCTTTAGCCACGTGGGACCCCAGGCAGATTGTGGCACAGACTGTCCTAAATATAATTTAAAGAGAAGAAATAAGTGCAAGGAAGGAAAGTTAGTATTTTCCTGAGGGTTTGCACACAACTGTGGGAGAATAATAATCTTTTGGGGAATGGTCCTTTCTGAGAGGAAACTTGACGATGATGGAGTTAGGCTGGACTGAGCAAAATTTCTATAGCATGTATAAGGAAATTCAGTCTGCAGCTCTTTTTTATTAAATCTTACGTGTCTCACAAGTACCTAGGAACAATAAGCTTCAGGCATTCTGGAAATGGATACTTGGAATTATTTTAACACAGGTTCTTTTCTATGTGTTTAAAGAAATATTTGAAAGTTTCTTAAAATACTGCAGTGTAAAGAGTAAATAAATATGAAATCTGCAGAACTAACAGTAAAAAAAGAGGTGAAGACATTTTCCCTCTTCTTGATTTGGGTGCAGAATAACACACGCTTTAAAGAATAAACCACCAAATATTCTGTATATGTAAGCCTTTTCTCATTGGTTGCAAGTAAGCTACAAAAATTCTTGTTGACTGCACTGTGGAAGGATCAATGCCACTAACACCTTGATATTTGCTCCCACTTTCCATTTACTTTTCACTTGTGACTTTAAAATACAAGTGACAATGAAGCATTGTCTCTATGGTATATAAATGGGAGCTTATTTCCTGCATTTACTCTGGTTTTCTTAGGGGAAAGGGGATTTACAGTTAATAACAAATCCCGTTCCACATTTGGATTATTCTTGTGTACAGTAAAAACTCCTTGAATTTCAAATAATGCCAATTTCCATCTGTTCAGCTGGAGAGGCAGTGGGGACTCTGGTGCGTGCTTTTTATCTCAGAACCATAAGTGCTGCGGTAAAGGACTCGGCCATAAATAATCCCACGTGTCACCAAGGCCAGTGATAAGCAAATGCTTGCAGAAAGGCCCTTGCTCCCTAATCTTCTCGGACCTGTCACACTGCACGGAGACAGCCGTCCGCAGCAGGACCAGCTCCAGGCACAGCGGGTGCTGCCGTCCCGCTCTCTGCTCCCTTGGCATTTCTGTGCAGAAGTAGCATGGAAATGTCCACCACCCTCGACTGCTACCAGTAACGCGTGGGCATATGGAAAATGATTTAACTGATTACCAAGCCTGTCTTGAACAGTATTTTATCAGCCAGCAGCAACTTGCGAAAGAAGGAGCCGAACAGACAGTATTAAACCTACACTGCACCATT
The DNA here is from genome assembly GCF_000737465.1 of Haliaeetus leucocephalus. Classification (NCBI taxonomy): domain Eukaryota; kingdom Metazoa; phylum Chordata; class Aves; order Accipitriformes; family Accipitridae; genus Haliaeetus; species Haliaeetus leucocephalus. The sequence continues at coordinate 5,485,273 of NW_010972931.1, forward strand.
ACATAACTAATATCTTCATAGGAGGGGAAAGACAAACAGAGAGAAATACAGGCTTTTGGGTTTTTTTAAGAACACGTTTCTTATAAAAGCTTCTTTTAATAAAGAAAAATGAACGAGAAGATCATAGTGAAACTTCAGCAAGCAAATCTGTTTAAAACTATGACAAACTCAAATAGTAGCAGAGGTAATGTTTAGTTTGTCTGCTATTATATTCCCTCTATTTAATGCTTTTGCCAGGTTTCTTTCTGGGACATCCATTATTAGAGTATACTAATATTCATCAAATCCTGCTACAACTAATTATAAAACCCCCTTAACCAGTACCTTACTCTCTGCCAACAGAATTAAACCTAATGAAATATATCAATACTGAAGACTCAAATGCTGGCAGTTACTATCCCTACAAAATAATTATAACCAGTAAAGAACACATGCATAACGTTACAGTGGCAACATCTAGAGAGTGGGAACAGCACGGCAGTGATATTCAAACAGGAACCCAGCACCCCCTCAACCCTGGAACCACTAATAACTTCAGCTGGAACAATTGACAGAGGGGAAATGAATCATTCCCTTTGACAAGAACAAAACTATATTAAAATGTAATAGTTTATTAAACAACTGACTTCAGAAGTTAAATTACTAAATTGCATCTCCATGGGTTTAAGAAGTACTGTCTGATCACAATAATGGATTGCCTACAAACTTTTATCTTAGCCATCGCCTCCAGAGTTGCTGTATTTAATTATTTAAACATTGTATTAATGAAACATGTTATACTGGTAAGAAAACTACTTTTATCACAACACATGAAAGACAAAAAATATAATATGTGGTTTACACTGCACAACTGCATTTGCATCCCCCTTGCAAATAGCAAAACCCGTCCTCTCCCTGATCCCCTCTTTCCAGCTGCTCTGCCTGCAAAGATTTGCAGAACTGATTTAATGGCTGCCATTGTTCTTGATTCTGACTTGATTTAAAAAAAAAAAGAATAGAAACCATTTAAAACATTTTGGTGCACCTGTTGTGCTGCATTATGACCCACTGTGATTTCAATTTATGTCACATGAGAACAGGCCACTGGAGCACCAGATTGCATCATGTGCAAAAACCTTAGCAGTGCTGGAAATTGATGTCACATCACATTTTCTAATGCATATCTATGCATATAATGCATAGAAACAAGAGGGCTAAGTTAAGATCAAAAAAAGAAAATACGCATGGCATGAATGAGGTTAGGCAGAACCATTCTGATTTATACACGTGTCCTTTAGAGGCTGGAAACCTCTGCTGCACAATGAAGACCTCTGTCACTTGAGATATTGAGAACCTAGTAGCAATAGCAGATCGTCATCTTTTCTGGTGGATCAGCCACAAGGGGGAAGTAAGACACATTTTTAGGTGGGTTTCAGGTGTTTGCTGACATTAGAGGAACACTGTAAATTAAGAAAACTTGAAAAAATTCCATGTTCTGGTTAGGGGCAGGGTCTACAGATGAATGCTCCTGTCTCATCTCTGCTCAGCGAAACAGTCTTTTCTGTCATTTGAAGACCCTCCTTCAGGTTCTTTTCTGGTCCTATCTTCTCCAGCTGCCATCCTGCCTTTCTCCTTGACCAACTGTCCCAAGAGGGATAAAAGAATTTGGCAAAGTGCTCTGGAGCACACGAAAGACCAAAACTTAGGTACTTAAATGGAAAATGCAGAAATGAACAAAATATTAATCATATGAGCTTACAGTTAAGCACCTTTGAGAGCCCTCAAGAAGAGAGACTTGGCTTGGAAACCTGCACTATGAACACACTCATTGAATAATCATGTTTTGTGGAAGGAGATTTCAAACACACTGCAGAGTCCTGTTCAGAAGAATCCAGCAATGCTTTTTCTCCTCACAAGGCACAAGACAAAATGTGCCTTTGCAAAGCACATTTTGCAGTCCAGCAGCCTCTTCATTGGAAAAATGGCGACAATAATATTTCTCTGCCTTACAATTGTACTGCAAATGCTAATGATGACAAAATTCCGCAAGAAATGCTTGGAGAGCATTTAAAATGCTAGAAATGCTAAAAAGTCATTCCTTAGCTGCCTAAACAGTGTACTAAAAATCTAACTGCTATTATGTAGCAACCCTTTACAGCCAGAAGAGCAGATGCACTCTGGATTAAACCCAATAAAACACCCTTTTCTTAGGGAAGAAAGAACAAACACATGATCTGAGTTCTGCTTGGTGCCAGTGATGCTTCCAGTGATGTACTGTGTCCACTTTTTGACAACTGAACTTAAAAACGGATGTGGACAATTTGGAGAGCAGAGGTCAGAAGAGAATGAGAATGATTAGAAAATAAGGTGTATGAATGAAGGGTGAAGGAATTGTGGTTATTCCATCTAAAAGTAAGGAAGACTGAGAGAGAAATGGTAGCAGCTGAGAGATATGTAAGAGAAAGAGAATAATCTGTATGACAAGCCCAATGTGGATAGGACAAGCAGTAATAGCCTTGAATCACAGCAAGAGGGATTTGGGTTAGACATTAAGAAAAAAATTCTAATTGTAAGAAAAGTTAAGCACTGGAGAAGAACACTTACCTCACCTGGGGAGACTGTGGGATCTCCACCGTTGGGAGATTTCAAGAACAAGTCATGCAGATATCTTTCAGGCACGTTCAAGGTCCTGCCATTTACATAGACTAACTGATGAAGAGACCCCTATTTCCTGTGATTCTAAGTTTTACTAATTTTTCCAAACACTGAGAAGAGGTTTGTTTGTGTGAGAGCTACAGGGACTAGCCACTAAGTGTGTGGAAGCTATTAATGAAAAGCAAGCTTAATGGATCTTCCAAAAATATTCACCTTCATTTCAGTGTGGGAAGCCGATAACCTATTGCTGAAGGAATCCTGTTCTGACAGGAAGAGGACCAGGAAATGAATTCTCCCTGGAAATTTCCTTCTGTGTTGCAGCCAAGCCTGCGGGATGACCTTCCCAGGATTGTTCTCCTTCCACTTACGAGCAGCTGCTGGGAAGTAGCTTTCTGCAGACTGAACAGATGGTAGAAGGATCGGGATGCTGGTGAACTCGTGCTCCAGGAGGACGGGAAGGAGCACGAATCCTCAGAGGACGTGGTTCTGTTGTACTTTTCTGTACAGAAAAGTGTCCCATCTGAGGCTGGACAAGTAGGTGGTTTTCAGGGGTTGTAAGGACTCTGGATGTCAATAATGTCATGGCAACACTAAGACCATGAAAATGATGGAAAGGTGCTATGACAGACCAGTTATTGAGAGAGAGTCCACACTGAGGTCCACTTTCTGGCCTGAAAGGCAACCAGTGCTTTGAGTTCTTCTGCAGGGTGAAGCAGAGACTACAGGGCTGGAAAAGGGCCAAGAGAAAGGAACTTTGCAGGGAAAGTGTGGCTTATGGAAGACTTAGCCAGGACTTCCACTTAGCTTCAGTGCCCAGCACCCGCCACATGGCATGGCTCGTGTTTTAGTTTCTCTCTTGCAATGAATAAACTTCAGCTAGAGGAACAGTTTCAACTAAGATTTACCTGCTCCTCACAGGAAAACAGCGGTTTGCCTGAGAGATCAGAGAAGTCAGACTACCACGGCTTTGAGTGTATGAGGTCCATCTATGGTGTGACGGGTGGGTCTAGGATCACTGGATCTACAGTTTGTGTAGCGTACAGGCAGCCTGTGCATAGACAGTGGCTGTTTATCCAGGATTTCTGGATGATAGTTCATTGCTCTAATTGAATCATGAATGCCTGGAAATACTGAGCAAATTATTAGTGACCATGAGTCCTGCTTAGAACAGAAAAAACAGGTTATATCAGTCTTTTTAAGGGCCTATGGTAGCACTGGATTTGAATTTTTTATATGCATAATGGCTTTCCACAGAGCATGACTATGAAAGACGGCTTTGGGCACCGTGGAAAAAACCTGGGCAAAAAAGTAGGGTAGGATCAGTGAAAACCAACATGTATAAATATATCTAGATGTGAAAGACTGGTGAGGACCCACAGAGGATAAGGAAAGAATGAGTGATTTGATGAAAGAAGCAGCGTAAGGGATGTTCTTGTTGTCACACTTGAAGGTTGAATACAACCAGAGAGTTGGGGGGGGGGGTGAAAATAATGGAGGAAAACCGCACCCCTACTCAGGGAAGCAAGGTCACTGTTCTTACAGAGATAAGATTGCCCTGCAATGGTGTTGCACACAAAACCAACAGACTTTCCAGGATCTTGACTCGGGAAGGTGCATTTATTGCGATACTAAATTCATGAACCACTCCATGTTAAGAACATCTTGCTTTCTGATGTGCTTTTGGAAACTCAGAGAGCAAACTGATGTGAGAGCCAGTCCTTCCACATGAAGTACTGACTGTTAGTTTGATGGGCCCCGTGCTGTAACCTGTGCTCTTAGCAGAACCACAACAAGGACTTGCCTCCTTCATCTTGCTTCTTATTGCACCCTTCTTAGATGACAACAAAGATGAGAAGGAGAAGGATGAGGAGAAGATTTCTATTTTGAACAGGAAGGCAGGATTAATATAGAGAAGAAGTGAAATTCAGACAGGTGTTCATATGTTTTACACCTCTGGTTCAAGTGGATCCTCAAATACTCCTGGTCCTGTAGAACTGCAGCCTTTGGGCAGTGGCTGGCAAAAATGCAGTATAACCTTTGGTACAGCCCTGTTGGAAAGACTGCACAAAGTTCTGGCCCCTTGATCATAGGAGAAACTGGAGCAAAAAGTTTCCCTTCACCAACTTTCATTTTTTACCCACACAATCAATTCTGTGTCCCAAGGGCTTTGGTCTCTGCTTTGTCTTGGGACCCTTCTCATGACTGTTTCTTTCATTTTTTTCTGTTCTCGTAGTTCGCTTCCTCCTTCACTGAAGCAAAACCCAGTCAGTTTTAAACAACCTACAGCCCCTACTTTTCCCACTAGAAAACCCCACACTGCATTCATCACGGGCTGTGGTTACCCATTTGGGGACAGGGTTGACTTGAATGCCTTTAAGCATAACAAATTGGGTAGGCAGGATTTTGCAAGACCGAGGTCCTGTTTGTCAGTGCACCACAACGCTGCTGCTAACTTGAGCCACGACTGCAAGAGAACTAGGAATCACCCAGCAATGAGGATTTGAGGCCAGATTATCGACAGTTGCCTATAGAGCATTTTGTTCTTCGTGTTCCAGCTTTGGGTACCCACTGATGGCCAGTCCTTCATTTGGGAGAGGGGAGGCGTGATATTACACTTCTGCTTTATCCAACTTGTCCTCCAAGTGGTAAATATGTGTGTGTGGGTATGCACATATGCAAAGAAAACTTAAAATAATTTAAGAAGGAATTACAAAATCCAAGATGCCATAATCTTACTTACTAAAGAAAAAAAAAGAAACTAAAAACCCCCTCCTACATATGAGCAGCTAAACATTACTGCACTTCAAAATACACCTGGGGAAAAAAAAAAATTGCTGGACTTAAATACACTAACAAACTTACACTGCCGTAAAACAATGAATTTGAGGACTTCAGCCAGATCAGCTATTCATGATGTTCTCCTGTTTTGCCAACATATTATGATACGAGAAAACATCTGTAAATCCTGATGTAACGATGTAGTCTGGGTTATATTCCATTCCAAAAACCTTCAATAAACAATATATTAAACATATAGCATACAACACATCTGAGTGTTAGGAAATGGGGTACAGTTTTGCATCTGCTATGGGAGCTGAGGAAGCATTCATCCTCCTCCTGCCCTACCTTTGTCCTGACCCCTCCAGATCCCCCACGTCTCAGAGGTCCCCACAGCTCTCTCTACTTTTCAGTTATCTTCAATCAACCAATTCCGACAGCATGTTTTCACGTGAAAACAAAACACATCAGCCAAATTAGAATGGTGTTAAAATCAGGTGGAATTAGATGGAGTCTATGGTTTAAAACACAGACTTCTCTTTGTGCTAGCAAGCAATATTTATGGCCAAGAAAGCTTTAAAATCCTTTTCTCAAGATAGTTCATCTACATCTGCTGCCTGGACATTTGGTTTTGGATTAAGGTGGGGTGAGAGTTGGTGTGGGTAAATTGTGAAGTGAAATATTGATCCTCATCAAAATTATCTGACAAAGGCAGCTTAAGAGTATTGTATTGATGCTGTAAAAAGAGGGGTTGACAATATATAGTATTTAGCAGCATTAGGGTAAGGTAGGGATATTGCACTGGGAGAACACTATTTCTTAATGAAGACTTACTATTGCCTTTGAAACTGGAAGGTAAATTGATGCATTTATCTCACAGCATTCAAATATCGGATACAAATACATCTTAAAATATCACCATAATGTCATTCTTCCTATACTTTCTAAGGAGTCCTGTCCCCGGAATTGTCTATAAACTGCCCTTTTAACCCTTTAACATAAATGTTCCCCCAAAATTCTCAAAGGTAATATGTAGAGAAAAGTACTTATTTTAATAACATGGCAGGCCTGGCTGGAAATGACAAAACCCAAGAAATTCATGGCTAAGATTGAAACTCCGTCTTTGCGACACCCCGTTGTGCTTTGTTGCATTTTAATAAGTGTTCATCTGACCCTCTGCCAGTTAATTACGGGGATCTTCAGAATTTTGTTCTGGCCCCCTTGCTCTTCCGTACTGATGTGCTCCTTTCACTTCTATTTTTAGGGACCTTAAGGTGAGTTATCATTGTTAACCTGCTAACACCCAGATCTATTTTGCTCTTTTAGCTGATCCTGCTAAGGCAGCTTTTAGTCTTTTCATCTTACCTCCCTAAAGCGCAAATTGGGATCTTAAATGAATCTCTTAAAAGAAAAAAAAAAAAGAGAGAGGGAGAAGAATCACAAAATTTAGATCCTCTTCTCCCTTCTCCCCACCAAACTACTAAAAAGTAGCTCCAAGTTTTCAGTTCCATTAGATGAAAATCTGTTTATCATTTACAGTATGACCAACAGAATTGAAGTGCTGGTAGATCTTATTTAGCCATTTCCTTTATTTTTTTTTTTCCTTTTTTTTCTTACCGTTTTAAAGTTACCTACTTTGATTTACTTTGGATTTCCCATGTGAAAATAAGAAGAGATTAAGAGGTTACCATAAATCTTCCCACAGCACAACCTCTCTTGTTCCCATTAAGGTGTAGGAATCTCCTTTTATTACCTCCACAGCAAAAAGCAATACATGTATCTAGGATAATTTTAATTCAGAGGGGAGAGAGAGAACAAAACAAAACAAACACAAAAAAAACCTATGGAAGAAAATGTTTCCTAGTGCCTCCTGTGGCTGTTCTCTGCATCAAGATTTTGTAGGTTACTCCTGAAAGAAACAAGGATTGGAGAATGAATGGTTTTCCTCTGAAATGTAGCCTGTCACCCATGAGGAGACATTGCTCTGCTTGGTAAAGGAAAGGAACCTCAGGAGGGGGCAGAAGTAAAGCTAGACATCATTAAAGAACAACAAAAAATTGTGATTATTTAGAGGTTCCTGGATACAATGACAATAGAGACAGTTTTTCAAAACACTGTAGACAAACATTGATATAGTTATACTTGTCTGAAACAGTCCTCTGAATCGTCTGAGATTTGTCCATCGCTAGAAAAATTTAATGAATACTATTTTATTAGTGGAATTTTCCCATTGAATGCAAATGATTCCAAAAGTTTATTTTCAGAATGTTTCATGCTTGCCTTTGTCAGACAGCTGGTTGAGGGAAAGGGTTTCAAAAATAAAGAAAATTATATGTAATGAATAACCAATTGCAGTAGATGCTAGGAGACTTAATGTGTTTTTATTGTGAGGACATAATGCTGCTATAACCTAACCTTCTCCACCCCCATAGGGTAAAGAACACTTAATGAAGGAGAGGATGCTTTTATTAATCTGCAGTCCTTTTCTGTGCTATATAATATTCATTAGATATTCATCAGTAATTTCTTCCATCCAGCCCATATTTTGTAGACAAAAATCTTTTTCAACCTTTGAGAAGACCGATAAATAGTTAACTAATACACATTGTCTATTTTTTCAATATAATCAATAAAATCTTAACACATTTATATGCTCTGATACGTGGGAGGTCAACACGCATTTTGTTTTGAGAAAATCTTTCAAGGCTCGGATTACCAAGACTCCAAACTTCTGTTCTTTGAACATCTCTCTGACTGTACTTCTTAGAAGCAGTCTCCCCGGGTGTAGCTTTGTTCTGATAAAGTCATCCCAATGGTGGATTTTCCACTTGGTGTGTATATGTTACAAATAACATGATTTTCTTGTCACGTGGTTTTTTTTTTTTTTTTTTTACAGGTTCCAAACTTCCTTCTCCTCTCCCCACTCAGAAAATATTAGATTTCCAAGTAGGTGCTGGGCTAAGCTCTTTGGTTCTCCTCTCTACTCCTAAACAAAGTTAATGCCTGCTTGTTAGCTCTGCTTCTTTAGCTTTGGTCCAAAGCTGGTTTTCTGTTTACACTTAGGCATTTGATCAGCTACTTAGATTGTTTTATTAGATTTTCATTTCAAACAAGAATTGTAGGAAGAATACCTCCTTATAGTGGAGAATACCTCCTTATAGTGGAGAATACCTCCTTAAAGCTGAGAAAGCCCCGGCTTTATTTTAGTGGGCAAGAAAGGCAACATTCTGAAAGCCTGAAACATTATCAATTGAAGGGTTAAGTGACGGCATGCATTTTTATAGCATACTGTTGCTCCAGTGAACTTGAACATTAAGCCTATGATTAACTTTACCTTTTCTATTTTAAATAAAAACCTAACTTTGATTTTTGTTTTTTTATTTCTAAGGAGATTGGGTAAAAATATCCCAAACTAAAGTAATTCTACTCCTCACCCCTTTTGGACTGTGAACACAATGGGTTCCTACGCTCATACTTGCTGACAGGATATTACTGCTTTCTTTGATATATAATTTTATAGTATCTGCTCCTAGTCAATTGCCCTTTGATATGTAATTTTATAGTATCTCCTACCAGCTTCTCGGACCTTTTTTATTGGCCTTGGTCAAATCAGGTGTATAAAGTAAGAACATCAGCATGAGGAGTTTGAGTTGAATGAGAATGAGTTGTCCATTAATTCTGCTGGTAGATCCAGTATTATGAAAGATTTCTGCCACCTATTTCCAAAGGTTTGTTGATTAGTCTGTCCTGGCTTGCCCAAGGGGCTACTGCCAAATCTTTCAGCCCTGATCCTGCAGTTGAATCTTCATGTCTGGGATCCTATTGACCTCAGCAAGTTTTTAGGCAGATACTAACATCAGACAACCATGAATTTGTTCAGGGAGAATTTCCTAAGACAATCAGTTGCGGAGTTGCTGAGAATTTCTGATGGGCTGGAGATCAACAAATGCACGGATCGTGCAGGTTCTCGTCTTCTATATGGTCCCAGTAACAGTATCTGCCCATGTGTCATCGGTGGGACCCAGGGACCCTGGTGACATGGTGTCCTATGTATATCTCTCGCTGTATATACATATGTACCTGTACATACACACTTATACATGCATACATATATCTACTAGCATCATGTAGCTAATTTACATACAAGTATGCATATATATAATTACAAGTAGGCACTTGTCTCCTGAGTGCATTCGTCCAGTTTCCGATTTGCCATATATTCTGTGTTTGAGATGATCTGTTTTCTCCATAGGATTCTGGGCATGGATATGACTTATCTCAGTCATGTCACCTCATTCAGTTAAAGCACAAAAAGTGAGAGAAAAGTCAGACAACTGGGAATTACGATATCCTTTGCATTAAAAAATAAACGCATAGGTAAATATGTTACATGCTCAAGTATCTTGGGTTTTTTTTCCAATTATAGTGTGCTAGAGGTAGCTGATTTGGGATTTTGGGTCTGATTCCTTTCTTAAGCACACAAATATAAATAAGGAGGAACACTGCTAAGTCCACTGAGGGCAGCCTTATAAGACTACCTAAGAAAGAGGTCTTTGTTTCTGGACTTCAGGCTAATATTTTTAGTTTTCTTTCTGTGGGAGTGATAAATGCAAAACTAACTTCCAAACCCCACTCACTTCTCTTACTGATCCAGAATATGACCACAAGATATGGTTCTAATAAACCAACCTAAAAAAAGGAACTCTGATCTCCTAAGAGCACCAGAATAAAGTTTGCATTAATTCCTGGTTAATACAACAGTTATGTAATTAATAAAAAAAGTATCCAGAACAGTAAGCACATTCTGGAGCTAAGATTATTTTCCTTTACCGCAATGAACATCACTCTTTTAAAAAATACTTCATCCCTGGAAATAAAGAAACTATACTTCTATTAATTTCCTTGAGTATTTTAGATAAAAATGTTGTCTATTTCCAAGTGATCCACGTGTACCCCCTTATTTAATTTTTTTTAAAATGCAGCTATTGATATAATATAAAATACTCTTTGTGCAACAAAAAGCCTGCCAGGACTGTGAGTTCTGACATAAAGGACCTAGGATAGACTGTTGCACAATACCTAGAGTTTAGTTTCTCTTAAAACTTGTGTTTAACCGTTAAAATGAAATGATGGTAAATGTAAAGTTGGAACCCATTTTTATAAACACTGATTAAAATGCAGAGTTGGTAACTTGGAAAACGTCCCAATGATACCTGAGGGGTGAAGCAGGAGGATTAGAGATACTGAGGAAGAAACACACAGAACTGATCATTTTCCCACTGTATCAATTTAAAAAGCTGTAGTTCTTGTTTCTTATAAATATAGTCTCTTTGTAGTTTCCTTACAGCCTCAAATTTGTTGAAGAAAATGTGACATCACTACAGATAGCTTCTTTAAAGTCTTCTCAAGCTGCATTCCACTTTGCAAACATCTCTGAATAACAGAACATGCAGGGCTAGATCCTGCCCTCTGCCATGTGCAGAAAATCCTGTCGGAGTTCACCAAGGTTAACGCATGCAGCGGGAACTCCAGTTTGGCCTACCCCTCTTTACTGGGAGGCTAGCCATCTTATTTTTCCAATCTTTTTCTCCAAACTTTTGTTGGATAAGCCTTCGCCCCCCAACCCACTTTTTTTTTTTTTTTTTAAATTAAGGAAGATGGGAAGAAAGTGAATTTTCAAGTCACACAACTCTGCCACATGAAGATCCACATGGTTATGCCAAGGGCCTGCACCCCTGGCTGCCTCAGAAAGTCAGAAAGTGAAATATGAATCTGGTTATAAGATGAAAGTTGTGGAGTTGGAGTAACATACAAAAGCTGGGAATAAAACTTGCTAAACTGAGCAGAGAGTGTAATAATTGACCATATATGTTCCATAGGACTTTGCTGAACAACCTGCTGTTACCAATATCACCTGCCACAAAGGCATGTTGCATACAATAATAATTTTGTGTTTGTAAATCATCTCGAAGACATAAATTCCCATATCATGTCAGTGCTCGATAGAATATGCTACATATTTTTCATTTTTTTGTTAAGGATTGAATTTTTCTTTGGAGTTATAATTATATTCTACCTCACGAAGAAAACAGGACATCGTCCATCTTAAAATACATAGTAACCAAAATTAAAATTTGCCCTTTGTCGGAGGGAAATTTGACGCTAATTTTATTTCACGTGAAAAACTTTTTTCCCTCCCCCCAAATATTCACAGACAAGGGATAGCGCAGCTTTGACAGAGAAATACACTTTGGAGGAGTGAGTTTGCATCGTAAGGACTCTTTCGGGCGCCCCGCTGCCCTGCCCAAAAGCTGCTCCAGAGGTTAAACCAATGGTCATTCCCCCGAATGCCAACACCTCCTCCGAAAGATGGGGCGGGAGCAGCAGCAGCAGCAGCAAGTAGCCTGCTGCACAGGCTCTCCTGGAATGCAAACTGGTTTTTAAGAAAAATACTAATATTTAGAGAGCGAAATATTTACTGATATTCCCCTAGCCAAACACTGCAGCTGTAACTATAAAGCATGAAGATGGTAAAGCAGCCAGACCCCTTCCTAACGGTGGTTTTTATTTTTTTTTTTTCTCTCCTAACTATAATGGGTGACTGCTTTTCTGCCTAAACAGCTCTAAAGGGCTATGAAAACTGAAGTCCTTCAAAGCTGTTAAATGTTTCCTCAGATTTACAATAAAATTCTGCATTACAAATCTCCTAGTAAAATCTCTGAAGCATTGCAAGCAGTACTTACATAATTTTCCGTTAAGTCAGTATTTGTGTATTCAACACCTAGAAAATAAGGAAAGTGAAGAGAGAAAAGGGAAGGAAAAAAAAAAAAGGGGGGGGGGGGGGGAGAAAAAAGAAAAAAAAAGAAAAAAAAAAAAAAAAAGAAATCCCAACCCTGAAACAGCCATGCAGCTATTAAACATATGCCAAAGTAAACAATAGTGTGAGGGTCTGCCATAGCTTTGCCCTGCAGGTAGACGGCAGGCGGCACAGAAGGAAAGCAAATGGCAAGGAAAAGAGAAAGACGGTTCGGGATGTGGATGAGATGCCGAGCCCTGAGAGCATGAACGGCCTGATTGTGATCCTCAAGTCACACCATCAGCCATGCAAAACAGGACATACCTTTCTGGCTTGCTGGTTCTGTCGGCTGAAACAAAGCAGTCCCATTCTCAGCGGGAGGCCAAATCAAAATGAAATTTTATTTAGTCTGCACTGTCCCCAGATTGGGTTTCAGAATGACTGCTTTAGGAGATAGCATGGATGTGGCTGATGCATGCTTTGCATATGAAACTGCAATAGGGGGAAAAAAAAAAAAAATCTACATAATCAAAAAAATCTGTGCCGTGTGTATGGCAAAAACCCCTGGACGTTAGTAAAGCAGCTACAATGGATGTTTTAAAAAATGACCTTTCTGAATAAAATGCGCATTTGTGCTCTGCAATACTATTTTCAATAAATATATAATAGATCATTTTGCATGTAATTATTCAGAAGCTGCCCTGAGAGACTGAAATATCAAATCATTTTTCTTATTTTTTTTTAATCACGGAGCAGAATTACAGTTTGGAAACAAATACAGAGAAAATGTATATCTAAAGGAGGATTTCTGTGTCTTGCAGTGGCTGGCAGTGATTGCACCTCAGAATCCCCTTCAATTTAATTTTTTTGTTAAAGTCCCTGTTTCCTAGAGTACCCAAAGAAAGGCCTACTGCAGTAAAGAACATCTGCTTTTTGTACCACTGATCTAATGCATTCCACCTTGCACTTTTAAGACAGGATCCATTCTTTGATTAGACACACTGAATTTTACAGACTATTAATAAATAAAAAAGATCATCAACTGATCGCACAGTATTTTCATCAGAAGTTAGAAATAACTTACAAAGGCAAGGAATAGTCTGCCGAATATGCAGGGCATACACCATGTAATGCCTTTGTTGTCAGTTATGCTGCAAATGAGATTTTCAAATAGGATTTGCAGAGGCAGGGCAGTGATCAACACAGTGCAACATCCAGGAAAGGGAAGTTGAGCACAGTATTCTGTGAAACAAGGGGGCAGAAGGGAGCCTGTTTGTAAATACGTATTATTATCCAAAGAAAAAGACTTAGCACTGCTTGATTTTGCTACCCCAGCTACTCGGAACCAGGTGATACCAATAATTTTGTAGGTGCACGTCTGCGTGGGCACGTGTGTTTGTATTTTCCTGTGTGCAGGGCATGTAAGCCCGGAGTCTGTGCACATGTACACGCTTGATGCTTACACTGTAAAAGACAAGCGAAAGGCAGAACAAACAATACACATGTTTTCAATTGACAGATATTTCTCTGCTAAAACAAGCAGTGCTAATACTGTGCTCTCTAGCATATGGACAGCCAAAGAATGGGAAGGAAAAAACAAAACCCAACACCATAAAATCTTTAAGAATGCAAAGGGGATAACGATCCCAAATAAACAACAGAGATAAAAACTTCCAGGAATAATGAGATACAGTGCAAATCATTCACACAATGTGCTTTCACACAGCAATGACGGAAGTCACTGACAACAATGCAACCATGTGCAGATACTCCTTGGAGAAATAGTCGAGCAAATTTTGTAATTCTGTCTTCTGTGCTTTGCAGGCTGAGTTTGAGACTTGCCATAACAAAATGTGCTAGAATATTGGTGCTTTAAAATTAAGCATTGGACATTATGGAAGGTAACTTCATAATGAGTTCTCCTATTGCTATTTAAAGCTAGAAATCCATAAGGAGCACAGTGAAAAATATAACATTTGTTCTCCTTATGTCTTGGAACAACTGTTTTTGTATTTGTAGTCATTCTAACCGTTGTTCCAAACAAGACATTCAGATAGTCCCTAGCCTCGTGCTGTATCGTATTTATTCTGATGTATATCTTATAGCAAAGCTTTGTCTTTATTGAATTAATTGGATTTATTTTTTTTTGGCATTATGATTTTTATAAATGCTGCTTTTTTCTCACAGAACTTCCCACTTTAGGGAAAAAGAAAGATGTGATTGCTTTAAAAATAGAAGACCAAAAACAAAGCTAGTATTCCCAAAATTCAATGCACCTGGCATTCACTTTATACCTAATAAGCATCCGTGAATATGCAAATGTTCAATGTCTCCAGTAACCTCATTAATTTATTCCTCAGGCAATCAAAGAATGTGAACCAGTCCTCTGCTACTAATACTGGAAGTGGTACGCCGCTCAGCATTGCTAGAATCATCTGAAAGCACATTCTGCATATTGAAAACTGTTTCATCTTTCTTCCTTCCTTTGCCACTCTAATTCAAACAAAGACTTCCTACCTCAGTTTACATAGCTGACAGCAAAAGTTGAAAAATGCCAAAAAATAATTAAGACATAGATATATTTTTTATATATATATATGTATCCACGTGCACGCATACAGGCTGGGAAGATAAATAGTTTAAAGAGATCTCAACAGAATTCCAGTTTGAAAACCATCTGAGTTTCCTTATTTATTTATTTGGAGAGGGGGGAGCTTGGGCAGGACAGGGGGGGAGAAATGACCTGCCTCCTACTCTGCAGAGCAGCTGAATAATCTTTTCCTTTGCCCACATTAAAAGCCCTGAATAATGTTTATAAAATGTTAGGGAATCCCGGTAGGTTTCCTATTTAACAAGCCATGTATGACAAATCACAGTGTAATGTACTACGTTCTTAATCTTTAATTAGAATGTGAATATCTGCGCGAGAACGCAGTTAACTTTGACACATTAAATCTTCTGGTTAAAGTGCCTTACAGGAAGTGCAAAGATGAAACACTGCAACAATCTACTGCCTTTCTCCATTCACCCAGACAGTTGGGGAAGGATGATAACATCTTGTAATACCTGCTCTGTAGTAATTAATCGCTGTGGTATTTAGGACCATTCAAGTAGACAAATATGACAGAGACAGGGACAATTAGGAACCTTGTTCAAGCTACATTAACTTTTCCAGCTATTACAACACAGCAGCTCAAGTTTGCTTGTAAAAGCTGCAGAGGGATTGTTATGCATTAGCCGTGCGATTATTAATGAAAGAAAAGGAGAATTGTGTTTATTGTAGTTTGAAAATTGCAAATAAATTTCAATTATCTGCTATGTCATTTTGTTAAACATGCATTCTGGAAATGCCTGTGTACTCTAAATCATGAGCTACTTAGAGCAAACTAATACTAGAAAGCCTTTGGGAGATATAAAGTCAATATTTTTGTTGAACTGGCCTTCTTTCTTGTTGAAACTGGAGATAGACAGAGCTACCTGAAGGTACTTCAGGTAGTTAGCGAACCCTCTGGCATTCACCCTGCCTCCGTGAACCAACAGGCAGTCGGATCAGACTTCGACACGTGGCCGATGGAACACGCGCTCTGCTCCGCGAGAACGGGAAATCTCAACTCCTTTACTGATCACGTGCGTAAAGAGCACCCAGATCAATAAATAAACAACCGGGGGCAAAGCCCTCAAAAAAACTCCCCTTTGCCTCTTTCCCATTATCGCCACAGTCATCACCAGAACGGACCGAACGAAAAATGGGGGAAAGACTTGGGGCGCAGGGTGGATTATGTATTTTAAAGGTTACACGCCGCCCTTTACTTTCCTATCAATAAGGAGCAGCAAACGCACCGCAGATTACAAAGTTTATGTTTTAACTACACATTTGAGGCAGCATCATTTGCCATGGCTGTTTGGTACCACATGAACACGTGTCAGTTCTCAATGTTAAAGGAGGATGGGCAGAAAACAACAGAACTGGACAAACACTGCAAGGACTTTGGGATGAATATTCACTCGGTGGCTGTTTTCTTTAAAAAAAAAAAAGAAATCACCTAAACCTGTGGCCCTTTTATGTTCACTTTCTATGAATATTTGAACTAGAGTTTCTTAGCAGCATGAATGCTTGCAGAAAGCTAATTTGAAAGTCATACGGGCGAGTGTTTGTGGAAAACGAATTCTAAATTTGCATGTGCAAATATTTGCACTGGGTATGCTGCCGTCTTCCCCCAGTCAGGGAGCAGCCGCGCTGCCACGTGCCTCGCCCCACCAATCCCATCCGAGGAACCCAGCTTGAGTTTCAAATATTGTGTCAAATTTGCCCAGTGAACTTGTTTACGATCGAGCCCCAAAGTAGGGAAAAAAAAAGTGTTAAAAGTGTATGAGATGTACTCGAACAACAAATGTTTGCAGCGATGGGAGATGCGGAGCTGGGCATTTCAAAAGCAGAGACAGAGGCACGCTGGCACAAAGCGGAGTTTGTTAGAAAGTGTTCGTTCAGCTCTGGTAAGGCTGTTTTTACCTCCTCTCTCCTTCCAGGGGGTAAGAAAGAAAACAGAAGGGTAAAAACACCAGTCAGGACAGGGAACATTCTCTGCCCATCTGCCCAGTCTGTGGTCAATCTATTAAAATACTGCCCTTTAATTTCAAGATATTTGTGAGCCTCAAAGCGCCTTCTGAATGTGTAGGACAGAACTCCACCATTTATTTGCAGGTGAGGCCATCCATGTGTTTTCTGTGGTTTTTTTTTTTTTTCCAATTTTAGTAGTTGCAAACTACATTGCCACATGCGTGCCGTTTTCCGCGACCTGCATCATTGTACTCTAGAAATAAAAAGAAAAAAAAAAAACAAAACAGCTTAGCCCGGCAGAAATCTGCATCCCCACCCCAGAATCTGTTGTCACAAAATGAAGGAGGGAGGGGGCCGGGGAGAAGGGGGAAAGCAGCTCAGTGCACAGCAACAATTCCCCCTCTCAGCTGAGCTGCAATGATGTCAGCTTTCTGATTACAAACTGCTTATTTATGCTTCAACAGCTGCCAAGAGCAGCAAATAAGTGGCTAAAAGAGTGTCTAGACCAGGCATTCAGGCCTCTATTGTTTGCTGGTTGTTACCTGGTTGACAGCGATGGGTACAGCTGCCTGGTGTGAAAGAGAGCAAGGGATGGGGAGGCAGTGATTGACAGAAGGGCCCTCGGGGTCAGGCACAGCCAGCCCCGATGGCCCCATGGCTTTATGTTCCCCGCTCTAAAGGGAAAGCGATGGCTCTGCCTAGAGGTTGGAGGTGAAAGGAAATGTTTGAGGGTAATGACAGAAAAAAAAAAAAAAAAAAAATCCTTTAGCCAAATTTGTGATCATGAACAGTTACGCTGGGGAATTTCAGCCCAAGTGGTAGGCAGTTTTCTCTATATGCAGAAATGGTTATTGGTAGCCACTGCAGGAATAATAATGCGTTGCGTGCATGTGGGTAAAAACGTCTCTTTGTGCAGTCCTTCACACAGGAGCTTAAAACTGTGGGCAGTTTTATTTTTATTTAGCTTAAAAACTGATAACACTGCTAAAGACTGGTACTATGCGCTATGAAATTCATTCTGCTCCAGGGCTAGCTTGAAAAGCATTCCCGAGCTTTTCTGAAAAATATTCAGGTATTTGAGAGGGAAAAATAGATATTCGGATTAGACAATGATCTATCAAAAGCTCCCATCTACTCACTCAGTGAACTTTGCTCTCTTCATTTAGATTCTGGAGGGACAGTGCCTCTTAAAACAAGTCAGTGGGAAGAGCTAGCCAGTGAGCAGGCTGACCAAAATCCATAAAATGCCTCTTTTTAGCCAATATAGAGATGTCCTCAGTCTGGTTCTGATCTCACACATGCTAGTGTGGTCCAGGCATAATCCTACTGAACTCAAAGGAGTGGCATTGATTCAAGCCAACTGCAATCACTGGCAGGCTGACTGAATTTCTCACCTCCCACCCTAGCCTACCCCCACGGTGGGATATTGTTCAGCAAAGAGGCAAAAGCTCTCAGAAGTTTTAAAAGGATGAAGCCAATGAGTTGTTTTTAATAGCACAACAAAACCAGATTCGAAAGTCTTGGAACAACGTGCAAAAACTATGAAGATAGGGTGTACCCTGGGAAAAATTAAAGCTTTATGTACACCGGTAGGTCCACCCCTACCTTCGCCCAAACACATGCAGATTAAGTTGCTGGGCAGCCATGAGTAGAATTAATCTTACATTCCTGTTTGGCATTTTCTGACACCAGGCGAAGTCCTATGCCAAGAAAAAAAGTTGATTTTCAGAGCTTGTTACATATGACAGAATTATTAAATGTTTTATGACCATATGGTATAATTTTTTTACTGTAGTATTTGAAATAGATTATAATTAACAAATGAGTAACCTTTCTCCAGTAAAAGATAAGAAAACCCTAAAAAATAGTCTGGGCTTCAGTAGCAGCTAGAGAGGTACAAGTACAGCGGAGCACCTGAGTAGCACAAGCTTAATTTGGGTATACAGTTGGCTTTCTACATATCTGATGCAAAAGCTGTAACTAAAATGAAATCATGTTAAATTAGCTGTAAAAAATAAGTTGATTTAATTAAGCACAGAAAGACTTATTAGATATAATAAAATGTTAAAAAGTCAAATGATGTGCAGTTACATTTCAGCTAACACTGCTCAACAAATCCACTAAATTTATTCCTTTCAATAATGATCTGTTTTGAGCATTTAATTAGATAAATAATATTTAATCACTTCAGCAAATTTGAACTAGAAAAATTCCTTGTCATCAGTGGTGACTCATTCTTGCTAATATCTACCTTTAAAGAAAAGGTAAATCTAGATGATCTTCTGGAGCAGCAAAGAGTATGAGACTAGTGCAAATCTGTCTCTAGGCCTCATTAAAAAAACAAGGTTTGCTAAACAAACTATTATTTACAGCGAGAAGTGTGCATATTTTACTGGGAAAGAGCATTCACATGTTTGCCTCTTTTCAGCATCAGGCACTATAAGTAGATAATAAGAAAAGATATTCAATAGATGTCCTATAATTCATCATAATACTGTTTCATTTAATAACTACTTTGCTGAAGTGATTGGCATGATTACAGGAAAATTACTTCAAATTATTCATCTCTTATCTACCATCTAAGATGTCCTAAACTTGCATGAGAGTTAGCATAATGGGACCTATTAATTACTAATGCTGCAAGTCCTTCACTACTTAAATATCCTTTTTACCAGGTGTGCTGTGTAACGCAAATAAAGAAATACAAACCAAAATGATCACTTTCCAAGACAGTGTCACCCAAAGTTTAATAAATGAAATACCAAGTGCAAAAGTCTATGGCCCACCCATCAGTTCAAAAGATCTAGATGTTCATATCTTTTATTTTTTATCTTTCTCTGTATTTCTCTCCCTCTCATAGGTATGTATGTTTGCAGGGGTGTGTATGTGTGTAAAAATAAGTATGTGAACAGTATATGGTATATATTGTACTTATTTTCTACTCGGAGGTATTGATGTGCAAGGCTCCTATAAAAGACAGGCTGAGTACATAGTCTCTGCCCTAAAAGAGCACCTTTTCATCTCAAAACCCTATCCATCGAATACTATCCGCTCAACAAAATTTACTCCTACGAGTAAACACTTTGAAGCAAAGAAGCATTATTATCTGTTAGGGGCAGGGAAGTTAGAGCAAAGATGGCCAGAAGCTGTATTTGTCCTCTCTGCAGTCTGGATTTAACTGCCTATGTAAATTAGAGCAGCCTTACATTTAACACACTTGGCTTTCTAAGAGCCCTGATGAAAACCATTGCAGCAGAAACCAGGGAAAGGTCCTTCCTAGTCTTATTTCTAGCCCACTCGTGACATGCCCATAATTCCAAGGGTGGCTATGCTGCTTTTTAAAGCCACCTAAGATGGGGAATGTTCCCTGAGGGCCTGATGCTTCAGTGCCTTACACCTCAGAAACACACTTAAACTGCGCAAAGGAGACCCGTGCCATTACAAGCTGTTGTTCGTGCTGCCCTAAACTCCCGTTGCAGAAGCAAGGCCGGGAAAAATCCTGCTTTATTTTCTTTCTGGAATCCAACCTCAAGTCCATGATCAACGGTCTTCTCTCCTTCGCTCTTCTTTGCTGGTTTTATTACCACGAGAAGTACCTTAAGTTCTATTAGTTATAGTTGCCATGTTGAAATAAAGATACAGGAAATATGGGATGGAAAACAAATCAAAACAATCAAAGAAAAACAAACAAACAACCCCAAAGGTAAAAAGCACATAGAGACCCCATCAAAATTATTGTTACTGATGTATGGCAAATGATCCAGCCTAAAGGCTTGGGGATTTCTGACAACATCTAGCTTGAACTGCAACCTCCAATAGGAAGGTGAGCTGTCCAAGTAAATTTCAGGTAGGAAACAAAATACTGGACCTCTAATATCCTATTTACCAGCAAATGTGGACCAAACCCATCACATCTACCATACACAGAAAATCTAAAAGGGAAAGACGTTCTTGAACCCCACCTGATAAACTGTTGGAGGGTTTTTTAGTGTATTGTGTACGAGAAATGTATGTAATTGTTTCTAAACGTGCAAAGAGTCTCAATGAACTAGGAAACCCACCATGAAGAAACATTTCTGGGAGAATATTGCATTAAAAAAGGCTGTTATTTATTAAGGATAGGGACTGATAGTCAAGCCTATGCTTTTGCTCTGAATGACTGCACCACAACTAGCTTATGAAATGCAGTGACTACAACATCTGAATACAGGACAGCCAAGCTTAATCCTAAATCTCCTTGCTTTTTACAAGTGAAAACTTTCAAAACTCTCTACAGTTCACTTTTTTACTTCAAGGCGACAAACCCATTTGAGGTTGACAATAACTTTTATTTTATTGGGTAGTCACTAGTGAAATGGTATGTAGTCCTCTGGGATGGGTAAGCTTTCATGGAGCCACTCTGGTTTCTCTGTTATAACATAAATAAAATACTGCCAAACATGGGATGCTACACTGTGCAAGGGACTTCATCAAATCTCCATTACTTCATGCATCCATAGATATTTACTTTATGGACTAAACTAATAGGTATTTAGTGTTTATAATTCTCCAACTACTAGTAAGGACTCTGGTGTTAGAGAACAGTATGTTCCTGCACTCCAAAGGTTAGAATCCTGTAGTAAACAAAGTATTTGTAAAAAAATTCCCCTGCATGGCCAGGTGCAATTATATGTGGCTTTTTATACATGGCATTCCAGAAACCTATTAGTTGGCCAGTAGATCTGTTTTTCAGTGCTGGCTGTCAGGCACCCTGTTAAAAGAAAGACCCAAAGAGTTGTTGAATGTCGCAAGCATCATGGTAATCACAAACTTTGCTGAGCTCGTGTGGCCAGAAACCCCTCCCTCACCCAGCATGTTCCATAGGCAAAAGTGCCTTCAAAACTAGTCTGGATGTTGCACGAAGCAACCTTCTAGGTTACCTGTTGAAGATACATCTCGTCCTCCACCTTGGCTCACTGGAACCAGAGATCTATCATACCCGTGCACTGTTAAACAAGATGAAGAAGTGATAGCGTCTACATGATCACCTCAGCTTTTGCCTAACATAGTAAGATACAATAATTCCCAATCACATAGCTTGAACACCATCATATCTTCATTGGCTTGCTAGGCACTTAAAATTTTGCCATGACAATAGTGATTCAGGCTTGAGATACTCTTTTTTTTCTTTTTTTTCCCCCCCTTCTTCAGTGTATCTCTACCATTTAGTACACCCTGCACGTGACAAAACCGCAGAAGTGAATTGCTTCACATAACCTCTTTATTACCTTATTTTGAAAAGCTGACAAATACCACTGCATAAGGAATGCAGCAGGATAAAAATGGAATTTAAAAAAAAATATAATTAAAGCCAACATCAGTTCACATTGTTTACTGATAATAAGGCATGTGCCTGAGAATACAAACTGGTTCAGAAGAAATTACTCAGATCTCTAATTTTTGGATCTATCTGCTTCTTTCCTTCTGGCAGCCTGTAATTCCCATATTCTGAAGGCCTTCAATTTAATCTAATATTCAACGATATATACAATCTCTGCACTGAAAGCGCTTGACTATTTGACCTGTGTACCGCAACCCAGAATGAAGTGTTCACATGGAATACCGGAATGGAATGATACTGGGAAATACCTCCAGTTAAGTCTCCCTAAACGGAAAGCAGTTCTGACAAGACTTTTTTGGTTTAGAGAGTCTTGTCTAATGGATCAATCAGAGGACTGGGACAACAGCGAGAAGAAACAATGCTGGGGAGCCATCAAGCCCATTGACTGGGTGAAACAACTTGCTATGCTTAGTGCTAGTCCTTACAGAAACATAATTAAGGAACCAAATTCACTGAGCATCTGTACCAGCTTCTGCTGATGTTTGGAGTAAATCCTACCAGCAAAAGAATGTGTTGGTGGGAAGTATCACTGATACACTTGTGGTTCTCACTGCTTACCATCTCAGCTGAACTACAGCCTGTCAGGGAGAAAAAACCATGAGCTTCTTTGCTGCTTGAGCTAAACAGCCTGGATTTCTAGTTGAAATATCTGGGAGGTGAGTCCTTTGTAAGTTAGTTTGGGGGAGGATACTCAACACACACAAAGACTAATTGGCAGCAAGTAGTGTTGGCAACTCCTACACTGTTGAGGAACTCAAGCTTTCAGCCAGTTCTGCTACTGCAGGAACTTAAGGACTTTGTGATGCCCTTGAAATCTCTTTCTTTCTTCCTGTGTCAGGTTGTAGTTGTGACTTTTGGTCTCTTTACTTACAGTCTAAAGCTGAGTACAGGATGCTGGGAGGCATTTTACGACCTGTGATAAATGAGGGACTTGCTTTGCTAGACACATTGATTGCATAGTGGCCTGTGCTGGAAGGGATTGGACTTGATCCTCTGAGCCCCTTGGCCTAGAAAAGGGCACCAGCAAGAAGAGTGGTGGAAACCTGACACCAGCAGATGCCTCTAAGAAAAAGCAGCGATGTCCTCTGCTGCAAGTACTGCAGGTGTATCCATCCCATCCATTCCGTGCCTAGATGGAGACCCCCAAAAGCAACGTGTCTGCTGTGGGACCCAGGGACATATCCTTGTGCAAAGATCTGCATTTGTGCCTTAGCAACCTCCGAGCATAAATCAGCATAAGGTTTGTTGGGTGAGCAGAACTCTTCTTCCCTGCCCTGTGGTTTCCAGGCAAGGCGTGCGAACTCCCCCTTGGGGTGCACCATGGGGTGCCCCTTCCCTGGGAAAGAGGTGGCCAAAAAGCACCTTCCCTAGCCAGAAAAGATGAATGACCCTGAGGTGATTTTAGAGTGTGTTTGGCAACCACAACTTTTTGCACCCCCTTGTAAGCCCAAGCTAAGTGAAAGAACAACTGCTTCCCTGGTGACATAGGGACGTCAAAATTTTTCTTTGTGCCTCTGATTCGAAGCATTAGGAGTCTTGCATGGCTATTTCGCTGAGAAATGCTGCTCGTAGATTACGGGTGGCGCGCTGAGTAGGATGCGCTGCTGTCAGAGCCCTGTGGACCTGAGAGCGGAGCCCTGTAAATAGTGCTTCATCATGCAAACGGGGATGTCACCTCTGTGCAGACAGATGGTGGTATGAGTGGGCTCTAAGCATCACTACCGAGATGAAGTGAGACAGCACTTGTGACAACTTAATGCTGACTGAGTAACATCAACACAAGTCTTCTTTTCTGTTGTAGCTGTCTTAGGATGTCAGAAGATATGGATCTGAGATTGAAAAGACACTTTTGACAGCATAATGGCTGAAACAGTTTTGAAACATTTAAAGCAACAATAAAACGCAAAAGGGGAAAAAAAGGATGAGGATAATGGGGTGCGACTTCTCAAAGGACATGAGGTTTCATTTCTCTTTGAATAATTTTGTGTCTTCGAAACTACTTCTTTCTGAAACCGCAAGTCACAATTTTCCAGAAAAAGTCTGTCACGCACCTAGGCATCTTCTGAAGGCAGCACTCCAGCTTCGTACCTTTTTCACTGTAGCTCTCACCCATGTTGGCTTCACTTGCACAGGCATAAGCACGTTGAAAGATTTGTTTAGGATGCTCATAGTTTGTTCGCACCGTTCAGCCTCCTAAAATCACGACTGATTTCAAAACATGTAGTAAAATGAAATAATGGACTTAGAACTGCACACATTCATGCAGAGAAAACAGAAGAGGTATGCAGGTCTTTAAACACAGTGTCCAGCAATCTGTCTCCTTGAAAGCCTGAGAAACAAACCCAAACTCTGAAACAAAACCCTCTGGTTTTCACACCTGGGCTCCCTATAGAGGATCCCTCAATACTCTGTAGGAGTAATCTTCAGAAAAGAACCGATAAATATAAAAATGTGATTAATGTTCTAGCAAATGATGATTATATCAAAATTATAAGCACAGCGATTTGCATTTTTGCAGACTCCGTCTTTAACCTGTGACTTTGTAACTGAACTCTTGCAATTTGTTTAGGATTCTTCTGCTTTTAATTTTTTGTTTTTATTTTGTAAAATCCATACATTCATCTCCCCTCCCCCTCCCTTCGAGAAAGTATTTCTTTTTATGGCAAGTCTTTCAGAAAAGAAAGGAAAAAATCAGAAAAAAATAAGGAAAAGACTTTAAAATTTACATTTAAAATTCATTCCAGATTTGTTGTATTCATTACTTTGATGTGGAGTTCAGAGGCTGTATTAGTACTGTACTTCCCCACTGCAGTGTGATTGGACTTTCAGAACACTGTTCCACACAAATTAAAGGGTGCTTTAAAAAAAAAAAAAGGTTTCAAATTTATGCTATTCTGTGGGGAGTAGCGTAATTAAAACAAATTTAAAAATCATTAAGAGAAATGGATAGCGCTGGCTATTGTTTTCTTCCTCAAAACATTTAAGCTTTCTTTAATATTTAGCACATTAATACATTTTTCCCCTGTTAGAAATAAAAGCTATAGGCCCAGTTCTGTCATGGCGGTGAGCAGGCAGTTGGATACGGTAATGCATGCCTGAAGCCTTCACCAAGGATGATAAGCCTGCATGAATTTTACGAGTCTCAGTATCAAGGTTGCCCTCGCCCAAGGGATTTAAGAATAAGGGGGGAAAAAAGAGAAGGCAGATGTATGAATAACTGGCATTGTAAATCTTCACCGTGGCAACCTACAGCTAGAAAAAGTCTGTGATGGGTTCATGACTTGAGAAGAAAGCGACACAGCAGAATGTGAATGGATTTTCTTCAGCTACTTAATACACTGCTTAGAGCAGCTTAAGGGTGTGCGTGTGAGAGAGAGTATGTGTGTGTGAGAGAGAGTGTGTGTGCATGTGTGTAAGGAGGGGGGGATCTGTGGAAATTTGTTATAGAAGGAATTATTAGTGTTATATGGCTTGCTAGGGCTTGCTTTTTTTTTTTTTTCCCCCCTTTTTGGGGGAGGCTGTAGGGGAGGAGGAATACCATTTAGTCTCAGAATATAAATGACTGGATTTTGCTTGGGAAAAAAAAAAAGATGGTGGGGGAGGTGCATAGAATTATGCAGGCAAGTAACAATGAGCAAATTGGACCCTTAACAATACAGCACAAGGTCATAGCGAAAGTCACCAGAGTGGGGTGGTGGGGGTGGCTGGTGGTAGAAAACAGATCATGATAAATAGCTTCCCATTTTGCAAAATCTGGTAGTTAATGAAAATAAGATGCATTTGAGTTGTCTGTGAACACCTGATTTTTTTCCCCTTTCTCTCTCTCTCTCTCTCTCTGGTCCTGCTGATGTATGAAAGCAAAGCACTGACTCTAATTGTGCAATTATAAAACGGAAATGATGCAGGTTTGGCAACACAGAGAAAGAAGGCAGCTCAATAACATTGTTTAATAACAAGCAAATAAAGCTCAAAGGGGAAAGAGGTGACTATTTCTGCTTTAGACTCATTAAGGAGCCTGAAACATATTGTAAAAGAGTGATATTTAATTATGGGCTGGACTGATAACATGGAGCAGGGCCTCACTGGGA
Organism: Haliaeetus leucocephalus; assembly: GCF_000737465.1. Taxonomy (NCBI): domain Eukaryota; kingdom Metazoa; phylum Chordata; class Aves; order Accipitriformes; family Accipitridae; genus Haliaeetus; species Haliaeetus leucocephalus. The sequence continues at coordinate 5,511,507 of NW_010972931.1, forward strand.
GAAAGAGACCCTATGCTCCTAGGAGCGAGCAGCTCCAAACATCAATTACCATGATTATCTACCCGGTGCTTAGAAAACGCACCCGTCTCCGTGTTCCGGCAGCGACCCGTAAACAGGCATTGCATAGGCAAATTTATGGGCACAGTCAGCTGGGGCCAGGTGGGAAAGCGAGCTTCCCATTGGTGACTTCTGTGCAAAAGGAGGAAAGAAGCAAAAGAAAGAAAAATCTGTCTTCTGCACTACTGAAAGAGCAATTTATTACCGAGCATTTGCAGGAGACAGCATTTGTTGCCCTGCTGCCTTTTTTGCCTCTGTTGGCTGTCTGAATGAGAAATGGGAGTATATTAACCAACTCATGGGTTACAGAAGACGGCTTGGCATGGGCCCATCAAACTTCGCCGTGCTAAGGCGAGTCAAAGGTCAAGAGAGCGTTAGCAGCCGAGATTTAGAACCGAGTGCATCTCTTTAACCTTAACTGCTGGGAATGGATGGAGTCACTTTATTTCTTTAGTCAGGAACTTGGTTGCAGTGAAAGATGTCATGAGGAGGAGGCTACCATCCAGCCTGGAGCAGATGGGAAAGTGTATAGTGCAGCGAGACGCAATATTCTTCAGGGGTCATGCAGATAAACTTAAGAAATGTCTTTGCTCTGCTGCAGCTCCACATTTACCATCAGGCCTAGAGGCTGGATGTTTGCCCTAGATGTTTGTGCATCTTTGTTAATACACCATAGACCAAAGAAATAGAGACCAACGGTGAAAAGTAGGTGCTAAATCCACCTGAAGCCATTTAATCTTTCCTTCTATTTGCACCAACGTTATTTTCACTGAGGAAAATCCTTAGTAAATGGAGCATGCTAATGACGTGTGCACTGAACTTTATTTTTAATGGCAGAGGGATTTCTCTGCCTGGAAAGACAGTGTGCAAGGCACAGGTTGGCGTGACCTGGTTCACAGGGTTCCTGTCTGCCTGGATCTGCCACAGGGCTATTGCATGGCCTTGAACAAATCACGTCAACTCTGAGGACGTCTTCCTCCTTTACCAGTCCTTCTGCACCCGTGAGATCTTTGAAACAGCAAGGTCTGTTTCTGTGACATTTGCCACGTGCCCTGTTTCGCCTGTAGTCTCTGTGGGCTGCAGGAATCACCAGGCTCAGACACACCAGGGAATGGTTTGGCTCCACACCCAGTTCAGACACTCATTCTGGGTGTAAATTCTATTAAGCCACCAGGGACACTGTGCACTGATGCATGAAGGCAGCTGTGCAGAGGACCATTTCTTAAATTATTGGAAAGAGGTATGTCACTTGCCACTTAAAAGTAGCCTGACATATATGTACACCCGGATGCCCAAGCATAAGAGAACACTGTTGCTCAGAAGTTATGATTAAGATTCTGAAATTCCATGAGACACTCTGAAATGCAGAGATTAAAGGGGAAATTTAGTTTTAAGTAAGGTCAAGATTTCACGCAACATATGTATTGAAGGAGATGTGTGTTTTGTTGAATGGGACAAGAGCCTTGAGAGAAGACCAGTTCTGTCTGTTCTCCTAAATCCAAGCTGAGTATTTTAGACAGCTTTAGGTGCCCAGCCTTCATGGCCCTCTATTTTGGCTCTGTCCAGGCTCAAAACAGACCTGTCAATAGTGAGGAAAAGGGGATGAAGATACTTTAAAGTAAGTACAAAATTCCTGGGATTGGGAGGGGATTGCAATATTTAGCCTAAGGATGCTTTTTTTGTTTGTTTTTTCCTCCACCTTTTGAGTCTGTACAGCTCTTAGCACATTGGGGCTTGATCTGTAACCAAGAATGAGCAGAGAATGAAAGAATTTGTGAAGCACTTGTATGCTTAAGATGACTAGGATCTCCACCAGCTGACTGTGAGACAACATCCGTAAGGAGTGTCAAAGTACTGGTGGTCCCTCTCTTACTTAGTAGCTGTACAGCTAAGAGTTCGTTGTCCTGGCCTGAAACTACATATACAGGACAGGTCAGGACAGAGTAGTTGCGAGATACAGAAATGAAAGGACGCAGCACGGTACACCGTAACATTAAGACTGATGCATTCCGAAATCACAAATGATCTAGCATTGGTCTCAATAGCATACGCCATGTCAAGGAATACTGCAGGAGCAAATAAAACCACTCTATCGGCAATTAATAATGGGCAACATACATTTGGCTCCCCAAATAAGTGGGAAGATTGCAAGGATCATATCCCACCCCTATATCAGCAGCAGCCCATTTACCCCATATTTCAAATCAAAAGTAAACAGGTTAGGGAGTGAATAAACAGGAGGGAAAGGAGTTGGAGAAGCTGGTTGGTAAATAATGAGAAAGAGGGATTCCACACTTCTCTCCCAGCTCTGAATTATAAGTACATCCTCTTTATCCCTCCCCCACACACATGTAGTGGTACATACACAATTTCAAAGAGCTTGCAAATGGTTTGGTCAGACACTGGACCACTAAAGATAAAGAGAACAATTAAGAATATTGCATAAAAATGAAGCAATTTCTTTGCATCTGCATTCACTATGGAGATGCCTTTCTCTAAGGCAATTATTTTCAGATAATAAACACAAGGCGGTATCAGAGATCAAGTTGTCAAAAGAGAGAATCTTAAAGAAACTGACAAAGAACAAAAAAAATCACTAGGATCATCCATTGTAAAAGTTCCAAATAAACATTAAAGTGGTCAAATTGGAGAAACACACTCTTTGATAAAAATGACCATAACGTCTCACAAGGTCTTCAAAAAGGCACACAGGCAATCTGAAGAATCACAGATCAATTGACCTTACTCCGGTGTAAGATAAATCATCTGAAACAATAACTAAAAATAAAATATTTTAACGGACCACGGCATAAGAAAGCCAAACTGCCTGGTCTCTTATAAGGTAAATTGTTTCTCTAATCTATTGAAATTCTTTGGCAACCAAAGAGAAGACCAGAACTTTTTCAATAAGCTACGAGGATTTGCAGAAAGATGTGCCCTAAGCGGAGGGCTTCAGGAAGGTTGAGTTTCCCACCTCTCCCACCTTTTCACACAGCATAACCAGCAAGGTGTGCGGCATTTCTGGAGCACAGACAGGAGAGCACTGGAGCAGTGCTCACCCAGCTGAAGTCTGTGCTTTTTTGCATGAGAGAGACTTCAGAGGAAACACAGGACTTCCACTCCGAACTGCCTTTTGGGTCCATGGAAGAGACTCCCAATAACAGCATCGTTTAATATTTTAAATCTCAGTCTTTTAAAGTTTTTACTCCAAACACAACCGCCCAAAGCAGGAGGGCCTGGCCAGATTTTTCTCCTTTTTTTAACATCTTGCATTGTTTGTTTTGAATGCCTCCACTGTAAATTTTTATTTACCGGTCAAATAGTACTGGGATAGCAGAGGAGCTGTGAAGGACGGCCTCAGGGTGTTCCGACAGTGGAAGCAGCAAAGGGGCTAACGTTCTGCAGCCCACCAGCGGTCTCCCAAAATCTCTGTGCACCCAGGCTGTGCTCATATTTATGCCTAACCTACTTTCCAGTCACTTTTTGTGCCATCACAGAGCTTTTGTAGATGCACCACTGGGGGCAGGGAAAATGTAGAAGAAGAAAAAAAAAAAAGTGCTCCAATTCTGTAGCTATTCACCTGATTCTTTTGCAAATTTGGCCCCATACTCCCTGTAATTCACAAGTTGATAGACACTCGGGAGACTCCTAGCTGCTAACGTTCCTGTCAGCCGTGTCCCAAAGAACAAAGGCAAGCTGAAGTATTTTTTAATTCTACCCTCTCAGCTCATCAACACTGAGTTTACATAAAAATGTAAGAACATTACACTACACACACTGCTAATAATCAGAAACTAAAGCTTTGAAGTTTCCCTATTTCACAGCTACTGCCATGACAGATGCTTGCCAGAGAAAACTCAGGGGGCATTTGTTTGCAAGCATTTTGGCTAAGCGTAGTGCCCATTGTGCCACTTAATATTTCAGCTATCTCTAGTGTAATCAGGGAACAGCAGTTACTTATTTATCTCACGTCTTGCTCCTTGCTAGCTACCTACTATCGCCAGCATGACCTCTGAAGCACACACATTAATTTTACCTCAGTATTTCTATAGCATCAATTAATAAAAACTGACTATGTTTTCAACAAACGCACATGTACTGATAAATGAGGGTCCTGACTTAATTGCTCTGTAAATTAAGAGCTCACAGTAGTGACAATAGAGAATAGTTTTAATATTTAAAAACTCATTAAATTTGTGTACATTTTGAATAATTAAAGTCACACGGCCACTTTAAAGAGCTAATTTAAGTTTAATTCTTAAATGTATATCACAGAAGAACTCGATCTGTTGAAAATTATCGGTTAATTTTCAGAACAACTTAATTCTGTTCTATAATTTCCCTGAAACTCCGCATTTATTTATATACTTATCTGTCCTTTCTGCTTGCCAGAAATTCCTTGCAACAGCAATTCTGGGATGGTGAGACCAACCTGTATTTTTGTCAGCTTTCTATCCATAGAAAACAGTGTAAACCTAACATTAATAATGTTTTTTTCTGTTTTCTTTTCTACAGTGGATCATAACTCCATATTTTAATCCTTTAGATCTCTGTCAGATCCATTGATTAGATTTCAATAGTGGGTGTTCTGGAGAAAACAACTTTCTTTGTTTATGACATGCAGCTGTGGGAAGACGCAGTCCAAATGCCCAAGTATGCGCTATTTTGACAGAATTTGCAAGGGTTCGTGGAAACCCCACGTCCTTACAATTATGTAAACTCAAGGGATGGTCAAAGTTAAACCTTCAAACTGTAGGTAAGCACCATTTCCTTTTCCATTCAGAACTCTGATTTTTAAAAGTAAGTAATACTTTAAAGGACAGTATCTGATTTCCTGGCTGTCAGCAGAAGTACTGCTAATAAAAAATTGGTTCACCCTCCTCACTTGATTAGTTTTGTGGAGTTCAAGGGGACAACTCAAAAAAGAAAGCTGGTTCCCTTGCTGAAGATCATGCTCTGAACAGGACAGAAACAATTCTTAGTTACAGCGATTCACCTTTGTGCAGTTAACTTTTCTTTCTCCTGTGGCTCATATGTCAATCTTCATATTGTTACTAGTATTTAATCAGTGATTAAGCTGCCATAGAGTAAATACAGACAGATTGTGCTGCAACATTTCTATGTTCTTTCAATATTATGAAGTGTAATATTCAGGTAGGTGCTTAGATATCAAAGTGATAGACACTTAATACCTGAAAAAAATAGAATGATTCCTGCTGAATCTTTGCAAAGCAACTTAAGTGTCTAGCTGTAGTCGAGGAGATGAAGTGTTGTTCACTGATTTTTTTAATAAAGAGGGGAAAATAGTGCAAATATTATGTGAGTATCTGTATGCATTCTTAAAATTAATTCACTTCTGGTTTTGTCTTCCTTGTGCACTGATTATCTAAGAAGATCCTGGGAGAATGAGTTCTGGATGAGCAGAGGAACAGGCATGGTCTCCAGAACAGTGCATTTAAACCTGTATCACTGAATTTCCACAGAGCGTGCACTCCAAACTCCTAGTCCTGAGTAATGCCATAGGAAAACTTAATTTCTGATGATACTCAGGTATATAGAAACATGTCACATCTCTGTGTCTACTCAAAACAGGTCTGATTTTGGCTATGGAAGACTTAAACCGCTCACAGATTTGTCAACGATTGCTTGCAATGATCTTGTCCTTATTGCCAAATAGAAGTGATGTAACCTCTGCTTTTCTAAATTCCTTGCTTATTTATTCAGATTTCATACCTTAGCCTTTCTAACCAGTGCTGTGTGGGAAAGTTACAATCTGGTGATTCTCCACTGTAGCCCAAAGTCTTTTTCAGCATCATTGCTTCTCAGAACAGAATTCCCCATCCTAAAAGCACACCCAACCTCCCTTTTCACACGGGGGTGCAGCAGTGAACCGTATTTTGTTTGAGCTGGGGTCCGGTTTCCCAAGGGGTTCTAATCTCTCTAAGGAATAATGCTGTACTCTTATCATCATTTGCCTCTCCTCCAATCTTTGTGTCATCTGCAAACTTTGTCAATCACCAGTTTGTGTTTTCTCCCTGGTAGTTGATAAGCTGTTAAATAGTAAAGGGTCACAGCTTATCTTTGTGAGACCTTGATAGAAACACACCATTTACAGCAATATTTGTGAGATCAGTTAACTACTTTGAATCTGTTCAAGGTGCGTCACACACTCACTTTATATTGCTCTATTCTGTGCAAGACTGAGCGATAAGCCTATCCTATATATATCAATATGATTACCTATAACAACCAAACTTGTCATCCTCCCGTGCCATGAAGTTCAGAGGTTGTCAGGGTTGTGATTAGCAGATCTGCAGTTTGACAGAGCCATATGTCACCTCCTTCTCTATGGTACAAAAGAAACAAAGGCTACAAAGGCTACTTGGAGACCTCTGTTGCTGTCTGGCTTTAGGTATTGGGAGGTTTTTTCCTGACTGTGATAATTCCTGGTTTTCCTATTTATGCATATTCAGCTGGCTAATGAATGGACTTCTGAGTTTTCTACTAGAGACAGAACTGTATTTGATCTAGACAATCTTTTTCTGATGGGCTCTGCAATGTTAAGTAGCCTTTCCAAGGCATCATGTTTTCTTAATTGACTCTTCTTGCTCTCAGCTTTTACAAATGGAAAAAAAAAAAAGTGGCGATAGCTAGCTAGCATTTGTAGTGATACTCCATTTCAATCAGGGAAATGTGGAAATCTGTGAACAGAAACTAAAAACTGAGAGTAAACCACAAATTCAACAATGCCATGAATTCTAAATGTACATACTGTACTCAGATCCTCATCAGCTTTTCTTCCTCTTTGAAAACCTGACAATATTCCTCAGCTTAACTTGAGAACAGTCCACACTTCACGTTCTTAAGGACAAGGTTTTAAGGTCCATAACACCTAAGTGTGTTTTACTATTCCACGTAAAGTACTGAATTTTCCCACTCAAGTCCTTATAAGATTGATAAAATTTGCAGTCCTTCACCTGGTGGCAGCGGAGAGAATCAGAAAAGTGACATTCTTTGCTGCAATGCACAATACTTGTGTTTAAACCACGCATATGGTGGTGATAGCAATGTGATAAATTGTGAGGCCACATGATAGCCGGCGGCTTTCAGCAGCACAGGCTGGAGGATAAGCAGGAGAGAAGAGCACATTAGAGAGCTGAAGCTGCAGGGGAAGTTAAGCAGGCAGACTACAATTACCCAAGGAGGGACTGAACCAGGAGAAAGGAATTAACACCCATAGTCTTGTGAAAATTGCTTATGATCTGTAATGACACAAATTGGCGTATTAGCTCGAGCTTCATTGGTGAGACAGCATTAACTGGTGGAGGGTGCCTCTTAAAACAGGCCTGAGATTTACTTCTTGTATCTGTTTTGGCCTTTTTCTGCAGCTTCTAGAAAGACCGCAAAACCCGTACGGAGATGCAATGCTCGTGCAGAAAGCCCTTTGCATGTTGTCAGTCCCAGCTCTGGGGCCTTACATGGGAAAGGAGAATCTTTACATTGTCTGGTAACACTTTGCACAGCACCTGGATTTTCTGAATGATGTTTTAAGCACTTAACTCTTTGTTGTGCTAGTCTTGGGTAATGAGTTGTGTCAAAATCAAACATAAGGTAATAAGGCTATATAGTGTTACCTGATCTAATGTGTTTATTATGTGCAATTAGTACCAAAAGGACGTGTTCGTAACAGCAGCTTGAAAACATGTTTAACGTATGTAGTAAATAGAGTGAAATCAGTATACAAAAATGGACCATACAGAAAAGAAATGAACAAGGATAAATTCAAATGGGATTTGTGAGGATGATAGAAAACTTTATTTTCTGTGGTGTTTTGAGTGATTCTGTGGGAAAAGTGCAATTCTCTATTAAATATTAGTATTCTGATTCTACAGTCATGGATGTCAGTGTAAGAACCTTGACAGATGGATGGGTAGATATATTATTGTATTATACTCAGTAGGATGCCTCCATAAGGGGCATTAAAAGAAAACAGCAGCAAGACATTTGCTAATATATATTATATACATTAGAAAACAGAACCTTTGAATCAGTCATCCATGTTTCATTTAGAACACGTTTTGTTTGATATTTTCTTTGCCATGTTTTCTTTATTTTAAAAATGTTGTTGTCCTACATTACCCTCCATCAGCATTTCCCCTGTTCTCCTACATCCAGACAGACCAATCTTAGAAGCCCATCAGAATCTTCACAGCTTGTAATAGCTCATTTACATATTCACAGATGATATCATAATATTGCCAGAGGAAAAAAAAACCCAAAACCTAAAAATCCACTGACCAAGGTAAATTAACATATACCTTAAAAACCAATGCACACAGTATTTTAAGGTTCTATATGCGTGTGTGTATATATGTGTATAAATATATTATGGACACACAAGTATTTATAACTGTTATATACATACAGGTGTGTATATACACGCTCACACACACACGCACGCACATCTATTTGTATTTGACATTTGGTGTTCCACCTTCATCCTGGCCATTACCATTCCAGTAATGGATCCTGTTGTGCATTAAAATTCCCATTGTGGTCCATTACCACTTCCTTCATTGACAGCTCTATTGCTTCGCAAGCTATTGCGCTATGTATGACATTGATTGGAGACACTGGATACACATTAGTAACATCACAACATGCATAATAAACAAGTTGTCGCTTCACGGCATATACACTGTGGGCATCCCTCCTCCCGTGGGTTTGTCCTTTAGGGTCAGGGCCAGCTCAGAGCTGGCACGGCCAAGGGTGGGATGGCTTTTGGCCGTGAGGTCCTGCCCTGACAGCACCCCCCGTCCTGGTGAGCCCCCAGCCCTGGGGACCCGCTGCCTTTCCAGCACCTTGACTGGTTATCAGCTGAAGCTTTAGCAAATTGAAAGATTTTTAATATTTTTCTGCTTCTCCTTACGTTTCACGGGCTTTGGTAGAAAAGGGGATGACGTGAGGTGCTCTCAGACAAGTAGTTCTCTGCGGCAGCCTCCCCTGCCCATATTTCCTCCATGCCAGCAACAACTCCTTCAGTGATGGTTCTCTCTGGAGCCTGATCAAAGGCCATTAAAATGAATGGGAAACTTTCTGTTGACATTAATGAACTTTGACTCAGACCTTAAAACTCAGGAAGCAAGAGCATGACAGCTGCATTGCTAGAAATAGATGGAAATCTTTGGAGTGTTGTGGTCCAAAACACACTAATCTTTACCTGAAAGTGTGCAAGTAGGAGCTGCATGAAGAGTATTGACCCTCTCCAGTTACAGCTCTCCAGTAAGAAGAGAAGCAACAGGACTCCCCAGCCAGGAGAAATACTATGGCAGCAGTCTAATTCAGCAATGTGCATTTTTGAGAGGCCACTAACAGAAGCAAAAATATGAATTCTCAAAGTATTTTCTTAAAACTGTAGCATCAACAGGAATGCTTCTCAGAGAAGGCCCGCATAAAATACAGGAGGAGTTCAAATTAGCAAAGTAAGAAAAAAAAGAATCAACCAGAGGCAAGGATTCATGCAGTGCAAAAAAGATAGTTAGTAGCATTCCCAATTTATAGCTGTTTCTTGATAGAAGTAGAATAAAGAAAATAGAGAAACTTCACTGTCCATACCAACTCTTATCCCCACTGCTTTAACACTCTCACAACCTCAGCAACTTCAAGTACCAACAGATTGTCCCAGCTGGGTAATATTTTCATCTCACTGTCTTAACATTCACCAGGGATGTTGCTGAATGCTTGAAATTCTTGCTCAGTGCAGATCCCAAGTCTCTTCCTCCCTTGTCTCCCCTGTTGTTGGTTCTGGGTCATTCCAGCTCGTACAGTCAACCCACCCAGGTCAACTGACTCTGTCGTGGACATTAAAAGTCTTGCAGTTCTCACTCCTACCTAACTAAATTGTTTTGCTACCCCCAAATTACAGATATCCCCAAATACTGCTAAACTTTTGGTATTTGCGGTACTCCAACATTTCTCATTTCAACTTTCTTAGACTCTGACAAAATGGGTCCTTGTGTTGTCTTGCATTCCCACTGCATTTCAGTGTCCAAAGTGCGTGGTTCAACTTACTTTTCCCTACCTTCTTCCAGAAAAGCCATGGGAACAAGGCTGAGTGAAAAAGGAAGGGTTTGGGTTTTTTTTCTATTCCAGAAATTACTTAAGCTGCTGCCACTAACCTGCGTCCTACCCTCATTTATGGCACTTTTCTTGTAATTTATTAAAATAGTTTTAAAACATATGCAATAAACTCTGTGTGGAATAAATCCTTCTCTCTCCCTTTATTTTTGGTCGACTCTTCATATATCCATTGTGCAGAGGATCTCTGAGTTGTTGCAATCTATTTCTTTTTTTCCCTTGTTAACTCCCCAAAGTTCTGTGCTTGGAATAAAAAAGACCTGGTAGATAGATGAATGTCTGATTTTTTATGCTGGTTGAAAGATACTTCGGATATGTTTCTCGTACGGAATAAGTGCTGTAAGACTGAAAAGTTTCATTCTATTTCCAGCTTTTCATTTTTTTTCCAGGGAGCTTTGCCATTGTGAGATCTTAAATCTCACCCATTGTGTTCTTGGGGTAGGGAGAGCTCAGTCTCCGTTGCCTTTTAGCCCCACACTAAAACGTACGCGAACAGAGCAACTTCCAACGCACGGCACTTTTCCGCTATGCCACGAATTGCAAATGCCAAGCTGATTTCGCAAAAGCAACCACGCGCAGAGCAGCTGGTAACCCCGCGACTGGGGAGTCGAGCTGTATTTAGGCCGGTGGCAGCTTCCAGCAACCCCTCAGCTCCTGGTCCTGGACACCAGCCTCCACAACCTGATTCACTGCTGCTTTTTCGCCGTCTCTCCCTCCTCATCAGGGTCACAAGTAACTTGGTTTTTTTTTTTTCCAAATGCTGTGCTGCTGCGTGCTTCTACCTTAAATCGCTTGGGAGGCTGGTCAAATAATAATAATGTATTAGCCATCATTAAAGAACTGCCTTGCAAATCGTGCGGATTGCGCTACATCTTTAGGGTATTGTATTATACAACTACTTATGCTCGGAGTTTCCAAATATTGATTGTTTTTAAAAAAGCAGATTTTATCTGTTAAGGAAGGTTTTTCAATTGAATACTGAGGAAGAGTTGACAGAATTATTTTCTTAATCTAACAAACTACATGTGTATTTTCCTTGCTTTGACATTCTCCCTGGGGACTGGAGGACTTAAAAAAACCCAACAACAAATGAAAGAATGAACACAAGAAATAAAAAAGTTCTGAAGGTTTTTTGTTTTGAATGTATAATTGTTGTCAGTCAAAATAAGTAATACTCAATCTGTTGGCAGTTTTTGTTCTTAAAATCATTCAGATCTATATAAATGTGAAGCCCGTTAAAATATTTGAGAGTGCACAACGGGCATAAAATTTACAGCTGAGGTACGGAGTACTTCTCGAGTTCCTTCTCTGAAAATAAAAAATAATAAATAAAATTAACATAAATATATTTTTCTGTCAGTGCCATGGCAAATTACGCCGCATCATCATTCAAACTGAATGATAAGGCAGGCTAGCCCATGGATTTGGAACGGCAAGCCTAATTAATCCCAAGCTAGATGGTATTTCAAGAAATGAAGTATTTAGAATTTAAAAAGTAGTAGTAGAAATATTTAACTAAGAGGACCGGGGCCATTATTGAAATGATGTCATACAATCTGGGAGGCATTGTCATGTTCAGTAAATTAGCATGGCCTAACCACAGCAGAAAATTTCCTTGAGCTGCAATAAAGACTAAATGCTTTCAGACTCCCATGATCCTTTGTAGTCATCATTTTAAAGCGCTGCCTTAGTGAGCTAAACCTGTAAAGTTTTCTTTTGAGCGGCTGTGAGTTGATTAGATCTATTTCAGCCTAGTAGTGGTAATAGGCTCCTCTCTGTGAAACTGCTTAGCCTCTGCTCCCCTGGCAGCTGGAGAAACTGGAATTAATCAGGTCTGCTGGGGACTTCTTCAGCATCTCCGCAGGCCAGCGACTCTGGAATCATTTACTACAGAATCTTACTGTCAACTCTTTGTCATTTAGGCTTTTGATTATGCTTGCTTTCTTCAGAAAAAATGGAAATGGGTGACAGATTATCCTAATGCAGAATTTCACTAGTTACTTTTATAGGCATCTATTATCCTCCTTTGTACTGTCCATAAAAAGAATGTAGGTGTGTGCAAAGATTTTTGGGGGCAGAGATATGAAGAATACGCTATTGAAATTAACATATTTCTTCTAATTAAAGTACGTTTCTTTCTAATAAAGGGACCCTCCCCCCTCAAATAACTGCATATTGTTTTGTCACTAGCACAATATCTGGATTTCCCTCTTTTTTTCTTAAAAATCGATAGTTGGGGAAAAAATTCTTGGATATTGTTACTTACAGTGCTACTGTCCAATAACACTACTTTCTACTAAATATACTGTAGATACTGATTGGTTTTTTTAACTGTGTAAAATATGAGCCTTAAGAATAAATGCATATTTACATAGACTGCTAACTACTCTGAGCTTCACTGAAAAGAAAGTAAACAGTCAACACTGAAAAAAAGACAATTAAATCCGCCTTCTTTTCAGCATTTCATCCCACAGATACGTGGTTCTATAGACTTGGTGCTCTGTCAACAGAGTCAATGGGCAGTCTGGTGCAGTCCTTAATGAAATCATCACCCCTTTTGACATTTAAAAATTTGGAGCTTTATATTATGAACAGTTATGCACAGTGACAAAAATCACTATATTAATATGAGAAGAAATACTGCATGACATTCTGAGACACAAGCTTTTCATAGGTGGTATAGGGAAATACTGTGGAGCAAATGGTTGAAAATTTGATCAAAATTAGTGATTTATACGAATCTTTTGTTTTATACGCATATATGCTTTTAATAACATAAAGAGATATATATATATATATGCATTTTGATGACTAGTATTCAGTACACTCTCTAAGGAGTTTGGCAAAGGATGTTTTCCACAAACAAACAGTGAAGGGAACAAAATGTTTCTTTTTTCTTTTATGTTTTTCTTTTTTTTGTTGTTTTTGTTTCTTTGTTGCTGTTTTGTTCAATTTCACTCCAGAAAGCAGATTTAAACAGGAGTTGCCTCAACACGTTAAATACATTAAAATTTTAAAACTATGTCTAATTTTTTTTAAATAACCCCATTAAAAAAAGGTAGGCATTGAAGGTTTAACAAGTTAAAAAATGGCTATATTGAATGATTGCCAAAATGCCCAAACTGTTTCATTATTAATATTGTGAACGATTCTGCAAATTACAGAAACAGGCAACGGTCTCCATGAGTTTGCCTCCAAACAAAAAAAGCCTCCCTCTGTCTGTTCCTTAATAGACGTGGTAACCGCAGCAAGCTTGGACTCTAGAGCTCTGAGATCTGAAACACGTCGACACCCCGTACACCACCTACATTTCTCTTTTGTCCTTGTCTGCCTGTGGCTGCTTGACCAGCTAACTGCCATCAAAAACCAGAGGTGTAATTTTCTTCTGCTGGCAACTAAACACGGTAGTTCTTATGGGCTGGGCTTAGAGGATGAGCGGTGTCGTAATATCAGCTAATTTAAATGTACTAGGTTTCTTCTCCTAGTTTCCCAACTAGGATGAAGGGCTCTGGCTAGAAACGATTACAAACCCAAATCTCAAAACCAGGTTTGGTTTTGTAGGGGCTGGCACCGCCGTTGCTTTGCCCCCACGTTGCCCCTTCTTGTTGAGGCAACACGCCTCGTGCTCCCACGCTGAACTTCTCGCCATCAGGTGGTGACGAAAACTCCATTTTTTTTCCTCCCCCCTCGTATTCATGTGTGCTGGCTCTCTGCGATGCAGTAAGGGCCATAAGGCTGGGGCAGTTTGGCATTGTCCCTTCCACAATAAAGCAAACGGTTGGCAAAACTGATGTAACCAAAATAGAAAGAGACTGGCTAATTGAGCCATTTAACACAGAGTGGCACGCCACCTGGAAAGCACCCAATCCTCATACTGCATCTTAATGTGCACAGAGAGTCTTCCTCACCCATTCAGGGGAAAAAAACCCCACCTAATCCACAAACAACTAAAAAAAAACCCCACCTGCAGTTAAATTGCAGCTGTTTGGTGTCTAAATTGTGGGAATTATCCCCAAATCCTGAGTTGTATGTGCTAATAAATAATCCAAGTCCAAGAAATCACAGAGGGTTAAACACACTAAATAGGTCAGGTTTATTCTGTTAATGTTCATGTTCATGTTCTCTTTCTCTCTTGAATACTTGCCCTTCTTTTATCCTTAGACTACTGTGGTCATTTGTCAATGACAATTTGTTGAGTTTGGATGTGTTCCTCTTCTCAAGAAAAGGACTTCAGATTAGATCTGTACAAATATTGAGGCAGCTAACCTTGGGAAGTGTCCACCGACATCACCATTCTTAGCTAATTGCAGATGTTCAGGACTCAAGTGGTAAATATTTAACAAGGGGGGTTTTCTCTCTCCTCAGTATGCCTCCCAGGTACTCGAGACACGGCATTATTTTAAACAAGATGCAATATATTTTACCCAGGATCTGCCAAACTGTGAGCTGCAGATGTTCAAACCAGGTTTCAAATCGTATTGAAGCACATGTGAAAAGCAAGTACTATAAAGTTGTTACCTCAGAATGCAAAACATTATAACAACTCCTTCTACATTGTTAACAAGCTACCTCTATGTCTTCTTTTCCGTGCAGCTTATTTTATAACAAAGCTATACATTGCCATATAAACTGTTTAGGGTGAAGCTGGTTTTAAAACCTGATTACTGGAAATAACTGCATCTATTTTGGCAGAATCTGAATGGGCACTATTCAGAAAAGGGGTGTGTGTGTGAATTTAAGCTTCAGAAGAGAGGGTTAGGTAAATCTGTAGTGGTACACAGAAGTCTTTTCTGGCTGCTGTGACTTCTAATTTGGGACGTACCTCTTTTTCTCTCTTCATCTTGTGCTGCTGCTCCAAGTTTCATGGAACTGTACGTCTTGCCTTGCCCCCATTTCTTCTGTGGCTTGGTCTTTCCAACTCTCCTCCTTACCTCCCAATTTCAAACAAACCTTTTAGCTTCTGTTTCACTATTCCTGTGGTTTCAGAAAATTTTCCTTCATTTATTTAGTTTCCCACCCAGAACTTCCTCTCCCATTTACTTTTGTCAGGGACACTTCAGACATGATGATCTACTCGGAGCAACCTGTAAAACTCTGCTCTTTTCAGCTCACCTGCTTGTCCAACAGAGCTTTTTAGAGCCCCTGAGTCTCCAGAAGGACAGAGGAAAACAGGGAGGATATTCTACCTTGAGGAAAAGCTTAAGCACCATCCAGTGTTCAGGTTTTTATTATTGAGGTATGCAGCATCAAACTCCATCTTTTATCTGCTGAAATCTCACAGTTCTCATATTGAAATTGTGCATTCTCAGTAACTCTGTCATCGCACTTTTAAATAATATAATAAAGTCCAAAAAATGTTTTTCAGTCTTTGGCCTCTGTAGTAACAGCAACAATTTTCCTTTCTTTTTGTTCCAATAGCATGTATATGGACAATCATATAGCTCCTGTAAGCCTGGAAAATTTTTTTTATTGATAATTTTTAATGGGCAGATACAGTAGAGAAATAGAGACATTGGAGCTTCAAATTAAAAGGGAGTAATTAAGAAGGGTAAGACTTTTGAACTGAATTGCTCTAAATGAACTGGGAGAGGTGCAAATCAGTCATTACAAAAATTATATAATTTTAGGTCTTAGGTTAAGTTCTGTGAACTGTTTAATGTCATAATTGGCTGCTGCCAAAATCATCAAGTTGAATGAAGCTCTAAGTTTAAAATGTCATAAACTCTCAGCATAAAGATTTATATAACACAGGTATCTGACCTACCACAACAAGGCAGGAGGTATTTGTTAAGTCTTATTTGACTTTTGCAAAATGGAAAAAAAATGACTACAGAAAGAAAACATACATCTTCTGGACAATATCAAAACATTATGAATCTAGTCTGATATCTGAGCAATGCATTCAGAAAACTGTGATAAACATAGGTGTTTCTTATTAAAAAAATCAGATTTGATACTCCAAGTGGAAAGTTTGTGTGTTTATTATGACGAATGAAGGTGGTTATTGTCAAATCTCAGGAGTGTGTATTTAGCAAGAGTTTAATGGAACATTTCATAAACTAAGCAAACTCTTTCTGAGGTTTTGCAGCCATTCAATGTCTCTAATGCATGCAAATATTCCCTATAGGAATTTCTTTACACTGATGACCAAAACCAAGGTTGTACTTGATTATATCTGCATATTAAAATATAGGGTCAAATTAGAATGTCATTCACTAGCCTAGAGAAAGCATAGAGTTAAACGGGGTGTTGCAGTGCGTTTGGGGGGACAAGGAAAGGACTGAGAAACACCATCTTGCAAAATGAAGCAGAAGATAACCACTCCACAAGTAAAGCCATACAGCTTGGTGATGTAAGCAACACTCCTTGCTTCTTATTTCATACACCACGATTAGCTTGAAAAAAGGCCATTATGAGAGCCCTTAGAAGATATCCTATATATCCAAATATCCTCCCATTTTAACATGGGAAAGGAAGAACTTCACATATCTGCAACCTGTTTGCACACCGGTGGCTCCTTTGGTTCAATAGTGGAACTTGTATAGGGCAACAAAGAAGTGGGGAGAGGAAAGATGGATAAAAGATTTGAAGTTTAATGGCCAGTGAAGCTGCCTCTCATCATTTACAATCACACAGATGATATCTAATGCAGTTACTTTTTTTGAGGGAAACAAAAAAGCAAACAAGAAAGTATTTTCACCTGCTCTAAGGGTCATAGATGATCTGGTCCTGGCCTGTGGTCCATGGAAAAATGGCTGAAGCTTCATAAAGAGGTAGGTAGTTATGTGTTTCTCGTTTCCAGAGATTCCTATGGATGCATTCCTTCATTGCGAAGAAAACCCAGAAGCCAGTAAGTACCTACTACCTGTACAGTATTCATGTTATGAAATCATCCAAGCTTGCATTCATAAAGAGGTTTAAGTAAAACTCCCCCAAACAGTTATGCCTCTTCCCAATTTCTTCCTCACAAGCACTTTTCTAAGTAAATAACAACTCAGCGGCCATACAACTGACAGGGGAGAAGAGGAGGGGTTGTGTAGTTCTGCACAAGAGAAGTGAGAGTCACTAAACACTGTTTTATTTAAATGTCATCCTTTGTACAAAAACACTGAAAACCAAAGCTCTTAGAAAACTGCCAGTCTGTCCACATTTACCTTCTCTTCCACTTCTCCTTATTTTATTCCTGTTAATTAACCCGCTCCCAGCCAGCTGCACTTCTGAGCTTTTGCTTTGGTTTGGTCACTGGGACCTTTCATCTCCAATCTTGAGGAACTGAACACCTAAAAATATGATTATTATTCCCTCCCCAGTTTCAAAAAATATTCCTCCCAGACAGCTTTGGATTCCCTCCTGACCAAATCTTCTCCACCCTCCACCCCAACACTTGCACACTGGTCTTTTCTCCTCTGGATAGGTCTTATATGGAAGCTCAACCTCTTTTACTTTAGATCTAGCTCCTAATTTTCTTGTACCATTCAAACATACAAACAGGGAAAACGCTGAAGTAAGGAGTCAGATGTACTTTCAGAATAGTAAAAGCACCACATTTATGCAGTAAACTTCTGCAGTAAATTTCCTATGCAGTAAATTTCATACATGTGTCTTTTTACAGGTACTCATTTGATTCCAAAAGGCAGGAGAAATGCGAAAAAAAGTTTAAGTAAGTTCACCAAAAATGAAAACAAAATCTGAACAAGTAAATAAAGTGACCAGCTGGAGTGATAACATTTATTTTAATTTCATTTTGCAGGCTTCTTTTTTTTCTTTTTCAGTAACATATCTCTTCCACAACTTATTTTTCCTGAATAAACAAGGCTCAGAGATTTAACAGATGCCACAACCAGGCAAATGTGCATCTCTTCTGTAATTTGTGCAGTACTCGGATTCACTTACAGTTTTGAGGGGCTGACAATGTTTAGTCTCACCATAAAACTTACGATTTCTCTAACGCCTGAGAGCAGAGCAGGGTTAATGGCAAATGTCTGCTTAGTTCTTACACCGAGTTCAGAGGCGGAGGCTGATGCAGAGAAGCCCGTCTGCAGTCCCAGCTTGTAAAGCAGACAAACCCCCCCCCCAGAACACACCACCATGCACAAGCATGCCGAAGCCTTTCCGCTTGCTTTCAGGGGTTAGAAACCAGAATTATTTTGATAGGACAGAGGGTTCGGAGGACTGGCATGCAAATGTTCATAACAACTGTCCCACTTTGCTCCAGTTCCTGTTTATTACTTCTTATTCTTTACAGTATCAGTAAATCCCTTCAAGGCTGCTGTTATTATTGAAGAGGGGCCCACCTGGGAATGTTTAGGTCTTTTAGTAATAGCCTTAGGCCCAGATCTAATGTCTGCTGAAAAAGGATTCACTGCTTAAAGGAAATACTGATGACAATTCGTTAGGGCATCATAAAAAAAAAATAAATCTGTTTCAACTCAGAAAAAGGCTGCTAGATATGTGAACAAATATTGTAGGTTAGCCACTTACTGTACACAGACTGCAGGATACACAGTTGTCCTGTAGTACAATCTTCCTTTAGATGCTTGCTAAACCCCTTAGACACAAAAAAAAAAAAAAAAAAAAAAAGAGTATAAAATTTTTTAAATTATAATATAAATCTACTGATCTGCTATTAATACAATTCCTGTTGCTGTCTGAGGTTTGAGACACACATGTGTAATTCTTCAATGGCATTCTGTGTGTTATCTGGAAGGTCTCTCATTGCTGCTGCATCAATGCAAACCAGACTACACCCAGGCGAACAAAGGAAATTTAACTTTCATAAGTTGGTTTTAAAAATGCATTTACTTTGACTGCATTGAAAGAATCTAAAAAAAGATGAAAAGCATCTTTAGCATGCCAAAAACATCTGGTTTCATATTTTGAGACCAAAAGGAAATTGCATGAAGACTAAAATCTTGTTTTGATTTATATTATTATTGGAGGGCTGAGAAGCTGCCAGTCATAAAATAAAATTTTATGATGATAAATAAATAAGGAAAACAATCTGACAAAACATGTTGTGGAACAAAGCTCCATTTCAAGTTTAATTAACTGATAACAATGTTTATGATAGAAGAACTGTGCCACCAATTATACAGCTAGTAAATGCATGCTACCAACGCAAAGACTGGCCTATAAAAGCCTGGCTAAAAAGGTTTCTCCTGCAGCAAAATACTTCCAAACACAAAAGAGAAGGTATTCTCCATGTAGTAAATCATGCAGCAATTAAGACCCTCTTTGAAGACGTTTATGAGTAGGTCTTTATAGATTGTATGACAATTGCTCTGCTTCAATTGCGCATTGTAAATTGCACAATAGTAGTAGTTCCTGCTCTCTAATACACCTACTGATAGTGTCTGCAGAAGCTGACAGTTTAGAAATTGTTACAGGATAGATATATCTGTGGGGAGGGAAGCAAAAAATAAACGTTTTTAGCTCTGCAGCACTTTTCCTTTTTCCAAAACCTTGTATGCAATTGTAACAAAGTGTTCCAGCAAGAAGATTATTTTAGAAACACGAAGATCAGCTGCGTACTGCAGGGA
Source organism: Haliaeetus leucocephalus (assembly GCF_000737465.1). Classification (NCBI taxonomy): domain Eukaryota; kingdom Metazoa; phylum Chordata; class Aves; order Accipitriformes; family Accipitridae; genus Haliaeetus; species Haliaeetus leucocephalus. The sequence continues at coordinate 5,531,240 of NW_010972931.1, forward strand.
GAAGTGATCCTTAATCATACATGTAAGAGTTCAGCCTCTTTTCTGGTAACAGAGGCTTGCATTTAAAATTGCTACATACTTCCAGTCCTTGTGGTTTGAAGATGCTGGGATCACAGCCATGATACGCAGTACAAATCATTAACTTTCAGTTTATGCTATACTATAATTTGCCAGTTACTATATAAAATGCAATATACAAAATACAAGATTTTGTATTACAGATATTATGAATCACTTGCTAAAATAATACTGACATTTCTGTGGATAGGTTAAAAAAGCTTGGCTCATATCGTGAGACTACTCCTTTTTCAACTTCTGGAATAATAAACCACATTTAGGAAGCCCTGAATTTGGCTAGCTGTAGGAATAGTACATTAACTATTCCGATCACACGCCTTATCACAGCTTTTCACCCCATTAACTGTAACTGAGCACTGAACTGTTGGTCAGACTACAACCCCAGCACAAGTTCTGCTTGTCTGTTCCTCTCTCCCTTCCCTCCCACTGTTCAGCTTAAAAACCGCAGCCCTGCCAAACAAACAAACAAACATCCCCTCCCCCCCATTCACATTGCACATTAAATAATATAGGAAGGAAATATTTAAAATGTTTCCCAAAAGAAAACATGTAGCGGCATTTGTGTATATCGACAGCAAAGGTTTTCAAACCGAATGGAAAGATCTCCTTTGTCAAAGTCAATGCTTAGCAGCACGGTAAACATTCAAAGGAAGTCAAAGAAGTCGCTGCAAAAAACTTCTGTGGCTTTAAGCTTACATACATTTACTTCAAGGCGGGGAAAAAAAGATCAAAAGCATTCTGAAGAATATTTGTTGCTTTAGTAATAAGCCCAAAATACTTGGAATTTATGTTTCCGTAGGTTCTTTGTCGACCCACATGCAATAATTCCCCTCTGTCTGTAATTTGCTATTGCTCCTTTACCTGTCTTGTCTTGTCTCCTCTCCTATTCTGCTAGAAACATGACAGTCTTCTCAATCCTCTAGTTTGGGGCTGGTTTTTATTTCTTAGGCACCTGTAAAACTTTCACTTTTTTTACCAGTTAAATGAACCTGAGGAGACTATGCTTCTCTGGTTTCTTCTGTGTGCATGTGCGTGGAAGTTAACATCCTGTCTCTAGTCCTGAAGGGAATTACTTCTGGCATGTTTCGACTCATTATCTTGAATCTTAATCAGCTGATGAAAAAAAAAAATTAGTTCCATCAGCTGATGAAGGCCCAGAGTAATGAGTCAAAACATCCTGATCAAGACTCCCAGCTGCACTGAATGGGACTCTACAAGTTATACATATCCTCACTGCATTCTTACAATCAATTAATAAATTTCCCCCTTCTTTGCACCTCTCAAAAATAAACAGCTACAGGATGTTAGGTCATGTGGAAGATTATTGTCTCTCTCAGACATTTGGTGTCCCCCTCCTGTAAATCTTCAGAAGAATAGGTTTTACAAATCTTACTGTGCTTAACTTCTTGAAAGCAAATTATGAAAGGATGTTGTCAACTTTGGAATGCAGTCCAATCGTTGTCATGGCCGTAAAGGTCTTTAAAATATAGCTTTAATATTATAACTGACTGAAACTTCTCAGTAATGTTTATGGTTTGGGGAATCATGTTTTCCAGCTGGAAAACAAACAGAGGAAATATTTGCTTCCTCATACTGGTTTGTATCTAAGGCCTACACAATTAACATGAGAACGTGTACCTGCTAGAGGAGAAAAGCAAAAATAAATTGCACAGAAAATTCTGAAAAATGTACAAAAAATAAAATTTAAGAAAGGAGGACAAATATTTTTTTTATATTCTAGGAGAATAGCTGCAGGTGCTCCTTATCATAATGGTAAGTAAAAGAGTTTAAGACAATCAGTTATTTCTAAATAAACTGTTCCTTCAAGCTGGAACATAAATATCTAGGGAAAACCATCTGTAGCTTTCAGATCCCTTTTGATTCTCTGACACTGCTATATGTCCAAATAGCCGTGTTGTTCCCTCCTTTCCCTTGGAATCATAGCTATGTGGCAATCTGCACAGTAATCATACCATACAGTTATCCCTGCATTAGTGACCTCCAGGCTGCATTACTGCAACTCAGACCTAGAAATTAAGCCGTATAGCCTGAAAAAACTCCACATGGGGGAAAACACGGCAGAATGTCTGCTTAGCGAAGCAAATTGCCACATTTATCCACTTCAAGGTCTCCATCTTGATATTTAAACCTCTCAGTGTGATATGAGATCTCTGCCTCTCTGCCTACGAGATCACCTCCCTCTACACAGCCATGACCTGTCATGATATCTCTGTGGCTCTGAAACCATGAAACTGCCGGAGAGAAGGAGGAAATGTGGAGGAGAAGACGCACAATCTTCACGGAAGCCACATCAAAACTTCAGGTTTCACATCGTGGTGACAAAAAGTAGCGGAAACTGCAGACCTCCCTCAGAACTCATGGCCCAGTGCAAAACTCATCTCTGACTTGTCTTTCCCTTCACCCACGCAAAAGTGAATCAAGCTGTTTTTCCTCTAAACCCGTATGAAAGAGAAATTGTTATTGTCATGATGATGAATAAGAAGAGAGGAAGAAAGGAGGATGTGTGGATCACATGGGTCTCATCTGGGGTGACATTAAGAGAAGTTAAACAAAATTAAAATGAATTTGAAAAATTCCTGAACAAACTCTGGATGTTGATATATAAACTTTTGTGGAAAACTTTGCTTAGTTGTCTGTAACTCTCTCTAGCATCTCCCATTAATGATCTTTTTCTGAACTAACATCGTGTTTGAGGCAAATCTTCATTATCCTCCAAGATGACCACTACTGTGCTAGAAAGAACAGAGGGAATAAATAAGAATGCAAAATATGGAGGAAACTCCACTTAAAAAGCCTGAGAAATCTCGAGCATAAGCACTGTAGAAATGCAGCACACAATTGTAAGGATGAAGGTAAAAAGATGTCCCCAAGGCAATTAGGAGGTTTGAATTTGTGGGGTATAATGCTGACAATAGCTGAACAAGACTGGCATCATCTAAAATGTAATAAATATTATAGCTAGCAATGTCATTGCTATTGTATATACTATTTAAAAAAATTAAGGATATAATAACGGTGGGCTTTTTACATGTTAAATGCTACAATAAGCAGTATATACGAATCAGAAAACAGAAATAAGAATAGGAAAAGGATTGGCCTTTTACAGATTTTTTTTTACCCTGATTTACATTCTGTGTCATCACACTGGCTGTTGTGACATTGCATGTTTAATCAGGCTAGAACCGGCCGCTTTTAACTCGACTAGGATCTGAGACTGCTAATTTACCCTTGCTATCAACTTCACAGGCTCTAACTGCAGCCTCATGACTTGGTAACAGGGGTCAGCACCTGACTGAGATCCCAGTTGTGTGCCTATGATTTGACAGTCTTTATTTGACACCTGGCTATTTCACTGGGCGATTAAATCAGTCCAAGCAATTCTGGGATGACCGCGTATGTTTCTAGATGTACAAAACTCAGCACTGACAGATCGGGTGGAAGCCTGTCTCTCTGGGCTCCCGGTGTTGTAGTGGCTCAGAGTACTTTTAGCTCAGCAAGAGGATGGTTCTCAGTCCCCAAATTATAAACTCACAAAGATGGCTTTCCAGCCACGCCTTTCCACTCCTTACTGGATAGGGCTGTGCTATTGCTAAATTCAGCCTTAGCATAAGCATGCACCTATGTCATTCCTTGGGATATCACTGAGTTTAGGTACCTCGGTGCATCCTACTGCTTTTGCCTTGGTATTGCTGAGTTTCCCTGCGGTTATGCTGTTCCACCTGTGACACATGTCCCTGTTACACCAGGCCTCTTTTTTTGGGCCTTTCAAGTGCTTTCTTATTATGCTTTTTGAAAACTGAAAAGGGAAAAAAAAGCACTCACACCCCATAAGCACTGATACCTAATCGTCTCTTTGTAGCTAAAACTTAAAAAAAGATTTACAGGAGACAGATGAAGATATGGGTTTAATTGTCAGTGTCTCAGGGCTAGCCTTAATACTCCATACCCTTACAGGCAGGATAGCTAAATTACTGATATTTGCATGGAACAAGGTATCTTTCTTCAGAGAAATTCTTTGTGTTTATAAATCAATAATTAGACATATGAATATACCTAACAACCACAGCAATGAAGAGAGAGCAATTTAGTGTTGCTAGTCCCCTTGATACTGTCTGGGTGGCAGCAGGTGTTACAGTTGGGACTACTAAATAGATAATATGTCTTCACACATGGGAACGTGACAGCACACAGAGCAAAAAGCATGCCTCGTGGAAGATGCTTCTTTTTTCCTTCAGCTGAAAACAAAGTAATGCAGGTCTCAAAAAGGGGAAAATGCTGTGAAAGAAAGGTAAATAATTGCCCCTCTGGGTTTTCATACACAGCCTACCTCACATGTGCAGCAATGCCTGAAGCTAATCTCTCAGTACTTTTTGTAGCTCCAGTTAAAGTGATATTTGGCAGCTGCTAGATGAATCTGGCTTATCTGTTGCCAAATGCGTGCAGTACGTATGTGTGGCAACTGCTATCTTCACCAAAAAAAGATTGGCTCAACAGTATTTGTCACATTTTCCTTCTACTGTTTCTACCCCAGGAAAGTAACTTTTCTCTATTGTTAACCATTTTATTTTTTCAGTCTTTATCTGGCTACAGTAACGGATGCTGAAGTGGTGCTCTGTCCCACCAGACCTGCAGTTTGGTCCCAGTCTGGCGACTTCTCTTCATACGTCCCCAAACTTGACTTGGCTTAAAACCACTCTCTTGCTTTTTTCCCAGTAGACTACTGCTTTTAGAAGTTGTCTACAACCCTTTTGCTTCTTCTGTCTTTCTCCTTACTGAAGAGTAGAGTCTGATAACATAGAGAACAGCTCGCTCACCTGCAGGGCTTACCACCATAGCTCTGCCCATCCTCCTGCTCAAACCAGTGGGTTACCAGTATGCAACCAATGTGGTCCTCAAACCTCTTTTGGCTGTATGGAGAAAGTGCATCGAAGCTAGCAAGGTATGTCCCTTCCGTATAGACTCCTCCTCTACTCTGGAGACGATTGGCCTGTAGTTTGCCTGACCAAATTTAGTAAGCAATGTAGAGGCTTGGAATAACCATCTCAGCCCATTTTAGGTACCTAAAATAGGTCAGAGGAATCATGTTTTAAAAGTGACTATCCCTGTCCTTAATAGAGATATTGGGGTAGTTACCTCAGATGTAGATACTTTAAACTTGACTGATGCCCGTTTTTGTTGGCTTGGCTCAAGCCCCAAGATTTGTCAGGATCCCTAGGTATGGTAATCCACTCCCTGGCATTGCCGTAGACCAGGGAAGCTGCAGGAGCCCTCCTGGGTCTCCTTGGAGTGAAAAAGGTCCTCTGTCCCATGGGACCAGGGCAAGGGGTTCTCCCCAGGCATTGAAGGGAAGCAGAATCAAACAAATCCACCAAAATTACAGGTTTCTGAATTTTAAATGTTGGCAGACTTGATCTTGGTAGTTTTACAAGAGCATGAGAAGGACTTCTGGAGTCAAAACAAGGCCTCTGCCAGTAGTCGATCTTTCTTAGTAAAGTATACCTAGGGAAAGGGTTATAAGAAATTGAGCAAATACACGTTTTCTGGCTAAGTTCTGTGCTGGAAACAAGTATCAGGAGGTCCTCTGCTTCAACTTCCTTGATAGCATTCTTCCAGCTTTTCTCATTTTCAGAGGCATCTACACTTCCAGAGACTGAAGTTGGGATAATAATGGATACCTCACTATTTTTGAAGGCCAGAAATTTGAGATTCAGAACTAATACTAAAGATAATTAAGGCACCACAAGGTCATGCTCTTTCCAAATTTCATCATTAGAAGCCCAATTAAGGAAATAAGAGTGCAAGTATCATTCCATAGCATTTTTACAATGCTTAATATCTCTAACCTCCTCTACTAGGGCTAAAATAGTTACAATGCAGATGACTTCTCAGTGATTCCCATTAGCCACAGCAGCAAACACAGTTCACAAAAAGAACATATTTTATGGAGATAAACAGCAGGTTTTTGTAGGACTTATCAAACTACATTAAACAATTTTATCCCAGCTTTTCCGATGCAGATGACCAGCAAACATTCTTCCAGAGCTGTCCTGCCTGGAATCTGCTAATATTAACACACTGACAAAGTGATTTTGACGTAAGGAACTACATACAGTAAATTGGAGTCCTGGTTAAAAATAATGAGATTAATATGAATTCATTTTAAAATGTGGGTGATAAAAAACTGTATTTGCCAAATAGAAAAAAGACAAGCTGATGAGGGCAAAAAATATTCTTAAGAGAGCACCACTAAATGCTGTGTCTGATCTTTCATGAGCCTGAGCCCCTCTTGAAAGGTATATTGAATACTTCATGAATTCACTGCGGTCCGAGTTGGTCCTCAAGGATGTGGGCAAGCAGAACAACAGCACATACTGTGTTCTTAAAGGTTTTGGCACTGGTCCTTGTGTCACATTATAAATGGCTGCTATGGACAATAAACAGGGTATCTTGCTCTTCCATCCCCATGTTCTGACTGTTAGCAAAGCTGTCATGGTGCAGTCCAACCAGCTTAATAACGTGTTAAATGTTCACATGCAAAAGTTCACAGGCTTCATGTCCACATGCACAATGACTCTTCCTCACCCAAAACAAGAGTTATGGAGCCTAATCTCAGGCCTTCCATGGTTATGGATCAGGTCTCACAAGTCAGGTCCCAAGGTGAAGCAACACCCTGGTGTCTTGAAGTGGAAAATAGCTCTGACTCAAGTTCTGAGAAGGAACAGTTTCTGATCACGCTGTCTACATAAGAAAGTTTGTCCTGGAAGCTACTCTTGTGTAAACATATTATTTGCCCACAGTAATCTAGTAAACTGTCTGGTATGCATTGAAGTTTGTCTATAGAAAGAGATCTGAAAAGCTGTTGAATGCATCCAAAAAGTACTGAGCTAAGTTGATCCCTCTCACATATCAGCAAGTAACTGTGTGTCACTGTATGAACATCCCATTGTAATAAGCCTTTCTGCAATGGCAAATGAACAGTAAGTCAGATCCAGCTCTTAACAAAGTCAATGGGAGCATTTACATTGATGTCGATGGGAGCGTTTACATTGATTTCAATGGAGGGCAGATTGGGCCACCAATGGATAGATATCATTCTCCCAGAAACTAATCTAAGGTACAATAAAATCTGTAGGAATGCTCCAGATCTTGTTTGCTTGAGCTTGCATATGTTTTAGAGGTATGGTTCTGACATTAGTTTTTAAAAAATGTGGTGCAGTATTCTTTGCATAATATTCAGCCCTATTGTCTGCTTTCTTATTTTTACATAAAGCACACTGTAAGCAGCTGCATTTCATCACTTCCATCTCAAGGATGTTGGTTCAGTTCAGGTAGTCTTTTACATTATGTGAATAATGTATATCATACATGGAAAGTAAGTTCAAATAAGCCTTGCAAGAAAAACCTCTTCCCTTGTACACAAGGACTGATCAGAGGGTTAAGAAGGGAAAAAGATTTTAAATAGGAAATACATATAAGCTGTCTTAAGAAGAAAGGGTACTTATCTGATTGGATTAATGCATCTCTATAATTAAACGTGTATAAATTTTACAGGACAAAGATGCTGTGGACTTTACTCTTTCTTAACAAAGAACCTGTCCTGTTCAATCAATGCCATCTAAGTAAAAAGGTGATAATGAAAAATACACGCAGTCATAGTAAAAATAACCCTTTCTTCTGCATGCACTTTAAATAAGGCTCCTCAGAGGTGTTCACATATTGTAGGGCCTAGAGATGGCTATCTGCATCTGAATCATTTCAGAGAGCTTAACGTATCTCTGTAGATTGGGGAAGAAAGTTTAAAAAGTGTAAGAGAAAAGAAAAAAGAGCACTAAAAAGAACACTGAACGTTTTTTCCCTTTTTGATTTTTCTGAACTTCTGAACTGATTTTGCTGAAGATTGTGAGCGTCTTTAGTACAAAGCAAGAAGCAAAGTGGAAATTCTATTTCCCCCATCCTTCCCATCCTGCCTCAGTAATTCCCCAGCAAGTGTGTGCTCCATGTTTCTATTACATGTCAGCTTCATTCATCCTTTTTTCAGCACTCTGATTTGCAGACAGTACGCCAGAGAAAGCATAGTCCTGTGTCCATACAGGCAATGATTATGCATGCATTGTCTCTGAAACAAACATGCATGGATGTGTTAAGTTTGACCAGGCACAATTATAGTTTTTGGATAGATCTGAACCACCCACGGGCCCCAGGACGTGCCATCAAGCGTTGTGCGGACTTTACTAATGAATCCTATCGTAGTCGAAGGTAGGCCAGAACAGAGAAGCCTGACTGCTTGTTTTGTCTTTAGCAGGGCATTAAAATGCCTCCTTTAGTAGAAGTCAAGAAGCGAAACTAATAAACATCAGGTTGGAAGAACGTAGAGCTGCAGCCCTACCTCCTGATATAGCTTTACTCCTGGGAAAGGCTCTATCAACAGTGTGAGAGCCACGGGAACGAGAAGACTTTCTTAATGGGCAATGACCATCCTTCAGATCATGACGTTGCCAGGACAGGATTTTACTTCATATTTTAAACAAACGATTTTGTGCAGCCTCACATCATACTTCAGGCAGGAAGGCAAGGAGGATTTTAATGGGTGAAAAGCTGAATTTCACCAGACTAGTGGATGTAGAAGCAATTATTTAGCTATGCTGTGTACGTGACCTTAATATAACGTGGAGAAAAATGTCCATACAAGTTGTGCTAGTAGACATTTAGGAAACTTGGATACAACTGGCATTTCATCATCTTCATTTATACTCCATTTCTAAACTTTGCAGTGTGGGAAATCCCCTTAATGAAAAGTAGTGGGTAGGTAGGTAGCAATACTGCACAGTTGGATGGCTCTCACAGCAGTCACTCCTTTGAAAATACACACACACAAGCACACAGTGCCCCCCCAAAAGTTTCCCTTTATAATTTCAGGAAGAACTGAGTAGAAGCCCTTATTTTTAGCAATTAATGGTTTCTAATCTGCTAGAGCCAGAAATCTGCACTGCCATTAATTCACCTGCAGACTTCCCATTGTTTTGAACGGGAACTGTGCAGGGAAGCTGACTGCAGGAATGGACACTTCATAGCAGTTTAAATGAAATGAGCTTCTCCAATGAACAAATGAACACTAAAGCCAATCCAAGCCAAGAAAAGCACATCGACATCCTGAGTGAGAGCTGACCTGAAAGGATGGAACATCAGGTGCAATTGTAATTTTTCAGTTTTAGGAGACAGATTAAGTGCTGAGAGCAGCTGGCAAAATGATAGAGATTATTTACAGGGATTTTTGTTTTTTCTGGAGCTGGGTCCTGTTCTGAAGGTCAAGGGACAGACCCTGCTGCTGCTCAAAAAGAACTTTCTAGAGGCAAAAAGGAGCCCATGCCACTAGTAAAGCTTAGTGTTTTAGCTTGGCCTTGGTATAACACCTGCTCAGCCACCGCACCAGCCTTCTACACCATCTAATGGAAAAAAGAAAGGCAGGCTGAACACATCTGGTCATTTCAGTAGAAGTTTCTCCTGCCCTCACTCCCAGGGGCACTGAGTTTATTTCCTTAAGGAACAAGTTACTGGGCTCATGACTTAATGAACTCCAGGGGATCAGCTGTTGTCCACACACCACGGTTCCCCCACCCAATAACACCTTGGAGCCACAGAATTGCTCTGCAGCTGAACAGACCAAGATTTCCCAGTGAAGAGCTTCTTATTGCAGGGGTAGACCCTTCTCCCTGTCCACAACAACTATGGTGGGGAGTGAGTGTGAAGAGCAGCAAATAAATTGAGGTATTGCACTACCTTTCAAGGGAAGAAGCAGTATGTATTTGTCCTCAGATCGAGATCAAGATCAGTTCTTGCCCCAGCCTCAACCCACAAGCCTACTGCTGTTGTGGTGAGATCGAAGAGGACCTAGGAACTATGTAAGTGTGATAAAGATTAGAGGTTTCTTAATCATTCTTGGATGATGTTATAGGCAACTTCAGCTGAAGGTATGTGAAACTTCTGTTTGGCCCTCAGGAAGAAAAAGGCTCGGTATCTCTTCATGATTGCCATACTTAATATTATCCATATATGCTTGTATTGCAACAATACATATATGACTGTCTGTCTTACATGATTGGTGATTGCTAACATCTTAAACTCCATTTTTAATTTAGGATTCCATTTCCCTTAGATTCATTTTGTTCCTGCTAACCTCTAGAAGGGATTAATTCCAGAACAAAAAACAGCCTACATTTTACTATTTTTCTCTGTCCTCAGTTCCACACAAGCTCCTGAGGAAGTTTGCTAACTAGGTTTACTGTTCATACTCATTATTATAATTTATAGTGATTGACTGAAAATAAAGAAAAAAAAATTATGCTGAAAATGATGTGTTGTGTTTCAAATCTAAGGTATAACTCAGTATCCTGATTTTTTTTGTTTTGATTATAGTAATTCCCTTCAGTTATTTTATGAACTTAGCTTTTTGAAATATCAAGTTGTGAGGTCCTACATCTCAAAAACAGTCCCCTTTAATGTTTCTCATAAAACATCTCAAGATTACCCCACTTTTTATAAACCACACAAAATCTTAAATGGATCCTGAAAAATGCAAGCCAAAAGTCTTATTCTAAGTATTGTCCCATGGTACAACCAGGGAAAAGAAAACCAGAGTTAAGACATCAAACTTAAAATAGCCTACATAAATAAATAAATAACCCCCTCCAAACAACCCAAAATGTTATGTCAATACTTCTTGCCTTAGGAGAGGTCTTCTGGATAGTTACTTATGAGGATTGTCCCTTCTCAGTGATGGAACTGTATTACAATGGTCTTGCTTTTAGATAGACAAAGTGACACACATAAGGAAAGCTTTCTGTCTACACACATGAACTCTTTAGTTTTTGTAACACCCCTCTCCCCAAATCTCTCATCAAACACTGAATTTTTCTCTCTTGCAACAAAGAAGTGTAAATGTGTAAAGTGCATAGATTTAGGTTGGTTTTATTCTACCTTTATTCCAATAAACTTAACAACTTTATCTGGTTTTGTCTTACCAGATATTGTTTGGAGCAACATGCCCCACAGAATAACTGAATCACTAGAGGTATATCGTATGAACCATGATCTTTTTGAAATAACATTGCAGCCTGAGAAAACATTGAGAGTCACTGTCTAGTGTGCCTAACAAACAGGGAATGGGAAAGAACTCAAAACAGACTTTATAGTCTATTCACTCCAAAGGTCTTTTCAACTGTAAAACACTTGGTAAGCATTAGCCAAGAAGTTATCACAAACTTCCTGTCTGATTCATGACATTTTTTTACCCAAGTTGCTGATGGAGTAATTGATAGAAAGAGGTGAGTAACCTTTTTAATTTCATGAAAGGAGTCGTGATGCTCTTCAGTCTGAAGCTCAAAGAAGGGACTTAGATTGATTTCTGGGGAAATTATGAGACAATGTCAGAGGAATAAAAAAGTAAATTTTTAGCTTTCCTTAAATTCCACTTCAGAAATCCCAAGGACAATACTAAACAAGTGAAAATAATTTACGGAGAGATAAGTGAATCTTTCTTAAGTAAGTGGATCATTTTGCTGCTCTTTTAGAAAAGATTAGAATTATGCTTGTACCAACAAAAATGAGATGTATGTCAGTGACTATTGCTGGGATCAGTCTGTGACAGGCTGCGTTTCCTGGCCAGCCACAGGGTGTGAGAGGGAAAATGCCGTGCCTTAAGTGGAAGAGCTCTGTTTTTCCATTGTCTAAATGCATTTATTTCTGCACAAGAGTGGGACTCATTTCACTTACCTTTAACTATCTTAATGTTAAATGTTTGTTTTAAGCTAGTCATCTAGCCTGCCTCTATAATTAATGGATACAGATAAGCACTTCCAGAAGGCAATTCATCCCATTCTAAAATAGCTATCTTAGATAGCAATTTATTCCTAGCTAAATTAGCCAGCTTAAACTGCTTAATTCTGGCACCTAAATCAGGTAAGGTGAACCTCAAACCAAGAATTAACAAAGAGTAGCAAAGCCAGTGAAAGTATCCAGAATTACACAGTGAGAACACAAGTGTCTGTTGAATAGAAAACATGACAGTCCAAAGTCTTCTGTGAAAGCAGAAGAAATTCATGCTCCGCAAGCTTGCCTGGGCTGGTAGAAATATCTGTGCAGGACTCTCTGTGCTGCAAGATACTTGTGAGCAATGAAACTCTAGTGCTGATGGAGACATCTGTACTGGATAAGTCAGTGAAAGCCTTTGCAGAAAAGCAGAATTCTGAGTACTTTAATAAAAACATATTTTGCACTAACATGTAGTAGTGCAACTCTACCAGCTAAGTGTCAGGCCTTCAACGTGGAGGAAGCTTCTGCCAAAGACCTTGCTCTTAGCCAGTCTTCAAAGTCTTTGCATTTAGAACAATACAGTTAATGAGATAAGAAGACCAGAATGTGTAGGAGAATCCACAAGCCTTGGGCCAGGTATGAGCTGGCAGGACGGGAAAGCTCATGCTATGAAGCCACGATATGGCTTCTGGGCATGAATGGTGTACTGTCCAGCTCTGCCTCAAAAAGAAAACCAGGATTCTTAAAAAAATAACTCAAACTTCTTTATCTCTGTAAAAAAAATGACTTGCCTGAGGCGACGCATTCAGGAGTGGGAAGACTAACCCATCTCCTCGGGAAATTCGGTGCATCTCAAGTGATAAGAGGGGAGGGTATGATATAGTAAATTACTCAGCCGATCGTTTCAAAGGCACAGTTTTGGATTTATGTGGGAAAACATTACATTTTAAAGTCTAGTTGTTGACATCAAGGAGTTGGAAATGGAACCAGGTCAGATCCTCCTTTTGTTTACACAGGTTTAAGTAAAAAAACACCCGAACAGACATGCTGCACTTAAGTGACCAAGCTTGACCGTGTTTTCTGCCGGCACTGGGTACAGACAGAGATGTGCTTGCTCTGCCCACCCTGGCAGAAGGGATCCCTGCACCGCAGGGTTATATTAGCAGCATGATGCCTGACCTGACCCGTCGCTGCGAGGGGCTGGCACCGTGCGGGGCTGCTGCCTTCACGTGGCACCCAGAAGACGTCTGGCCCACCCGTTGTTGAGTTGGAGTAGAGGCAATGCAACACTTCTCTATACTCTTATATACGGAACTGAGAGCTTAACTTGGTTCAATACAAGCGTTAATGCTGAAGCAACAGGAATCTTCCTTCGTTTTAGCTCCCCAAAAGCCAGGAGTCTGGTCCATGCCCCGAGGGTCCCTCTGAGATCGATGGAGAGTGACAGTAATCTCTGGGTCACTTCATCCCAAAATAGGTGTGTCTAAAATAGATGGAACCACCCATCCTCTGCTTCTCTCTTTCCACAGACTGGAAAAGAAGCTTAGGTACCATGTTTGGACCAGATATCCAGTCCTTAGAAAGTTAACATCAGCTGAGATGAATCCAGTCCAAAAGACTATTTTAAGGCAAAGATAAACTGATAATTTCACCATAAGAATTATTCTAAGGCTCTTGCAGTTTCCCTCAAGCCAAATGTCACAACCCCAGGAAATTCAATGCTCAACTTAAGCATAAAAGATATCCCAATGTATTTGGGTACAGAAATGCAACTAAGACATGAATAACTTTAACTGCTCTCTGAAGTATTGCACGGAACTACACAGCATGACTGTAGTGCCAAATTAGACCAACTGATTTGTAAAGCCACGTTAGATTACTTTTTATATCTCACAAATGTCCAGGCACAAATAAAGAGCTTAACAATTTATTCCCATACATTTTTTATACTAATGAATTCCTCGCCTTCCTTACAAGTTTTTAAATAAATATTTTATACATCATTGCTGATAATCATTTGGCTATATGCTGTATCAAGTTACATTTCATATGGCAATAAACACAGTGTAGTAAGATTAAAGCAGAACAGAGTACGAACACATTCATATACTCATGCATAAGAGTTGAGGGAGACCAATAAAAGGAGAAATCATCTGTGTAGTCTAAAAGTGGTACATCAGCCATTTTCTGGCCCTCTCCATACAGGGAGAGCTCCACAGTGTGTGAGAACAGATGAAAAAATGAGGCAATCAACTGAAGTGCAGCACTTTTTTAATAAGTTTTTGCCTAGAGCAGAAGGGAAGCATATATTCCTGTATGGATAACTTATGTCCTTGGAGTTTAAGGGCCATGAGCTGCAAGAGTCCTTTTTATAGTATCATTTTTCTTAATCTGGTTAATGTTTGAATAGGAGATAAATAGCTTTATAATGAATAATAATAATTATCACATAAATAATTGCTTAAAGCAATTTTTTAGGCTGTCATGGAAATTAGGACATCTAAGTTATCCTAAGAATAAGGAGATTATGACATAATATAAAAGGATTTTGAGGGAATGTCTAAAAACAATGAAGCAGTGTCAAAGATTATGTGTCAGTTGTGACTGTGTTTAATGTTGCTAATTGAGACAGGATGGCATGCTGGGAATACTTTTTAGGCTTTCTTTTACATAGACGAGCTTGTAAATTAATGAAAATGTAAGTTTCTGAAGAGTGTATATACTTCTGCTGGACATGCTTATTTTTGCTTAATAAAATGCATTAAAAATGCAGACTGAAGCATGTAAACAGAAATGAGGTAAGATAGTACATAAAACGAGGAAATATGTGTTAAAAGTGTATGTCTTAATGTTCAAGCAGCAAACTGCAAGCTATGGAAAACGACCATTGAACTGCTGTGTTCACAATACTGGCTTCAAGATGCAGCTACAACATGAACATCAGCAGTAACATTACAGCTGCAGCGTGGTTATTGATGTGCTGCTTGCCTAGAGAAAGTTCTATTACCTTTATATAGTTAACATCTTTTTCCTCACAATTCTGTTTTTTTTTTTTTTTAAATGCACACAAAATATTTTCCTTCAGAAGAAGACTGAATCATACATGACAGCTGTCAGTTAAGCACTTCTAGAAGACACTCAGATACCATATTGATGGAAGCACTCCAAGAAGCTGAAGAGAACAATCCTGTGCTATCAGGAAAACTGACATGATGGTCTAATAATCTTAATATTTGGGAATTCATGATCTATAGCTGACTTATCTCACAAACAAACACATGCCACTCATAGGCTACTGACAGTAAGAAAGACATGATAATTTTAAACTGGGACCAGTGATAGAAATTGAGGGGGAAAAAAGGAAGAAGTTAACATGTTCACAAGTGTAAGAATAACGATGACATTGGAGTATCTCTCTTACTTTGTTAAAACACAGTAGAAATCATAAAATCACCCAGTCCCATTTATCCTTTCCAATATCTAGTAATATATGAAATTTATAAGCAACATTTTGGAAGCTCCTGAGAGAAAATTTGACTTCAGGACTCAATTTCAAGACTCTTCTCCATCTCTTCCCCTTCTCTCCCCACCACCACATTTTAACCCTAACTGTACCTTCCCATCACATTTCTTCTGACAGCTCTGGCACTCCTATGAGTCCCTGGTAAATCAGTTCAGATCATTGACTAGACAGAAAGTGAACTCACCAAAACTTGTGAATGATATTCTGCGGGTGCAGTGAGCTGAGGTGTCTCACAGAGGGGTGAGGCGGGTACCAGAACGGGTACCAGAGACGAAAGTGGGCTGGGGCAGGGGGCAGGGATGCCTTTTTGGAGGGTAACGAGGTTTCACTGGCTCTCTTGTCCCTCACTCTGAACCTGCCAGCTAAGCTGTGAGCTAATGCTAAGTTAAAAGGGTAAATGTTCTACATCTCTGTGACAGTATTCAAGCGAAATCAGAGCTTTCCAAAACTTTCAGAGAACTAGGAACCAATCGTAAGTGCATGTCCACAAGAATATACAACTAACTTGTGCGGTGAACTGGTATTTTTCCCTCCCAGGGAAGTAAAATGTTAAATAACACACTTCACAGATCCCTAGAGCTACTGCCAACAAAGGACATTCTATGGCTTCTATGTTCTAGAGGATCTAAATATTTCAAGAGACATGTGCTTAGAGTTGCTCTCTGCTCACCTCATCTGCCTGGATTTAACTTCACTGGAAACAACACAAAGAGAAGGAAAAGTACATCTGGCTGGTCACTCATGCAGTCTTGATGGAGGAAAAAACCCCAAAACAAAACCCCCCAAACCACAAACTTGATTTGCACCTCCTCCTTCACATACGGAAACCAAATGATTAGAACTTTTTTTCTGGTTTGGAAAAACAGAAATGAAATAAACATATATTTCTTTCTAAACTGACATTTGGCTTGATTTTGTTTTAAACAACAAAATATTTTTTTCACCATATTTTAATTCTCTTGTAAAAATAAGAAAGGAGGAGTGAAACTGTCACAGCTGAACTATGTGGGCAAATTATTGATTTCAAATGAGATACTTTCTACATGGAAAATATGTTTGAGATATTCAAAGAATTTCTAACAATTTTAAGCAAGACATACCTGAGTATCAGCTCACAATGATGTAACATTTTCAGTATTTACATGCCTCTGTTTCCTGGCCAATTGCAAAGAGCGCTGGGACTTGTCTGCTCAGTCTCAAAATAGTCAAACCCAATATCAGTTGTGAAAGATTTGTGGGACTAAATTACATTTCCACGCAGGGACGCCATGCTTAGCATTGAAGACTACTCAACAGTCATCTAGAATATTATTGCTGTCTTAGAAAGAGTTTGTGTCCATGGAATGAGTTTCTGCTCTGTGTCAGTGCATCAGGTGAGCTGCTGGGAGGTGAAAGAGCCTGGGAATTTAGGAGCTGGGGAGCAGTCGTGGCTTCCCATCAGCTCAGGGGCAGGGTGCCAAGGAAGGAGGCAGGTGATCTGCCAGGAAATCAGCAAGGAATCAGCTGCAACTTTATCAAAATGGAACCAGCTCTGGGGTATTTCACTCTCAGTTTCAATAAATTGACATTTTTCAATGGAGCGAACCTTTCAGCTGAGCATTCAGGTCAGCTCTGCTACAACCAGACAAGTTCAGCTGAAGTGGGGACCCTGAAAATCTCCGTAGCATTTTCTCCTCATTCTGCCACATCCATCCAAAAGCTCTGTGTGTCTTTTGACTCTTTATGCTCGCTGAAGGGTTCAAACCGATACGTGTCAACCACATCTCCCCCCACCTGCTCCTAGGTACCTGTGCTGGTGGGAAGCTCTGATTAGATGTCCACAACTCCTCTGCCACAGTGACCTCCGGTGGGAAGGAGCAGAAAATGGGAAAGTGCATGGATGGCAAACCAGCACTGCCAAATCCAGAAAGGTCGCAGGAGATGCACGACTCTTGGCAGCTGTATGCAGGAATGGGGGGAGGAACACGCGCTGAAGGGACTCTGAATCACCGGCATTGTTCCAACAAGATGGCCTTAGGAGGCCCAACGTTCATGCCAACACAAACTCGGAGAGTCACACTTGCTCTGGGTCTCAAAGTTGAGAAAACAAATCCCCGTTCCAGTGTTGGTTATATATGGCACTAGTTTATAGCACGCCTCAGCTCCCCTGAGGCCAAAAGAGCCTTTCATGACCATTATTTTCAACTTTAGTCAAACTTAGAGCTCTACAGATAAAACTTGAAGTAAAACAAAATCCCAGCCACAATTTTCTCCCCTAACGAAGTTGTCTCTTCTCCTTTCCCTGCCTACCTGCCTCCCTGCCTCTTCTCTTCTATTAGTTGAAAAATGTATTTGTCCTGCTCGGGTGCTTGCTGGGTCAACCATTATGGTTATGTCTCTGATCTGAACACAGGAGCTGGAGTCTCTCCTCCCCTCTTCTCATCTCTGGGGATGCTCATTGAAGAGAAAGGAAGGTTGCTGCTGCTTTTAAGAGATGCTCAAGCCGCTGTGAAGCCTCTGCTCACTACTGCCCTTAACATAATTTGTGAATCACTCACACAGAGCATCATGAAATTTGTGCATCTAAAAATGCTTGAAATGAATGTTCCAGAAATTAATACAAACCAGTAATATGATGTTGACATCCCTTTTGCTATAATAAAACTGCATGAACGTTGCAAAGAAAAGACACTGGCCCCAAACACCTAAAAATTACAATATGCTAAACTTCTGCAGTGAACACATGCTTTTTCTTATGATTAAGCCATTTATCAGTTTTAATACCTGGTCTAATTTCTAACTGACTGTAGTCTTCCTGTAGTTTCTCACCGTATCATTTTGTGGCTGTTTCCTTTCTGTTTAATATTTGCTTATTTTAGTTTAAATCCCTAGAGCAGAACCCACAAACCAAACAAATAGTCACAGAAAACAGAGAGCAGCTCAAATGTCCTTGGAGACACTCAATTTTTTGTTTGCTACCATTTGTCATCCTCTGCTCAGAGAGAGATCAACAGTTTTTAGCACACAGATCAATATTCTCTTAACCCAGACCTAATCTAAGGAGAGTTTCCCCAGGTTTCACCTTGGCCTACTCCTATGTGCCATAGTTGCCCTTTTTTTCAGCAATAATTTTGTCTGTGTAAGACAGCAATTTTTCATCCTTTGGTCAAAACTGGTGACAAAAGAGGGAATAATGGTTCCTGACATATCAAATGATAGATTTGACACATGGCATGCTGAGCTGGGAGCTTTCACGTGCCAAAGTAGAAAGACAGATAAGCAGCCTAATGGCCCTCCT
This sequence comes from Haliaeetus leucocephalus, assembly GCF_000737465.1. NCBI lineage: Eukaryota > Metazoa > Chordata > Aves > Accipitriformes > Accipitridae > Haliaeetus > Haliaeetus leucocephalus. The sequence goes on from NW_010972931.1 coordinate 5,549,947, forward strand.
GACATTGCTGCCTCTTTTTTTCCCTGGTATACCAAAACAGGCTCTGCTTTTTTTTTTTTTTGCCTTTTTTTTTTCTTTTTTCCTGGAGAAGTTTTTTTTCTATAAATCTGGGCAGGAAGCGAGGAAATGCACTCTACTCCAGCCCAAAATAAACGTTTCCCTGTCCTGTAAAATGATCAATCTATGCCCTTTTCCTCCAGCACAGTAAGGGCAATACAACATGCTGCTTGAGGAAATACTAACAAATATAGCCAGTGAGAGGGAAACAGATGGGACTAAGAAATTAAACCAGCAGATTTCTGGAAGGTATTCAAAGAGGAGAGTTTATAATACTGAAACAGAACTGCTCTTTATTTTTATTTTTTTTTTTTTTAAAGCAATGATCATCGAGATTTACCTTCAGCTGGGCTCACACTCTCCCTGCTAAATCCACTCGCAGAATAATAAGGAAGGTCCCTTTTGGTCTCATTCTGGTCAAAGTAAATCACATTTCACATAAGCCAGTGCCAGTCTGGATAGACAGCCTGCAAGTTTCTCTACCTTTGGTACACTGGGACAAACACAGCGGTCTGTGTACCATGGGGCATGGCTCCAGGCATGGGATCGTGTTACTTCTTTACACACAAAAGCTTCTTTCAGAATCTAAACTAACAAAACAGGAACAACTTTTATTCCTCTATGGTTTCCTCTGGAGCATGTGTTCACATTTAAAAGCCTGACCTATGTGTCATTTGCTTGCATTCAAAGTTATTTGTATTGCTTTGGTATTACAAAGCAACAGCCAGTCCTAACCTCGCTTGCTTACCAATAGCCTATGGACTTTGGCAAAATGTTGTTTATCCTCCTGCAGTACTGGTTCATAAATTCTTTTTCTCTCACTTTCCTTTTTCCCCCCCTTTTCCATATTTTATGGCCAGACAGTTGTGTTAGCAGCCAGCTTATTTTTCTCCACTGTAATAGTTCTATGGACATTTTAAATTTGGTCCAATAAAGGAAGAAAAAGAAATGAATCCAAGGAAAATATTTTACTCACAAGGTCATCAAACATTGGAATCCGATGTTTGTCACCCTGCATTTAAAAATATCACAGTGTTTGAATGTTCTGGGTTATTTCTTTACAATTTTCATAAATGTTTAAATATACATGTTATACATAAGGGAAACATTATATGTATATAGATCAAATGCCTCCTTCCCGCCCCCCCTTCCTTGTAATGCAATTTTCTTTTTTTTACCCTTTCCCTTAATGAAAAACATTTTCCCTATAAGTATATACTTCGGCACTTTCTATGGTATTTTTCACAGTTTCTACATTTCTGACATTACAGCCAAGCCGGCAAGTAGTAGGAAGTCAGAATGAAGAACGTGAAACTACGACATTTAATTTTTCTCATATTGTCCACCAATAACTGGGAAAAGATAAATGGTCTTTTAAAATACAACCCCAAAACGAGTCATCAATGAGACATCAAGCCAAATAAAAATACATTACTAAAATAATTTTGATTGCATAAACTCAGAAAAAGCTGCATAACTGCATATAAAGAGGTCAGTTCTTGGATGCACAAGTTCCAAACAGAAAGCAAGCATTCTGAGTTACTAAAAAAGGCACAAATAGAATAATTAGGCTTTAGTAACACCTCCTTATGAGAAAGTCTTTTTCACTGAACGTGGTGAATCACAACACTGTAGAATAAGGCATGGTGAAGCACACTGAAACTATTTCTGACTTTCACTGTGCTGTCCTAAAAATAAAGTGTAACTATGGCTAAATATATTGTAAATGAACTATATAAAACAGATTTCAGCTTAGTAGACAAATGTAAATATTGTTAAAAGACAGCCTCTTGCTTCCCTTATAATAAACTTACTGCAAATGACTAGGTTGTGATATTGTTTGCTTCAACAAGGGCTGCAAGTATATGTTATTTGTCAAAATATTCTGATTTATCAATTTGGTTCAAACAAAAAACACACACAAGAAGATAAAGAGTTAAGATGATGTTTCTTGTTGTAGAATTAATCAGATTCATATTAGCAGTAGTAAATGTCATGTTGGCACCTTTTCTTTCTCACACATTACAGTTTCAAGTCTTTGCTATGAGGAAATAATGAAGTAAAGATATGCAGTGCCATATACCATGCATCTTTTTGTCAGTCTGCATAAGAAATGAATTGTATCTGCTACTAAGGAGGTCACAGGGGCAGCAAGTTAAGAAGAATGCTTAAAGAAAGGACATGTCAAAGGAAACAAGAACTTATTTTTTCAATACTTTCTAACAAGTATTGCAGTTTTGGGGAAATTAAATGCTCGTAATAAATACCCGCCTATTCTGAAAGCATTTATTGCTTTTCATTGCTGCAAAGTTAACCCTGGTGACCAAATGACCTTGAAGTCCCCACTGCAAACTCATGAAGATCAATAAAAATGGTCTAATGTTACAAGCCCTAAAATTCATGCTTCAGTAGTGTGATCAGAGGGGAAAATGCTACTTTATTGAGAAGATAAAAACCTGAGGACTGAAAAAAGATCATGCCAGATGAGACGTACATCTCATGAGGTTATCTCACAGTGGGCTTTTCCTTTTTTTTTTTCTTTTTTTTTCTTCAAAAAATGCCATACTTCATAGTTAAGCTTGAAAGGTAAAAAATGGGCAAAAAAATCTTCATTGCCAGAAGAAAAAAACTGGTTTTGACAGTTGGATGATGCTTGTGTCTTGTGGTAAATTTTCAGCTTTGCCTACAAACAGAGCCTTCCCTTCCAGCAAACGCTATGCATATCTTAAGCGTGGAGTTAAGGCAGAAGCAAGCTATTGGTGTGCCAGATATTGCATCAAAATTACAAAATGCATTTTAATTTTGTGCAATGACTAGGAATTAATGCCAAATGTACTGTCAGCATGCAGTAGAGCATCTCTCTGATCATGCGAAATGATTGCCTGAGATATAGCAGCCTCCACTGCCTTCCGTCCTGTAGGTGCCACTGCTGCTAAGTAGAGCTTCTGAAGAAAACTAGATGAAGAGGCATGAAGCGGATGAAGAGACGCGTGACTGTGGGTTTTTAAAAATGAAAGACCCACGGCATTCTCATTTACTCTACGGATACTTTCTGCCACTCCGATGGTGCCAACGAGCTTGTCAATTTTTTCTAGCTTGAGGTCAAAATGTATAGAGGAGCCTTAGCAAAAAGCAGGAATCAGGTCTTAGAGGTAATAAATGGTTAATAGAAAAAATGATTTTTTTTTTTTTTTTTTTTTTTTTACTGAATTTTAAAGAGATGGAGGAAAAAAACAGACTTCAATGAAACTTTACTGGAAACTAATCTATCTTTCCACCCTCTTCCCATCCAAGTCACTCCCCTCCCTATACCCTGAGAAGCTGATAGGGGCACTGCTTTTGCTCACACATTCCTGAATGGAGAGAGAAGGGAGAGGGTAGACTAAACCAGCGGCATTCCGGAGTAGTAGCCACTTCCTTTATTTCAACTTCATAAACCAGATAGTACAGCTTTTCCCTCGTCCATTTTCCTGGGCTTTCTCTGTACGTGATCTGGTCAGAATTTTTTTTTTTTTTTTTCCTCAGGAACATCAAAGCTCTTCCCAGGAATATATTACGTTTGTTACCACAAGGATGACATCTTGAGCTATAACTGATGAGAGAGATTAAGACAGAATAACTTTGCCCTGATGACAAGATCATTCACACAGTAGGTAGGACATCAAGATTCACGTTTGTGCTGAGGCTCGCTCTGACTGAGAAACCAAACTGCATCCCATGTTTTTGCCAGGTCATACAGAGAATGCGATGTCCTGAGCACTCCTATTGGAGTTGTTTCATTTCCTATAAACAATTAAAAAAAACCCCAACAACAAAACAGCGTGCCCAGTCTAGTGGTGTAAAACCGATGACCAGGTTGCTCGCTTAAGGACTGGTCACAAAAAATAGCAGCTCCAACTGTGCACTTGAAGGAAGCCCCAGAATTACCGCTAGCCTGGTACAGCAGGGTGTGGGAGGCAAGGTTTAAATCTCTGGTCTCAGTCACACCGAGTATAAAGTTGTACTTTGGCCTTCTTTCTGTTAGATGGAGGCGATTCCTGTGTCTGTACGGAGTACAGGAAGAGCCATCGCATTTGTCACTTCAGAAGTTCTTTGTTTCAGCCAGATTGGTAACGAATACGCATTTTTGTTCACTCTTAAGATACTTCACGTTGAGAAAGGATTTTTGTCAACCCAGCTGAACTACTGACTGAGCAGTACACAAAGAAGAAAACCTACCTGTGAAATAATTGTTTTGCAGACTTAAATGGACCAGACAATTACTGAAACGGGTACCCAATTTACAAGCAGGCAGATGGCAAAAATATGCCACACGTTCCTTCGTTCTTTTGTGTCCCCACCATTCTTCCATAAGTCCACACCGCAATGACGAGTCCATCAAACGAAGAATCTGTGGATTTCTCCAGTTGAAAAGTGTTGCTCAAGAACATCAGAGGAGCATTTTCCTCAAATAGAAAGATTATAAAAAATTCACAATTCACATCTGGGGTGTAATGGATGGCCAGGTGGCCAGCTATAGTTAACTGTCAACACTTTATATTTCCCTTTGCCATCGGCAAAGTTTGCACTCAGAAGTGAGAGTATAACGTGAAGAAACTAAAGCATGAAACCACTTAATATCGTAATGGTTTGTGTTTGAAAAACCAAGTCTTGTCTTTTTTTTTTTTCTTCCCAAGTTTTCCTCGGTACTTGTGCTGTTCACTGGCTTGCACCTTGCCAAACAGTGTTAAAGAAACAAGTAATTTATGGACCTTCTTGTGATGACTACATCAAGGTTATAGCACTTTTTCCTCTATTTTTCTCTTCCCCTATCATGATAAATTGAGATCTGACCAGTTTGTATTATTGCTGTGTAATTCTAACAATTTGTTTCCAGTACAGACAAATGCCCAAATTGACAATGCTATCACTGTCTTTATTCATACTGAATAGTGCATTATTCTAGAACTGGTTAAAGTAAAATGTTGCTTATGTATGAGCATCCTAATCCTCTCCCATTTCTGCTTTTCTCCTAAAGCCTGTAAATGTTGAGTAGCCCTACTTTGCCTCTAATGTGTTTCTCTACTCTGCTCTTGCTTACACATTCCTGAAATAAGAGCAAAGTGCATAGAGGCCGTTTTAAGGCAGGGTACAGTACTGCACCTAATAGGAAATTAGGTATTTGGAAATACCTTCTTTCTTCATCAGCTCACAGTGCTTGGTACATTAGCAAGCAACAGTTCATTCTGCTTTTGGAAGCGAAACCATGGTCAGAACGGGTCTTTTATAAATGGGATGCTTGGCCCTTCTCTGATATGGTGTGTTTATACCCTCAGAAACACTGGACATGATCTAGCCCTAAGAGTACTCTCAACATTTTAACTTGTCATCATTCTTAGCCAATAGATATTTCATTACATTTGAATACTGTAACAGACTTAGTACTGTGGGGGAAAGAAGAGATAATTACGGAACTAACGTTGATCATCTATACTTCCACTTTGGGAGAGCTAGTAGATACTCAGTACTTCCAAAAATCAGGTTTTACAGATTCTATCTATCAGCAGCTGTGAACAAAATGAGCCATCCAGATGAACTTCAAGTAATGAAAGACAGCCTGCAATGTATTTCCAGATATTCCATGATCTATCTTAGGTCTAATCTGCTAAGTGATAAGAATTGAAAAAGATCAGGCATTCACAGAACCAATGGAAGGAATTTAAAACAAAGGTATACATTTCATCCACAGATTTTTAAGTGTGACTAAATGGTCTGGATGTGTTCTTTCCATGCAGGCACCTAAGCAAAATATAATCATTTGCTAGCTAAGCCAAAGTCATGCAGATAAGAAAATACAAGTATTCCCACAGAAGAAGGAAAATATTTAAATATTCGTCAGTTGCTTTAAATCTTTCTAGAAGAAGTTAGCATAGTGAGATTTCAGCTGAAGCTCGAGTTACCAAATGTAATCTTTTTTAAGATTAATTAATTCTTTGAAAAATCATTGCATTTCACATTCTTCGTAGAAATAGTTTAGAAGAATTAAAGCAAAATAGAACTGATGGACTATAAGCAGTGCTTTGGAAACCCAAGACTCCATTCAAATTAAAGATCACTGCATTAGGAGACATGGCTGCCAGGCTGGAATATAAGCAGAAATTAACTTGATAATTTAGTAGAAACATAAGATATATGAAGGTATTGTTAAATGAAATGGATCAGCCCCTAAAATAATATAAATATCTAAACAACAGCCAAGTGATATAGTGGAATCCTCAACTTATTTCTAGAACAAATCCTGAACCAAATCTTACTTGAGGTTATGATATATTCAGGTTCTTCTTCTTTCCCCATCTCCTGACATACACTTCTGTTTTTGACAGAATAGCAGGAGAAGAAGCTTTCTTGTGTTATTACGTGGCTTTAACTAGAAGCTGAAATGATGGAAATTCTGCAAGAAAGCCTGTTATACAGTCTCAGGGAATTCAGATAAGGATCCAAGAATTCAAACCAAATCCAAATGCTGAACCTTTTGAGATACACTACGCTTTGAAGGCGAGTGACTTTATTCTGCCAGATGGGTCTTTGAAATGCTCTGCAGTGCCCACATGACTCATCAACAAAATTTATTTGGCTAAAGAAGCAGTCAGGGAATATACTGTACTATACTGTACATGGCCCCTCTAGGACAGCTCCAGCTGGAGCCTTAGGCAAGATTTATGGAAATGGAAATCTTAGGAGCCTTCATGCCTTTTCTTCCCATTTGCTGTGTTGCATCAATGAAACGATCGCCTGCAATCTTATCACATGAAGGCAAATGTGCTTGTTGGTGGCAGCACCCCCTGAAATGAGAGCAGCTGCACAGTGGGGAGGTGAGCTCCATGCAGAGTCAGAACAGGCAGCTGAAGGAGGAGGAAAATCCCACATCTCGAAATCAGGAGAGACTACCAAGGCAACAGTGAGGGTGTAGAAGAATGGCATAAGTCTTTGCTTTGCAGCTTTGGGAGAAGGGAAGGGGGCCACATGGGACTGCTTCCCTCCTCTGGCAGTATGAAGTACTGTAAAAGACCAATACAGTTAATACTGTGCTCCCATTATCCGTTTTCCTACTCCTTTTCCTTCTCGATTAGTAGAAGAGCTCCTTGGTGCCTTTCTACCTGGCCAGCATTTCTCTCATCGTTAATAGTGAGGATAGGGTATCCTGGAGACCTCAGATGAGGAGATGTCCATTCTATAGCATGAAAGCCTCAGTAGGCTCCTTTAGTGATGCTATAGGAATGGAGATGGGTTTCCTACAGTATCTGTCAGCATTTCCTAGCTCACACAGAAAAAGGAGAAAAGGGAGGGTGGATCTTACACAGCTAGCAAAGTGCTCTGAGAACTTTCCCAAGCAACACTGGGATAAATGTCAGGGAACAGAGATGCCACCATGGTTGCACCATCAGCCATATTTTGCCTTATTTTAACATCATGGTGTCCACAGCAGGGAAACCAGGGGCAAGGTCTTGTCCTGGTGGTGTGGGTCCAGAAGGTCAAAAGAGCCATGGCAATAATGTGTACATGTGCAGGATGGCACAGCTGAGTGCGTGACCAGCTACTCCCTGCGACTAAGGCTGAAAACTTTAACAAACAGAGGATTGTGTGTTTTGCACTTTCAGGGCAAGCTGAGAAACAATTTTTGCCATTAGTAAACAGAGCCATCCTCTTAACTATAGATGATGACACCAGACTGAGTATATTAAACCCTAGGCTCAATGTGGATGTTACTTATGAAATGCATATAGGTGAAGAAAGGAAGGAAGGTCGTTTGCTGAGATTTAGGAAGTTATTTGATTAAATAGGTACCCTTCAGAAATTCAGTTAAATATTAGGCAAAATATGAAGTAAACTTTGGAAGGGTTAGGAGGATTGGCTAGCAATGAGAGTCTTCTCATCATATCCCAAGCTTTGATGTGATTCATTTAACTTTTTTTTTGTTAGCAAATGGAAGGAGGGGCAAGAGAATAGAGGTGCTGAAGTAAGAAGGGTGATACAAAGAAGGAATTTTTAGCTTTTGATGAAGAACAGAGATCTAATTTCATGTTTCACATTCCTCACTTTGGCTGAAGTCACTTCATGAATGTTCACTTTGCAAGGAAAAGCTGTTAACAGAGAATGACTTATCCTGTAATCTGGAACTGGCACTTCCATGAGGCTTAAATCTTTGAAGAACTGCTCTCCCAGTAGGAAACCTGTTGTGGGTTAACCCTGGCCAGCAGTTCAGCCTCACGCAGCCGCTCGCTTACTCACCCACAGTGGGATGGGGGAGAGAATCGGAAGGGTAAAAGTGAGAAAACTTGTGGGCTGAGATAAAGACAGTCTAATAGGGAAAGCAAAAGCCATGCTCACAAGCAAAGCAGAGCAAGGAATTCATTCACTGCTTCCCATGGGCAGGCAGGTGTTCAGCCATCTCCAGGAAAGCAGGGCTCCAGCACGCGGAACGGGGGCTTGGGAAGACAAACAACATCACTCCGAACATTCCTCCTTTCTCCTTCTTCCCCCAGCTTTATCTGCTGATCATGATGTCCTATGGTCTGGACTATCCCGTGGGTCAGTTGGGGTCAGCTGTCCCGGCTGTGTCCCCCCCCCAACTCCTTTTGCCCCCCCAGCCTGCTCGCTGGTGGGGTGGGGGGAGAAGCAGAAAAGCCCTTGGCTCTGTGTGAGTGCTGCTCAGCAATAACAAAAACATCCCTGAATTACCAACACTGTTTTGGTCACAAATCCAAAACATAGCCCCATACTAGCTACTATTAAGAAAATTAACTCTAACCCAGCCAAAACCAAGTACAGACACTACAGCAGATCATGACATAGTCCCAGATACCCTGAGAGGGGATATCAAGCTTTAAGTATCTCAAGTTCAGCAGCTAAAAATTAAGACATCCAGTCCCATGATCATCACTGGAAATACTGGCTTATTTTGACCTCTTTGAGTATTATACATGCAAAATTATCTTTATGATTTAGAGATGACAGTACAATATTAACTTCATATTTTCATTTTACGATTCAGATATTCTTACTAATTTGTTGTACCACATAAAACCGTGCACTCCACTGAATATTTTTACAAAGCAACAATGGCAATTAACATTTCATCTTAGCATGAAAAGAATAACTAAGATAAAGTCCTTCCATTTGAAAAAAAACCAGCAAATAAGTATACATATACATATGTGTATATGGATATGGATATATAAATCACAGTGCATAACAATTACAAGTCAGAGGAGATACCAAGCAGTAATCTGCTTTGCTATTCCCATGTAGCCTACTCTGAAATAAATCATGATGTACTGAAAGTCACATGCAGGAATGAATGAATTCTATCACAGGGACATGAAGGAAGATCTCAAAGCTCTTCATTTATTTACTTACTAATTTGTTTGGGTTTTTTTTAACACTGTCAGTGTGTTTCCTACCTGTTGCCTATACATGAGAAACATGTAATTTTCAGAGGTTAGGTGCTTTACAACTAAAAAGAATTAGGAAACACTTTTTTTGCTTTGTATTTCATTTGATATCACCTATGAATCATTTGCCTAATTCTGGTGAAGCTAAAAGGTATTTCTGAGAATCTGTGGGACCACATTCTAACATTAAGAACAGAATATTAATGGAGTACATAGTAAATGAGTGGATATCAATAGTTTACTGGGTATGTAATAATATATTTTAGTTTTTGAGGAGATACTAAATAAAGGTCTTTGGGGCCTAGCAGAAATGTATTTTTTTCTCTTTCAGTCTGATTTAAAGTAATATGGGTTTGACTGTTGTCTTCATGTAAACTTTTAATCTGCGGTGCTAGCTTGCCTCCAGCAAATTATGTCTATAGGATGTTTTCCAAACTGAATAATACTAGAGGGATTCTGAAATGTCTTTTTCCAAATAATACATGAAAAAACCTGTTACTTGAGAAAGAGTCAGAGACATAAAAGCATTACAAAACACTTTAAGTAAAAAATCCTTTGAAAATAAATGGGGAAATTTTAAAAAGTGATCTAAATAATTACTGCATTAATATAACTTACGCATATTACCAGGGTTGGGGTGGAAGGAATATGTCTGAATAACACTGTCAATTAACAGAAACTGTTTAAAAGATTATCCCTAAGGCCATACTTTCAAAACTTCACTGAAGAGTATAATACAAAACAGTGTATTATTTGTAACTGGTCAGGAAACTTTTTCATGACGTAGTTTTTCATCAGAAATGTTCAGCTCATCAAAACATGAACTTGTCACAGGGATGAACCTGCTAAAAACCCCCAACAAACCACCCTATACCAGCAAAAATTAACACTTGGATCCATTTCTTCAGGTTCCACAATGGAATTCCCAGTCAAAGAAAACTGCTTGGTGGTCAATGGAGCACTCACTTAGGATACTGAAGACCTAGGAATAAACCTCTTTGTTCTTTTTCATGTCCCACATTAACAGCTGAGCCCAAAGACTACTGTGACCACGCTGAAGTTGACATCTTCTGTCAAAACCGTTCAATACTAGGTCATAAATGCAGCAAGATCTTGACCCTAGGAATGATGTGGGGTGCGTGCTCTAACCACGAGAGCCTGATTCCCTTCGGACAGTAAGGAGCAATCGTTATAACTTGTACAAGATGGAATAGCTGCAAGACACAAGTGAGAGATCCCTAGCAAGTGCGGGGAAGGCTCTAACTTGCAATTTGGGAAACTCAGGTTCAGATCCCTCCTCCAAATCAGGGAGAATTGGATGTGCCTGCAGCTGAGCCACTAATGCTGCAAAGAAGTATAGCAGCAACTCAGGTTCCCTGACTCAGTACTCCATGGAAAAAAAGCTGCAGATTCCTTCATGCTGTTTCTTACCCTAATCTGCTAAAAACAACTCTATTGACTATACTAGAATAAAGTTTCCTTTATGACTTGGATCACATTTTAAATAACAGTTGTGATAAGCACAAATTCTTGGTGTCCATGACGCCACAATGAAAACTTCTGAGTTTTTCCTCAAGCTCTTTCCAATTACTTTTTAATCTAAGAAACAGCAAGCTGGAAAAACAATCTTGGTTTCTCTTCTTTTTTTTGGTAACTTTATCTGTTGAAGTTTCTTTGTCTATCTTCTCTTCTACCCCACTATATTTTTTCAGCTCTGGCACCTCTTTTCAATAGGCAAAGATTTTGCTTAAAGAAATAAGACAAAGCACAGGTTATTTGCACAGCTACATAAGTAAATGAGATTAGAATAAGACTCTGGGTGTCTGCAGTTCAAAGGCTCAGAACAGAGCATTACATCTGCAGCTGCCTTATGATTGCTGTAAGTAAAATCTGTACTGTAAATCGAAGGGATGACAGGCAGAAATAGTGTTTTATGGGCAGCAGGAATCCTGACACCTCCTGACTTTTGGATTCTTGACTTTTCATATTAACAACTTTAAAAAATACATATTTCTAATGAAATTTTACTAGTTATTTCTTCATTTGAATTAAACAAAAAAAAAAGTGAAAAAAGCAGGGTCTGTATGTAATGGTTGTGTTCTTGTACAGAACGATACAGCGTAAGCCTGACTATTCAGCACTGCAGCAGCGTTAGTGACCACCTGAAGGAAAGAACTAGTTTTAGTGGCTGTCGAGAGGGCCCAGCTGCTCTCCTGGAGGCAGACAGGTCCCTGGTAATGTTTGCAGGACTGGTGAAGAAGAGCCTCACTCTTCCTCCCCCCATCTTCTCAGCTGTGTCCTGAACAACTCTGAAGAGAAGCTGGGGCTGAGTGCTGGACCTGGAGAACTCCATCTCTGTAGAAGGGGAATTTCACTTCACACCATTTTCAGGTGCTTTAACATTTGCCAGTGCCGTCTGACTGCTGCTGTGTTCACAGACGATGACAAAAATATATTGTTAAATTGTATAAAGGTATTTACTTAATTAGCATTTTAGCTAGGTTTATACCTATGAGGGTCCATCTCACCTTTCTGCTGTGGGGTTCTGCTGAACGCTGGCCATTTCAGTTCACTGAATGAATGCCAGGGAGAGATTCTGAACCATTTCTGGTGATTCCCATACTGGACATTGAATACAACGAATCACGTTAAGCAGGATCCAGCTTTTGTTTATAACCTTCCTCACTTCAACAGTGCTTCATCTGAGTGCTTGCCTGTCCAGGGTGGAGCCTGACTGAAATCTCCATGGATGTGCAGGGGTTTGCCCATATGAAACTGTCTCAGTGCAAAAAACCAATTAAATAAATATGCATCTTCCAATAAAACGAAGTAGCATTGGAATATAGCAGCAGAACAGAACTTTGCTGGGCAATGCTACAAATGCTCAGTGGTGAATTTGCAGACAGAATTCTTCCTGAGGCAAGACCTGCTTCTTTATCATCTGTTTTCTTGCTGGCTAATATTACTGAGCTTGTGTTCTTAATGTGAGTACTTTAGGATTTCATCATAATAGATATGATAAGTCATAGAAAGGAATCTTTCCCTTATACTAAAAGAACAATCCTACAAAAATACATGTATGAATTAGTAGTTATTACCATTCTTAAAATCCTAGAAAAATAATTTAATAATTGCATTGGAAAAAAAACTCCACCAACATTTCATTAAGCATTGTTTTACTATATAACTGTATTTTGAGAGTGGGCTGTTAAAATTTCTTTTAATTACAGATGAGCTTGAAATAAAATCCTTTCTTTACAACTTCCTCAACACCATTTTAGGGATGAAATCTCTATTTGGAGCTTGATTATTGAGCTCACTATTTTTAACCTCCTTCTTTCATGCTTTAACAATTGCTTTTGCAAAGACTCCACTTTCTTCCAATGTTCAACATACTAAAGAATAGTTTTATATGGTTATTTTATCTTCCAAATTCTGGATAATGTTCTGGCAGTATGAAAAAACCTGTTTTCATATATGCTACTTCCCTGATCCTATTTCGAAAATGCTGTAAGTATTCAAAGTATTGATGGAACAGCATATGACTACAATATAACCGTCAACACTGTTTCTTCTCCTTTTTTCTTAACATAGAGATTTAATCCTGTAAAATACGTGAGACAAGAATCTTTGAATACAAAACTTTAAATATATTTTTATAAGTGTTTCGAATAGTAGTAAGTCACTAGAATTCAATTCCTTATATGGGCTAACTTCAAATATAATTACCTTCTACTATTTTTAACTAAGTACTTTACGTTAATGCAAAACTACAGCTAGAGTAGTTCAGTAACTGAACAGTCGCTTAATCCTCACAGGGTAAAAATATAATGTGCTATCATTAAAATATCAATAAATTAATCCCATGCAGTAGTATAAACCACATAGTAACAGTAATTACTTCACAGAAATTTAAAGGGCAGTAATTAAAAGAAACAAACAAAATCTTAATCAGACTCATCATTTACTCACCTGTGGTTTTTTTCATTTGCAAATCAATGTTTGCAGTACACAGCGTAATTTATTATTTTGAGACTAATGAAATTTTCAATTTTCAATGTTATCAAAGAGCTCTTCTCTTTTTTAGAGTTGAAGAATCTTCCTTGTATACAAGGAGAGTTAAAGCCATTTCTAAAATGCCATGTCCAATGTGTTATTGAACAGTAGGATTTTATTAGTTTGTAACAGAAAGGAAAAATTCTCACAGAGTAGCTTTACAGGGCTCATTTGCTTTGAAGGAGGGAAAAAGGAGACAGACAGTAGACTCAAAGCAGATGCTATCATGAAATAGGCTGATTTTGTGTTGAAAAGCTGGTGTGTATATCAGGCAATTTGCACACACATTAAAGAGAACCAGGAGAGATTATAGAGCAGGAACTGACATAGTAAAAAGGACAATACCAATCTGAAGAATCCCCAAATCAAACAAAAATGTACCTTGGTGGAGTAAACTCACTGTCCGACATGTCCAAAGGTATTTTGAGGGCATGCTTCCATCCTGCACAATACCATAATACTGTCCCTGTCAGCATGAAATCTTGTACATGAAAATATTGTGATACATAAAGAGTCATGAATTACCCTGATTTTCCTTATTCATGACTGTAAAAATACTCTATAAAACTTCTCAGCAACTGACCAAGTTTTGGGGTAAACTGTTCTGTTCCAGTCCCCCCTCCAAGCTTGGAAACAGAGAAATCTCTATTTAAATAAAATAAAAATTAAAAAAGAGAAGTGTTGCAATAAGCATAAAAATAGATTAAAGACCTGTAAGGTCATGGTAAGGAAGTGTACAACATTGTCAGTGGTAAGGGCAGCAGGTCATGACGATGCATGGTGATTCATGAGAAATGTTAAGACTTGGCAATGGTATTTGGGAAATTGGGCAGCCTTGGTCTAAAGCCAAGGATTTCACTACATGATTGCTTCATCAGTGCTGTAGTGGACACAACCCTCAGTTCCTTGCTCTACAAGCTTTAGGCAGAAAAAGGGTGAGTACAGCCTGAACAGACGACTGCTGCTGTCATCTCCCCGAATTGGTACCCATGCAGCATCCTGCCTTCCTGCTAAGAGGAAGATGAGTTTTCAAGAGTTAAAAAAAAAGCTCTGCACAATCATTAGCTTTGGATGGAATCAATATTCAAGCTGTTTGCACACTGGGCAATTAGATTTTTAACCATGTTGTTTGTAAATTGGCTCTGGGTAGTTCATGCTCAAAGGCTAGAAAAGTACACTGCTACATTTTACGCTGTCCTATGCTATCAAAGCGCTGCTAAGTGTGATATTTAAACTTTCCCTTGTACTATACCTGTCATGGCAGTGTATAATGAACGGGATTCATCGGAGAGTTTGAGCAGTCTGCCTGATTTTGCAAGAAGAACATTTTTCATGGGTAATTTTTGAAAGAAAATGAAACAGGAACAGCTAAACCTCAAGCCCACAAATTCTACACCAGGCCAAAACAGCAAGAGTTTTTATATCTAAAGGAATTCCTGTTTCAAATTATTATTACTGAATGTGATAAAGTTATCTAAACAAGGAAAGCTCTTTCAAAATCCAAACACTTCTACCATGTAATCTCTACAGAACTGGCTAAAAGGACAAAAAGTACTGCAGAGTAATCCCAACGCTTTGATAAATAATGTGCATTGAAAGGGAGTTTTAAAATGCAAGAATCTATCCTTCCCGTGACCCTTTTGTAACCAATTGGTCCATTCAAAGGGACAACACATTTACATTTTTGATGGTGTTTTCTCTAGGAAAGTTGCAGTCAGCACAAGTTGCTGTGCCACAGTCTCGAGAGCAGACCCCCAACTAATCTAACCTCTTCTGCTGTAAGAAAAGGCACAGCTCACATAGAGGTGGAGTATTTGAACTCAGGATCGGGTATGTCAGTGGAGATTTTGCCATTAAATTCAACGGGAAGGGAAAATAAAGGAAGTTCAGGAAGAAAATATAGACTTTTCCTGCTTTAGCTCCCACTGTTCAGCAGTTTTAAGTCAGTGGAGGATGCTTACTTCCATTCAATGATTATCAGCTCAGCATCCCACAATAACAGTACATAAGCCAGGATGGCAGCCCAGCTTTTCCTTTACATTTCCATGCCAACTAACAATCAATTTTCTGTATTTTGGTGACAAAACTTAGCTTTCCTCACCTTACATTAATAGTTCTCTATTCCAGATACAAAAGATTGAGACCCTTAGAGACTGCCAAAGCAAACATTGTAGTACAGCCTCAGAAGCTGGAAGGGTAAGCATCACATTTTCAGCAGCAATTGTCCCATGACTGACAGAGCTGAGACAGAGTGCTTTCTGCACATCACTCTGCCCAGCACAGTCTCACGGGCTGAAGCCTGAAGAGAGAAGGGAAAATCTATAGGGTGAAATTAGAAGATCTGAATTACATATGAATTGCAGATCGGCTGTTGTAAAGTTTTGGATCTGGAATCCCTTTTTGTTTCAGGGGGGACCTTTGAGAATACTCAGTATTGTAACAGGGTATGAGTGGACTGTCGTAAAGTAAGTACAATATATCTTAAGTTAGTACCATTTCCCAACAAGGTGATTTCCTTATTTACAGGAAAGACACTTACCTAACATTGTAATAGGACATTAAGTTCTTTCCTCTTAAAGTATCCAAAGAGTGTATTTGGTTAAAGTTCTCCAGATTCCTGACATTTATGTTTCAGGTATTTTAGAGAATTTGTGGGGTTTTGATGCTTTAAAAGAGGCAAGATAGAGACACTTTCAGGTTTCTCCTCTGCATAACTGTTTCTCACATAATCTTTTCTTCCTGTTTTAGTAATTTGATAAAGAAGATGTCCTCATGGTTAGTCCATTTTACCAACCTCAGTGAGTAAGTATTTTCTTAGTCTCCCAAGAAGAAGAGGCTTAAGCAGGTACACTTCATGTACAGATGAACAGGTGTATGTCTATGTGCATCTGTTCATCTGTTCCATATTAGCTTTTCAATCCATAAGCCAGTTTCAAGTAAACCTGGTTGTGGCATAGATAACTTACCGATATCAAAGTTTTTGAGTCATTTATTTGACCATATTTCAAAATGTTGCAAGACGCTCCTGTGCTGGATATCCCCACATATCTTTGTATCTTATGTATGTAATGTAACTTAATTTGCATGGTAAAAAAATGATGAAGAACAATTTCAGATGTGTAATTATTTTTGTAAAGAATGAAGTTTCCTTTTAGTTATTTAAAGCAACTGAACAATTGTTTTATTTAAAAGAGTTCCCTATGAGCACACCAGTGCCTTGGATTTACATATTTTTTCCTTATTTTTAATAGTGTGTCCTTATTCAGCCTCTCCATTATCTCTTTCCCATAATATCTTAAGAAACATCTAGCCAACAGCTAATTCAAGCTATGATGGTGGCAACTAGCTTCGGCTTGTCCTCTTTAAATTGCTTGAGCTCACTTTTAGCACATAATATTGCCACGCAAATCACTCTCCCTTTTTTGTCCTACCAGGCTAACAGAGGAAGACCTAAGAGGGTCTTATGAGATGAAACCACTAATGAAAACAAGTTCATGGTGTAATAAGCAAGAGAAAAGTGTGCAAAAGGGAATACAACCATGTCCTGATTCACTAGACAGTCAGTTTGTCAGTGTAAACTCAAGTAAAGAAATAGATTCTGCAGCTGAACCATTTTTACTGGTCATTCCTTATTTTCAGTGATTGCCTTTACTTAGGGCCAGAGCTCTGCAGAGCTCAGCTGCCATGCAGGTATTTTGATGGGAGCTCTTTGTAAACCTTCAGTAGGAGCTTGAGCTCAGTACCAGAAACAAGCGGTTGTAGGAGGCAGGTCACCGGCTGACAGTGTGTTAGAGCAGCACTCCTCAGATTGCAAAGGTATGTCTGAGCACATCTGCACAAACTGCCTTCCAACGGCATAATGTGAAATTTTTACTTGACAGGTGCTCTATATATAACTATATAGAATGGTAACTTATATCAGCATGTGAGATGGATTTCAACTTCTGATTAAAATACCCAAACTTAGGTCTCTAGAGGTTGCTGTCTGTGTGGGGGGTAGGCATCTAAGCACCCGATACAGTCAATGCAGCCTGGAGGACTCATCAGCTCACCCTAAAGGAGACAACTACATATGATCAACCAAGCTAAATCTGATTCCAAATCAACTTCATCTGGTGGTAAAGATATATGATCCTGAACGTGTGTACACATTTTTATATTTGTGAATACACACACACATAAATGTAGAGAGCGTTCATTCTTTTCTTCTGGTCTCACATGACCACTGGGGACATGGTTTCACACTTTTCATAGAACGTGCACTTTGTCATACTTACAAGTATTTCTGACCCTTCTTCCATGTTATTCCCATTCCCCTGCAAAGTCTCATTTGCCTGTACAGAGGCGTGCAGCCTCTGGCAGACTGTAACCTTCCCTTCCCACAAATACAGGTCTTTGGCTCTGTACCCCTCTTGAGGACACTCATCCACCCACTGGAGCTGTCTTACAGGAGACACATTCTGCATTAGAAAAGAAGCTTACTCAAATTGCTCCTTCAGGAGCAAAATGGGAGCCCTAGATTCAGAACCTGTCTTCATTTTCTCTGAGCAACAGAGTTAGGCACAGCCCCTTTCTTCAGCCAGAACTGGAGGGGGTTATTTCAGGCTGAGCAGCAACATATGTTAATAAACTGTGTTTACAGAGGTGTAAATTCCACTGCTGGGGGGGAAAAATAAAAGGAAAAAGGCCTTTGAATATTTTAAAGCTTTTATCTTAGTAGCCACACTTCTACCCACAAAATCTCCTCTGTAATTGGCTTTTATGTGGGCCTGCTAATGTGTTCTGAACTCCCATCTCTTAACTATGGGGTAACAGCTATTCAACAGACAGCATTTTCAACACCTTTATCAGTACAAACAAACCATTAGGTTATTTAGCAAATAAAAAAACCCAAACAAACAAACCCCAAACCAAACCCACAACCAGACATTAAAACAACCTGGTGCTCGTGCACACCTTTCACCAGTGCAGGATTTCTTTCTTTTCCTTTGGGTTTCCAGCTGTTCCTAGGGCAGCTGGCAGGGCTGGCTTTGCAGCGTAGCACGGAGAGACTCTTTTCTTTTGCCAGCAGAAATAGTCGGAAACGCTCCATTCCGACTTCACTTTGGTCCTTCCTGAAGCAATGAAGGGAAGGGAAGTTTGGCCAGCCTTGCTTTTGCATCCCTTCTCTGCTTACCTGCAACTAGCAGCGGTTCTGCTTGCAAAAGTTTGCTTCAGATGTGAGGCATCATTTCAGGGTGGGGAAGGGGAGAAAGAAACTTTAAGACTGTTTCAAAGATAGAAGTGGGGCTGGCATTAGCAAATGAAGTGCCTTGAGTGACATGAAGGCAGGGTGTACGCTGGAGAAAAAAACCCAAACCACCAGGCAGGGCATGGGGTTAGGATAAAGCCTCTGAAATTCTTTGACATGCTGAGCAATGCGGGAGCCTGGGGCCCTGTGCAGGGCTACAGGTGCTGTTGGTTTATGGCCAACTTTACACATAAGGCAGCCCTTCTCAACGAGGTGTCATAAACTGCTTCACAGTTGGTTTTACATGATACGCGTGCAATGTATCTCACACCTTGCCTGTGGGACTTCTTCTGAGGACAGATCAGAACAACCTACCTGCCGCAGCCATAATCCCCTATGCATATCCCTGCCTGTGAAAAACAACATTTCTCCCGTACAATTCAAGGGAACAGAAACCATCAGAAAGATCCAGTGCAGCACTAGTCCAGAGACAGCCTCCATGGGCTCAGCAGAGGAATCTGTAAAGGACACATGCTATGCTCCTGAAGTCGAGGAGTTTGAATTGCAGGTCAAACACGCTGGCAGAGGCCACGGTAAGCCAAATTCCGACACCAGTAAGCCAAAAGCAGAGGTGTTTGATGTAGCCCCCTGCCCTGTCGGGAAGCAAGAAAGATGTACCAGATAAGGCAGTGACCCAAGTCCTTTACTAGAGTCAGGACAAAAGGGTGAAAAGAATTCACAACAAAGTAGTGGTGAAATTAAGAAAAGACAACTCCAACGCTGTAAAGATGAGGGGGATTAAAAAAAAAGTATGTTTGGGTTATCCAAAGAAAAACTGAGCATCAGCGCAGTTACTAGACACAAAGAATCTATGCGTTGTGTTAAGGACAGAGCCCTGATGCTCCTGTCTTGTAAGAGATCAGGTGAGGACCCAGTAAATGAATCTCCTGATATCTTGTCATACATAAAGCTGACATAAAAGTGCCACTCTACACCTCACAGGGACCAAAGCTTGGCACTAGGTAAGGCAGAGCCAATACTGCTTAGAGCCTTTGGTCTTATTGTTAAAGCACTCTGAAGACTGCTGGAGTGGAGCTCCTATGGAGCAGACCCCAACACCCTCCATCACTACAAGTTGACATCATTTGTTTAGAATTATTTATGGGCAACACAAAGGGTGTATAATGTTTTGGGTTTTTTCCTGCTCTTTAGGACAAGGTATGTTCCCTGCTGATCAGATGAAGCCCTTTCAACCTCACAGACGCAGGAGCTTATTTCTTGTCATGAACATCAGGTGCAATAACACGGTCCTCACTTTTCCATAACACGTGTGCTCAGTGATACACCCAACTGGTGTTTTGAATGGGTGGCATGTCCACTGCAGAAAACTGTATATAAAAAGACCCTATCAGCTGGAGCCTTTGGATATGCAAGAATAACAGACAGAGCCCACTGGTGTGAACACACATCAAGAGTTCAGACAGAATGAAATTTATGAAGCAAGGACACAGTTTCTACATTTTCCACTTATTTTAAAGAGTACCATGCTCCAAAGCTGCAGAGCTGTTCTTTAGTAAAGCTGCTCTGCTAAAATGATAAACAAAATCTGTTTCTTTGAAGCCAGCAGGAGTCCTTGAAGATCATTTCAGATGCAGTGTGAGTCGTGCAAGGAATGATCTAAGGCCTTGATCACAACACATCGGGAGGGACTGAATTGCTCTTCTTACGTATAAATATAAGTAAGCTGTGTAGGACCTAAGGATTTTCATACGGCCCAGTTGTTGAGGGTGAAGTGGACAAGTTTCGATAGTAATAACAGGTCTGGGAAAGGGTGAGTCCAGGGAGAAAGGTCTGATTCTTTAATTAGAGCAGAAGTGAATTAGGATTCCTTGGCTGAGGAAAAGACAGTTCTTGTGATGGGATTTGGAAATAGTCAAGAGTAATTATCAAGCAGTTGGCTTCAACAAGGAACTGTAGAGGAAAAGGCAAAGTTTCTATTTTCAGTGTTCATTTAACATAACCCTTTATTCTGTTTGCAGCCCACATGATGACGCAACATCCCTCCACTTATATTCCCAGATTTTGAATCATAAAAACATTAATTCACCTCTTAATTATTCATTTAGGAGTTTCTTTGTTGGGCTCTCAGGAGTACTATATTAGGCATTTCTTTTGTAAAATGCAGATTTAGAATGTAAGAGGAATGAAGAGTTAGACTCTTTTGTAAAACTACAGAGGATTTAAAGTGAAAACCATATGAAAATAGACAAACCTTCAATTAAAAAAAATGAGTTTCCAAAAACACAGACTGCTAGACTGAAATTTCATGTTCTTTGCATGTCTCTTTTCAAATATGTATCTAGTCTTTTCAGATAAAAATGGAATAGTAGAAAGAAAAGCGTAACTTCAGAACATTGTAAAAATATGTAAGGCTTCAACAAAATTCTGATAGGTATATAAACCAATGATTTTTCTTTTCATATCTCAGAAAGATTTTGTAAGAAACAAAGAGATATATTAGCTTTGGAGTTTTTTGGCTCACATTTCACAATATGATCAAGAGACTCTGTGAAGTTTTTTTGAGGATAAATTTCGTTATAGAGTGACTAAAATAGATCTTATTGCCTTGTAGTCCTTAGCCACAATAAAGAAAAATGACACTAAGAACAGTGTAACAGGCAGCAAGAACTCTGCACCCTACGTCTTTTATACTACAGTGTTAATGCTAGTTTAGATTTGTCTAGAAGCATACTTCATAGCTCTTTATTTAATGACACCCTCATTCTTCTCAGTTTTATTATCTTCAGTGGGGTCCTCAGTACAAGAAAGACATCGACCTGTTGTAGCTGGTCTGGAGAAGCACCACAAAAATGATCAGAGGGCTGGAACACCTCTCCTACAAAGGCAGGTTGGGAGGGTTGGGGTTTTTCAGCCTGGAGAAAAGAAGACTTGAGGGAAACCTTATTGCAGCCTGCTAGTATTTACAGGGGGCTTATAAGAAAGATGGAGAGAGACTTTTTACCAGGGCCTATACTGCTAGAACCGGGGGTAATGGTTTTAAACTGAAAGAGGGTAGATTTAGATTAGCTATAAGGAAGAAATTCTTTATGATGAGGGTGGTGAGGCACTGGGACTGGTTGTCCAGAGAAGCTGTGGATGCCCCATCCCTGGAAGTGTTCAAGGGCAGGTTGGATGGGGCTTGGAGCAACCTGGCCTGGTGGAAGGTGTCCCTGCCCATGGCAGGGGGGTTGGTCTAGATGATCTTTAAAGGCGCGTTCCAACCCAAACCACTCTGTGATTCAATCATTCTATAATGCTGGCAAAACCAATTGTTCACCCTCTTTCCAACTCCAAGAGCCCAAGTGGCATCACGCAGTACTGAAGCTGCAGCAAAAAGAGGTTCCAAGGAAATTTGGAGAGTCAGGGATTGCTTCAAAACAGAAAGACAAAAATAAGACTACAGGCTTGACTTTTAACTTTTTCCTTGGCAAACAGTCTTCAGTGATTCATCCAGTCATATCTTCTGAATGGAAGGAAAATTGGCCATCATAATCTACTGGAAACACCCATACAGTTCCCTCAATCCTCTATTTCCCTAACCATTTAAATGATAATTTTATCTGAGCTGCTTCTGAACCTTGGTAAAAAAGTTTGGCAAATCTGGATGTGATTAAGGATGTACTTCTTTCTTAAAATAAACACATTGAAAAGTCTGGAACTCCCTTTCAAAGATCAAGGGATCTCCAGTTACAAAACAAAAAAGCAAAAAAGAGTCTCACTTGGGTCATCAATAGCCTGTTGACTTGTCTACAAGGGTACACACACTGTAACATCTTGCAGGTTTACCTCCTGGGTAGGTTTACGTGCAACTTTGTTGTGCCGTTGCATAGGTGTAGTTTTATGGACAACTATGCAATGTGCATTAAACCTTTTATTAAACATTAGATTACCCTCCTTACATATAGCATGAGGATAGATCAAGATGACAAGGTCGAGCATCTCTTAAGTGACATCACACTGTGGCCGTATTTATGTAGGGTTTTTTTCCCTTCCTGGAGGCTGGAGGCTAGAGTGTTTTGCCAATGTGTTGTGACAAAGAAAGAGCCTCCATTAGAGAGAAAATTACAGACCAGGCTGAAAGCTGTACTTTATATCTATTCTTCAAGCAGACCTAGGTGACCAGCTTGTGGTTTTATCCTTAATGAAACACAAAGAAAATTGCATGGCACAGTAAGTATTCTATTTCAAATTGGAAAGCAGGCTTCTTCAGGAAAACTGTACTTTTTCATTGCGGTACCATCCACATGTATAAGAAGCCTGTGTGTATGTACAGCATTGAGGCATCTACCCATACAGATTATATCCACCTATACATAGATAGATCTACTACATTTAGTTCTTTTCAGGTTACAATAATGATGCAAAAGCATGTGTGGGGGAAGGCCTTCTACTGACAGTAGTTGAAAAAAAGAGAAGTGAATAAAGTGGAAATGCTGTGCTTACCAGCTCCCACTGTTCAGGCCACAAAGGGTCACTGAACTGCAGTTCATTTCCTATTCCACTCTCTGACTCCAACACTTTGAAGACTGCTGTAGGGATGTAATCATTCTTCTTATGCTCGAGTGAAAACCACACAGAAAGATCAGTCATTTGCCTGCTCTGTTATTCACCCTCTTCCTCTTTTCATTTTTTCTGCTGTTTTAATGTAATTGTAAAGATCACTATTTCTTTGAAACAGTTTGAAATTTAGATTTATTAGTTAAAAAGGTTTTATGACAGCAGCCGATTCCGCTCTGAATTCTATATGTTACACACTTCACAAAGTTGAGGTCCTCCAGTGGTATCTCCAGTATTTGCTTTTTTTGGCAGTTCAATTCTATAGAAATTCCATTTTCTAAAAGCTCTGGTTTATTCTGAACAATGTATATTATCCATCACAGTTGACAACATGCATCATTAATGAGCAAAATTTAGATCCAAAGTTACAAACATAAACACAGGGCAAAGGGACATGAATATCGTGAAAACTTAAAATTTAATTTCTAGCGTTTTCTTGTAATGGGATGATATGACACCTTAGATAAGATGATTTTAGTACGTGTGACGGAATTAGTGGCCTCAGAAAAATAACCTTCTCTTTCATTTTTCTTCCCTTCCAGTGTAAGACCACAGACACTGGGGTCACAAAAAAGCTGGGCGCTGGAGGTCAGTTAATGGGGGAAAACCACATGTGTTTGGCTGCAGTGATGGCAGGAGGGGGAGACAGGGCCATTCGAACACGGATCCCTGTAGGACTGCACACAGTCTACCATCGTGGTCTTTTCCGTGGTGGTACTCCTAACCCTGACACCTAGAGATCAGGCCAAGTGACTGCATCTTCATGGTAGGGTTATGGAGCAGGGTGTCTTCTTGCTGCTGATGAAGAAGCCTCGCTGCACAAGGCTGAGTAAGCCTTGTGGCACAACACGTGGTGAGACCCATTCTCGGTCTGTGGGACCATGAGGTTACCGAGCTGCTGAGCGCAGAGTCTCACTCCGACAAAGCCCTTTGTCGCTGTTCCAATCCTCACGGTCACCGCGTTTGGTCTTTTTGGGCGCTGAGCTGCTAGACCCAACCCAAAACAGAGTTCAGCCACAATTTCAGCACACAAACCAAAGGAATCTGGGAAACGAGGTGGTGTAGGACCTGTAAGAGCATGGGGCCAGCCTCTGCCTCTCACTCTTTCTTTCTGCCTGGGGAACGGATTACTTGTTGGGTATTACGGCCCCCCAAACCCTTGGTAGGGCAGACCCCGTGTGTCAGGAATTTTGGCAATTCTGTGATTTTCTCTTGTAGCTCAGACATCTAGCTGCCTGACCTGTGAAAAGTGAAAGAAAATGCAATAAAATAAAGACACAAACCAGAAAAGTGGTGATGGCTTCACTGCTGGAAAAAATCTTCAGGCATTAGCAAAAGGGTGTCCATTTCTACTTATTGTGAATGCTTGTCCTTGTGTTACTTTAATTCACTTAGCTGCATTAGGAAATCATCCCCCAAACCCATGGAACACCTGAAATGTTCGTTCCCGTAACACAGCAACAGGATCTTAAAACATTTTTAGTAGACTATTGTTCTTACAATTTTTACCACCCCTTGTCAAAATAAATCAAACCGTGATAATCTCCATAAGCACTTTAAAAGGATTAAAATTATGGGGAATCATTTTATATACCAAATTACTTTGTATATTTCTATTCTCTTGAATGAGAGGGGAAAATGAATTGGAAATCAAAAGAGGGAATTGCTCTTTTGATATCAGCATTTTCTTTTCTATGGGTGTAATTAAATAGATCTTAGAAGAGTGAGACACAGAAAGGAGAGGAAAGAGGTAAGAAAGGAGAAAGGGACAAAGGGAGGTGGGGAGAAAAGGTATTCTAAGGCCAGAATTAAAATATTTACACAGCTTATTCATCTATGAAAGACACAGCCCGTGAGGTTCTCATCTCAGGATTGCCCTCGTCTGCAGAAGACCACAGCTACGTCTGGGGGACTGTCTGGGTGACTTTTACGCTGCTGTCCCTAACGCCCCAGATAAAAGTGGCTGTCTGGATGGTGAGAAGGCAGGGAGGAGGACAGGAGCCCAGAGGAGTGCACGGCTGGAGCGTTCCTAACTGGTCTCAGGTCCCACAACTGTTACCTGTGGGGGCCTGTGCAGCTGAGCTCTGCTCCCCAAATGCTCAGTGCATCATCAAATCTAGGTTGCTAGAATAACTCCTTATGTTTTCAAGCAGTATAATTTGATACTATCAACAGGAAGGACCATAAATAGATGCTAAGTGACACTATTTGTTTTGCATGCATTAAATCTGCACTGCAGATAATATTTTCCTCACTATACAGCTTGCTTTTTTTTTTTTTTTCCCCTAATCCCAGTACAGAGATTTCCACCATTCTTTTTCTGGAATACTATCAATTTTTTGTCATAATCCCAATGCTCAAGTGTCCGGGGTTACACCCTACAATTCTTTGTGGAAGGAAGTAATGTGGCACTGGGACACTGACAAGTCACCTAGTCTTGTCTGAGAGGATTTTTGAAAACTGTCAGCAAGGCAATCTAAGGGGCTGGAAAGTAGGTGCAGGCACAATTTATTATTAGGCAGTTTGCCTTGTCTCTCTTCTTCCACTACTCCATTTCAGGAAAGGTTTCTATAATAATGTCTAGTTCACTGGACATCCAAGAGTAGGTCTGAGCAAATGTCTCTCTATAACATCTAAGTTTTTTAGAGCAAAGCATGTGTATAAGTGAGATAGAACTAGTGGAGAGAGAAAGAAGAAACTACCCAGACTGCAGCAAATATGGAGATGCCTCTTGCGATCTTTATGTAACATCCAGTCCTGAGAATTTCTGCTCTAGCACAGAAGTAAAACATTGCTGAAGAACACATTTATTTTTCCCAGACTTCCTCCTTCTTTCATTTTGATGTAAAAATTGAGATATACCAAGCATTCTAAGTACCTCCAGATTCAAAGAATCAGGAGACAAAACTTTTCGCTTCCCCTTTAAATCTTCCTTCTGCCACACCATTAATTTTATGCAGCAGAAGGATGTGTGTAGGAATGTAAAATGTCTTGGGAAACTTGGAAATAAAAAAAATCAAGCTGAAAATGGTGAGGTGAGGCCCCACTGATGAAAGCTGAGTTAAGGCCACATGGTATAAGCAATGAGATGTGGTTTGCCCTTTTTTCTATCTGATAGGTACCTATCTTTTAAAATAAAAGGTGAGAAGTGGGTGTAGTCTGATATAATACAGCTTTTAATCTACCAGTGAATGAACAATGGTCCAGGAACTTCAGTACATAAATTTTCAGGTGACAAAAAGGATTTTGAGAGATATGTTAAATGTATCTCACTGTGAAAAATAAAGTTGTGTAGCCCTACTTAGTTAACTTTCTCTAAACATAAAGAAAAGTGTCCAAAAGTAATTAAGCTAGGAGGAAAAATCAGGTGTGAAGCTGGAAAGCTGAACTGTAACACAATTTGAAGAAGTTAAAGATGAAGATCCAGGGGAAATCTGAAGTTTGTCCAAAGCACCTGAAGATAAGGAGAGTTTATAACTGGTGAAATCCCCTTTGTACTTTGCACGGGAGATATCAAGTAACGAAAGCTAATCTGACAGGAGGTGAAGGATACAGTGCATTTCCTAGGGACTCAAAAGAAGGTTCATTTATAATGTTTGGATAGAAGGCAGCTCCCACTGAGGGAAAATGGTACTGAAAATTAAACTCTTCTAGTGAAATGTTCTGTCAGATAGACTGGGATTAGGATTGGACTACGGCAGGGCCATATTCCAGTTTGGATAATCACTGATATTTGCCTTACATCGGAGTGGGAAAAGAGACCCGCCAGAGGAGGAGACATGCACACACAGACACACACTCTCAAAAAATACCTGAGAATTCCAGGAAGCAGATTTCCCCTTTCATGCATCATCTTTTATCAATTTATCTGGCTGCTCAATAGCAGCAAGGGAAAAGGGGAGTTGTGTAGTTAGGGACTGGCACCCATCTGTTTGGAGGGCTGTCTGATCCATTTCTACGCTAAACTTTTTCAGGCATCTTTTCCTAGTGTTTCTGGGAAATATTACCAGCATTTTGCCCCTTCTCTTGTAAAGTTTTTGAAGCATTAAACGTAAGAATTTTCCTCATAGAAGGTTAAATTCCGTGCAAAGATTTGCTTTCATCAGAACCATTGAATTCATTTTACTGTGTCCATACCCTTTTATGCTGGCTGACCAGACTGTTCTGGTGTTTATATTTAACAAAATGGATAACTGCAGAAACAGAACAATTTAAGTGGATGGAAAAAGATATTGGCCAAGTGAATTTTACTCCTGTGGGAGTGACTAGTACAATGGAACGGGATTCAACTTGCAGCCAAACAGCAAAAAGAAGCAGAGACAAAAGAACTGTAGAAAGGAAGTGAATATATATCCACATATGTAATGCCACATATCATGGCTTGAAAAACTCCCACTATCGTGTCTCGTTAAATATTTCATAAAATGTGAGACAGCTAGAATCCCTCTAATACTTCAGGCTGGATGAAGAAGAAGGAATTTCTCAAAACTATGCGCTCTCTTTCTAAGGAATCTTACCTAATAAAACCTTTAAGAAATAGAAAGAGAAAAGCAAGGAGAAAAGAAGGGGCTTGAGACCCAAAATGTATTAACAGAGGGGAGCAAGTGCTAAAATTGCTGAGAAACTTCAGGATGCAAATGAAATCCAGTAGAATCTCAAAGTAAATGACTAGTTTCAACATCCATATTGTGCCACCCTGTACACAAAGGATAAACCTGAGGATGCCCAAATTGCTGAAGATACAGAGACAACCTGACACGACAGAGAAATCCATTAGAGTAGTAACCTCCAACTTCAGATGCGTTTTGTAATAAAATTTCTTTTCATGAATCTTGAAACTAATAAATAAAAAAAAAAAGTAAAAGTTATTTTCATTTTTGGAAAGGCTTGTTTCAGGATTCTGATTTACAGTTTTTTTCCCCTTCTTGCTGAGAAACACTGTATGGATGGGAACATAATTAGAAACACAAAGGGACAAAGAGAGAAACAAAAATAAAGTGCTAGGTGACATTTTATTTCTCTCTTAGGTGGAGAACTTGTTCTTGCTTTACTGGAGCTCATATTTTAGGACAGTAAAAAACCTAATTCATGACAACTTACATGGTTTTTTTTTTTCCATATAAAGAACAATCTATACATAGAAATCTTTCTGGAGAATATAGGAAGCAACAAGTATAACGGGAACAGCATATATATTAATCAAGAATTGTATCTGACTGAAAGTGCATCTCTTTATACACAGAAAGAGAGAAAAAAAGCATTTTAAATGAAACGGCTTAAATACACAGAGGAATCGTGCTCATATTACACTGATTTTTGTTGTTGTTGTTTAATGAGCACAGATGCGTCAAATAGAACTTACACCTAACATGTTTAATTAAAATACCTGCATACATGTGAGTGCACACATTTACAGATATGCACGCACGCACAGACACACACAGAGGAAAAATAAGCAAGGAAATTCTTTCCGATAGCCAGTTTCAAGAATACAACTGTTCTCCTGTGCTAGAAGCTGTTGCCAGCCAAATAAAATATCAGTGTTCCACTAGGAAATGGTTAGCCAAACAGAAAGTGCAATGAATCTGCAGCTGATGAATATAAGGATTTCTCCATGAAATCCCCTGTGTCAGAAATTATTATAGAGGCTTTCTGTAGTTTAGGACATTCCCAAGACTGGTTACTCAGTGTTATGTAAATGACAAATGGTTAGAAAAAAAATAACTTGGAACAGATGAATAAGGCATTTGGTTCGTAGGAAAAGGGATCAATATAGTTTTGACTAGAGGCTTGAAGTAGCTTCTTGTGTTAAAAATAACAACACTACAGTAACCTTCCTATGGCTATCATTATATCAATTTACAGACGTTAAAATATGTTTTAGCAAATGTAAAGAGTTAAAAGGTGTTTCCCTGTGAAATGGAGGGACTGTTTCACTAATTTTTCACTTTTTACAAAGCATCAGTTAGTACATTGATAGCAGAATGATTAGTTTGTATTACTATAGTTTTCATTCTTCTAGTATGAATGACTGGGAAAACTAGAATGATGCATATTAATACTGATTCAGCAGCTTGACAGTGCTTAGTGGGAGATATCTTGAGGGTTTTTTTTTTTGTTATACTGTAAAGAGGCTACAAAAGACTGAATTTACAGGCCCTACACAGATGTGTGTAGGGAACATTGAAAGAAGGTTTTTCTGTTCACCACCCACACCCTACGCAAGAACCAAATGCAAGAAGTTCCCAAAGAGCTGATGAGAAGCAAAAGGCGCACGGATCACCAGAGAGTGGTGTGCGAAATGCAGTCCCATTGCGTGCTGAGAATTAAAGGGAAGGAGAGAGATTTTTGAAGTAAATCAGTGAACTGCAGTGTCTCACAACTGGGGGAAAATGGAGTGGTCAATGTAGCTAAATGCTCATAGAGGAAGGGAAAAGCTCTGTGCACAGTGACTCCTGTCTGGGCACACAGATCTCAAATGCCTGATCTGACCTGCGGTTCTCAGTTCGTATTCAAACGAATGCTGCTGAAGTCACTGGGAACCCAAAGAAACAAAGAATAAAAATAAGAATTTCAAAATTTGACCTTAGAATAGGCAGTTCTCTAAGGTTCCTTCTCGTTTCCCTAAGTTGTATTTTCTGTTTGTGCATTTATGAATAGCCCACTCACCACTGGAACATCTACATTTTTGTTTTCAGATGGTCTGCGTGTCTTTGCACAGGCACTTTTCTCAATAACTTGTATGCTACATTTAACCCCTCAGTAACTTCTGTGTCTCTAGCCTCTTTATAGCCACTTTATTAGCCTTCAATACAGTTAATCCATTTGTTTACTATGCCTTTAATACAAGAGGGCTAGGGCAGCACATAGTTTTCCAAATGTGGTCTCACTAGCTTCTTACATAGCGCTAGGATATTTCCTCTAACTTAGGTTCAATACCTCCATTTATACATGCCTCAGTTTTGTTTGCTTTTCCTTTTTTTTTTTTTCCCCTCTTTTTTTTTTCCCCTCAACTGCTGTTAAGCATCAGGCCAACTACTTTCGAGTCTTATTCACCACCCTATCCCTCCCTCCCACTTCCCCTGCTCCCATCCTGCACTACTGAGTGTATGGTCATGGACAGACTGTGTTTTTTTGGGTTCAGCATAATCCAAACACTATTTTGTTCTTCTGACTGCAAGCTTGCTGTGGTATGGATCAGATTATCACCAGAGCCGAGTGAACCAATTTGGATTAAATTAAAAGAACCATTCCTTGCCTCACACAGATCTTTGTTTGAAGTTTGAAAATGTCAGCTTAATTTTTATTCACCTGCTGCTCACTTCCTGGTTTTGGTCAGGACTGGAATGCTACAATATTAGGAGAAATTATGCTCCTTTGATATTTTCAGATGAAATGGAAAGAGGAAATTGGAGATGAAGGATGGTTTTGTGGTTAAAGGAACTGAACAAGGGCTTTTGAGATAAAGGTTTAATACCAGGTTGTGCCACAGGCTACCTTTATGATTCCAGTCAACTGACAGAAACAGAGAAATTGCCCAACTGGATCAGATCAGTGGTCCATCTAATCATTTATCACCTCTCCGTATTTCCTTGTGTCAGCTCCACAGAAAGATACAGAAGCCTCTGAAAAATGCACGTATAACATGCCTACAAGGGAAGTTTGTCCCAGCGCCTCATGCTCTGCGGTATTCTACCCCCTTCTACAACTCTTAGCTGTTTCTAAATCCCAACATTTTGCTTATTTTCTCGACCGCTACTGAGCACTGCACCGAGATCTTCATTGAGCTGTCAAGTCTTTTTTTCAGAGTTGTTACAGCTGTTTTCTCTTGTTCTGCCCCCGTGATCAATGGGAGCTTTCTTGACACTGTCATCTTGTCTGGTCAATGCCCAGAACTGGATGCCTTATAATTTCCCAGAACTCAGCAACTGCATGACTCAGAGCATGTGGTTATAATTGTGGCACAGTCCTTTTTCTTTCTACGCTAGTTACAGTGCTTGAGCACGAATGATGTGTTCAAATGCTGCCTGGGATTTGAAAGGAACACTCCAACACCATTCTTTTCTTCAAACAATAGGTACTTCTGTGATCGAGGTATTGTTCCCCGGCCTTTTAGACCATGGCCACTATTATCCAGGTTGTTATAAATGAAAGGTTATTATAGCTCCCTAACAAGTCCTGGAAAAGTGTCCAGCTGCTACAAAACATAGCTGTTAGAGTTCTCATACTCACATGGGCAGAGTTTGCTCCTTGATCTTGTGTCCAAAACCTCTGTTGATAAACAAAGGAAGACCCCGCATGGGGAACAAGGAGCCCATGCCTCATTGCTCGTGGGTAAAATATTATGCGTCATGAAGAGGAACCTCTGCTCATTTTACAATGCTCTGAAGAGTTCTGTTCCACGTCGCCTAAGCTTTGCTGCCCTGCGACAACCCGATCTGTGTTAAAGGATGACTGCGACAAACGTAACTAAAAAGAAGCAACCCTGTGGTCACTCTCACTGCTTTCTACATGGACCACACTTGCTCTGACTGCTTGGACCACATTTTGATCTTATTGATTGTGCTGAACAGCTTCCTCTAGAAACATTATCAGTGAACTAAGGAATGAAGCGCTCTTCATTGTCTCAAAAAATGTCAGATACTATATTTTTGCTTCTATGTCAGGTCCTTTTCTACCATTGGTATTGCCTTGATTCATAAGGGGTGTAGGGATGGAAGAAACACCTCTAGGAACAGCTATTCTCCTGTCCAAGTGTAAGGGGTAGGCTTTGTAGGAACAAACTTAATGCTATGAAGAGATGAGGCAGAGCTACACTGATTATATTGGACCATTACTGCTGCATATCTATTATTTTAAGCTGCATTTGAACTGATTTAAACTTCTCAAAGCATGCTCGCATCTAGCTTGCATGACTAGACTTCCTTTCCATGTAGTGTGTGGAGGGGCACTGGGCTTAAAACCAATACCATAACGGAATTTGGTTGAGAAGTGCAAACGGATCTAGAAACGCAGAATCGCTTTTAATTCATTAACAGAGATGTAGCCAAAGAGATTTTACACCAAGATGGAGAAGGCAAGGGGTTATTTTGCCTGCTCTGGGTGCCAGTGGCACAGTATCAGGGAGTCACAACTAGCCTCATCCTGGCCATACAAGGCTCGAAGGGGAGAACTGAAACCCTGTGTTATGCTCTTCTCTGGGCAGTACCCGCAAGTAGATACTTTCCTGTTTCCCAGAACTCAGCAATTCTATGACTCACAGCATACTGTTATAATTGTGGCTGTCAAGCCTCTCAGTCTTTTTTCTTTCTACACAGTCCTGGAGGCCAGCTGATCTGCCCAAATAGTGTATGAAATCTGAAAGAAACATTGCATGGGGCTGCTAAAAAGCAGAGACACTCTTTTTGTCTTAGAAAAGCACATTGGGCAGAGAGACAATCTAAGCAGAAACGGTTGCCATTAGTAATATTTTGATACCGCAGCCATGTTGTGATTGTAAGGAAGCAGGAAAATTAACATTGCTGTAGTTGTATCAGTAAAGGTGACCACTCAGGTGCCATTTGGGGTCACATGAAAGAGCCCCAGCTGCCAGGGAACGGGTGACGAGGCTTGTATCCAGCATACACTGAATGACAGAGCAGCCACCGGCTGGCTTGCAGTGCTGTCAAGGGTTTCTGACAAGACTCCTAGCAAACATTAAAGGTTCAAGGGTCGTCATGAGATCCAAATAAAAAAAAAAAAAAGAGAGGTGTTCTTTATTCAGCGTATGTAAAAATTATCTTGCCACATATTCTACGCTTTAGCAACCTGATATTTAACTCATGCTATACGTGGTCCTTGTCTTCCCCACCTAGCAGGTTTCCTACTCAGTAATTTTTTTGTGCTATTACAGCTTTACCTCTGCTCTTTTTCAGGTTCCTAAGGATTTTTTTTTCCTTATCCATGTCTCTGGAGCTGGTGGGGCATAAACTATTGCAGGGACTCATGCATCTCATCCTTCAGGAGGAGGAAAGATGATTAGAAGAGCTCTCCTTTCTTGCTCACAGAAGGAAACAGAGAACTGTATCTTGAGATGCTACATTCATTTCATTTTCTCCCTGGCCTTCCTCGTTTCTTCCTTCTTTTGAGAATAATATCAGTTCCCTAAAGGAAAGAGGGATGGGGGAACCCTTCCAGTTTATTTGGTCACCAGCATTTTGAATTCTTTGCTGTTAGAGAAGGGGGAAGTGCGTGAGATTGATGGTCAGGCAAGGGCAGAATTTGTGAGGATGTACGAGGTTTTTGGATCATCAAGAGGTTAGCTCTCACCCAGGAGAAAAACAGGTCACTCACAGAAGTATGGAAAGGAGACTGATAACTGGGGCACTTTGGGTAGTTCTAGAGCATAAAGAACGTATAATCTGAGAGCAAAGAAAGTCCCATGCACATTCTGTCTATTCCTTTTAAAACCCAAAAATAATCCAGTGTGAAGACAGCTAACTAATCAGTACCACTGCCCATCAAATATCTCCAAAAACAGTAAACACCAGCTGTAGCTCAGCTAAAATCGACAGCTCGCAAAGGAGAAACTTTAACTCAGAGCTGTATTTCTAGTCAGGGCCCTTTAAATTATTTTAAAATCCTTTTTTTATTTTAGAAATCAAAATGATAACTAACACATAGAACAGTGGGAAAGCAATGAATACAATACA
This sequence comes from Haliaeetus leucocephalus, assembly GCF_000737465.1. Classification (NCBI taxonomy): domain Eukaryota; kingdom Metazoa; phylum Chordata; class Aves; order Accipitriformes; family Accipitridae; genus Haliaeetus; species Haliaeetus leucocephalus. Next base: position 5,584,029 of record NW_010972931.1, read on the forward strand.
AGGAATAATCCAGTATTTTTTACTATTGAACTCAATAGTTCAAAGACAGGTAATCCTTTCAGAGCTCCAAAACCACGCTGTATGCATAAAAGACTTTTTAAAAAGGGTGCACAGCAACAATTTGGATACAATTTAGTTTTCAAAGAAAGAACCCCTGAGACTAGGGAAGCCCCCAGGAACCACAAAGACTTTTCTTTTTCTTGTACTGTCTTCTCCTATGAATGAATGAAAGAATGAACATTTCTTTTCATTCTTTTCTCTGTCACAGAAGCTTAGGTCTTATACCCTAACCTTTCCAACTGCCACCTTGTATATTCTACAACGGCTGTCTTCTCTTCTTTTTCCTCTCGCTGCCTGTCTGAAACCATAAAGGGTGACCTTGTTTTCCATGTGCCTAGGAATATGGCTTATGGTCCTGTTGTGCTCTACCCACTCCTCTCCTTTTTCTCATATGGCTTTTCTGACACTAGAAAACCCTTCCATCAAAAAGTCAACCAGATGGGTAGCTAACTATATGCTGAGGGAGAATGTGAAGGTTCTGAAATTTCACATGTCTGAATGAGTTAAAAGAACTATCAGATCCTTCTGCCTTGCATCAGAATACAGAAGCAGATGCTGAAATGTTAGTAATTGAACAGCTTTTTAAAGACAGGGAAAAAAAATAATCAGTGGAATGAGTTAATTAGATAATGAAGGGGATAGATTTAGTAATTAATTCAGGTTACATAAAGCTTTTGAGAATACTATGCAGAAAACTCATTGAGAAAAGTCCATCAGGGGCTTGAATGTTCTCCCCCTCCTTCTCCTGACATTTCTGCCTCCTTAATGTGAAATCGTTTCTGAAAAATGCTCCCAAAATTTTTGATAGAACTCAATATGTAGTCATCAGTGAGTACAGAGATTTTTTCCTGCTTCTGAACAAATGTTTAAGCCATTTGCTTTGGCAAGAAGGGTGAAAGATCTTGTATTAGATATGTGCAGATTAAACTTCTTGATAAGAATTCTGCTATGGGAATACACCTGGGGATCAGTGACAGAAAAGAAGACATACTCGTGTTGCAGATGAAAGGGGTGCACAAACCCTGCATGTGCACATGCTAGGGAAGATGGGGTGGTTTTTAATCATCTCATGTAACACAGATGACATAATTAATCTGCTGTCATAGAGCATCCATTTTATCTTCCATAGGATGGCCTGGATTGTTTACAATCAGGAGTCACACCTTTCGTTGGTTGGACTTGGATCTGCACCAAGATAGTGGAGTCTGAATACTTGTCGACTGCCACCATCACGCAAGCAAACTTCCCAGGTGGTGATGTCCCATGGCCTCTGGAGATACAGTTCACCTTAGCAGGTCCATAACCCCATAGGACAGCTACCACCGCTTCAGAGGGGCAGGGCTGAATAGGCTGGAAGTTCACCCATCCAGAGGTTGCTAGGAATCATGAAGGGACTCTGTGGGACAAGCCTACCACGTCAGCCCCAAACACTAGAGGTTAAATCCACAAAAGGTTTTAGACACGATTTAGATGCTTTAGAGTATCTTTAGGCATTCCTCTAGGTCTAGTTCTGTGGCTTTTAAGGTCCCTGAAATCTCCGGGAGTCAATGCTTTCACTAGGTCACGTGGAGCATGCTAAAGGCTGAATTGCTATTGTCTTAACAGCACTGGAGACCCAGGCAGGTACCTTATGCTAGGCTTTGATTAAGCTCGAGGTGTTTACGCCTGCCTTAAATGTGATGCTTAGACTTGTCAAAACAGGCATGTTGGAACAGAGCCTACACAGAACCAGCTACAGAAGTCCTAGGAGCTAGCTGCCTCTGCAGATCAGGGGCAAGGATGCTCAGTCAGAGCAGTCAGTGCTCCTTCAGTTCTTCCTCATGAGTTCAGTTCTTCTCACTCTGTGCCTATCAGGGGGGTCCCCTCATTAGGAACTTACGAAATATCATGCAGTAGTTAATATTGGCTCAGTCTCTTCTGTCGCAGCTGGTTTTTAAGGATATTTAAATATTCCCTGGACCAAAGAGAGAGTGATGCTATAGCACAGTGGCTGGAGCATTCATGTGGGTGGGGACGGACCACGTCTCTTCCCCTCATGTGAGTGACTTAATCAGCAGACGGGAGAGTTTGAATTCTTCTTTTTCTAGGATTTGGTTATTCCATGAAAACTGGAACCCCTACTAGGAGAGACTGGGAAAGCAGATCCATCAACACTGATCTGACATGTTCAGACCCCTGAGGGGGAGCTTAAACCACTACCCTGAGCAAAAAGGAGCAGGGGCAGCACCATCATCAAGTAATTTAGTGAAAAAACAATTAGCTGTGGACAGGGTTCCAGATTATGCTGCTTTAGTAGCAGTGTGCATCGCCCTGTAACAGAGATATTGATCTTATATTCCCCAAAAATACCTCTTTTACTGACCAGCCTTGGCAATTCCCTGATCAGCATGTTTATTTTGTAGATCCTTTATGTAGAAACCTACTTCCTTCTACAAAAGTTGTATGGCACCTTTACTGTTACTTTGGGAGCATATTAAATTAAGGTAGAGAATATACTCCAAAAATGAGAGATAAATATTTGAAAACAGCTGATTATAGAGTATGTTTCATTACACAGGTCCCTGCACACTAGTATGTATTAAAAAAATGAGCACTGACTATGGAGTCAAATGTAGAAGTGCATTTGATGCATATGCATAAAATCCTTTAAAACCAGGGATATACCCGCTCATTTCATTGAAACAAGAATCAACATTATATTAAAAAAAAACAAACAAAGGGACTGCCAGGACACCTGAACTAATTTTGTACCTTTTTTCAAGCAGGACTCATTTGCAGTTGTCAGCCATCACAAAGTACTGGTGAAGGTTACCTCCACTTAAAGTATGTATCATAAAGCTAAATATTCTATTTGTGTGGAAACAACTGGTTAAGAACCAAATTATATCTTGTGTGATAAATCAGTTCCTCAAAATCACATTCTTCTGTATGAATCTCAAAGCAGGAGCTTTAAAATTCAGATCCCACACGGATGCCAAGAAACCAAAGCAAGCCATTCTTCATAGGATTTCACTGTGATAATGACCACAGCGGTGGCAGCAAAACTATTACAGATGAGCTGCACCGAATGTGATATGAGTTAAATATCTAAAGTACAATTCATCAGCAGTGCATAAATAAGTAAGAATAGACAAAGAAAGGAATAAAAAATATATACTTCATTCTAGCAATACATTTAGCAACTTTCCATAACCCGTTTCATTTTTCCACTGATTTTTTGAGCCAAACATTCAAGACTTAGTTGAAACTGAAGATAATGTTAACACTTTGTCAAGCATTTGAATCGCTTCCAGCATATTGTAGTATAATCCGCTGTCCACAAACATCCCCTTCATTATTGCCTAATTACATGCAAATTTCATAAAATGAATGAGTTTTAAGTACTTGTCAATCTGTCATCCTAGGAACCACTGAAACATTTTGACTGCTAGATAAATAATCAGCAATAATCACACTATGCAAATTTGATATTTTCTGTACAATTATCTGAAACCATAAATAACTGGACACAAAGACATTTGGCATTCTCTCAGAAAGACTTGACCTACAGGCTTTTTTATTCCCAACAAACATGCCAGCAGAATTTTTAAGTTTCTGTGTAGCTAAACGTGACCTGTGGAAAAAAAAAATAATAAGCATTTAGTGTATTAATATTTTATTTCAACCTGGGCAAGATTTCTTTCTTCTGATTTATTAAAAAAAAAAGGATCAACAGCATTTTTTTTCTCAATCTACAATTTTTTTTTTTCATTCTTTGCTTTTAATCTGTAATTATCAAGTTGTATTTTGGTTTTTGCTTAATTCTTTTCAAGTAATGAGGGAATGAGGTGGGAGAGGTTGCTGCTTTTTAAAATTCCTTCCCCCCATACCTGTTGTAGATTTTCTATAGTGGTTGCTACCATGATTCATTTTGACATTTCTAATGCACTGCAGGCACTTCAGCAGAACCAATACCAGGAGGCTAATTATCAGGATTACAGACGAGCTCAGAAATACATAAACAGTGGATGCAGGTGAACTTGCGGACTTCACAACTACTTTTATTTCCTGTTTACTCTGTAGGGTTGCATATGTGAGTCTGTGTGCATATATGTGCATATGCATCTTTCTGTGTGTGTTTTATGCGTGTGTTTTGAATCCTTAAATGTTGGCTCAGAATCTGATGTGTTTCTATAAACAGTAATAAAGCTCTTGAAAACATAAACAAGTAAGAAAGTAGTTTTTTCATTTTTCCACCTTCAAATTTACTCTGAGATAGATATTTCCATTAATGTTAACCACTGAAACAGCACAAAGGCTAGATAGTAGGCAAATAGCACAAAATCTATTTTTAAGACTATTTTTTTCTTGTTAGTTTATAAATGAATGCATATTAATTATAGTTGCACCATTTTGTGTAAGAATTCTTGGCCCTAATCCAGCTGCCACTGAAGTGACAGGAATCTGCATGTTAATATTAACAGGGTTATTACATAGGGCTTAATGTCATCTTTTTGTTCTTTAGACTTTCCACAACTAAGACAATTGTTTATATAGAATAATTTCTTTGATTAATTTCACCAATTTTTAGATCTCAAACTGCCTTTGGATAGGTGTTAGTTTCACTAACACACAAACTGAAAAAAAAAATCACATTATAAAATGAAACGACACATATTTGTCAAAAATGGTCTTGAAATTCCACAATTCAAAAACCTGGTAACAGGTATTTTGGATTTGGGGACTATTTTTTTTATTGGAATGCACAGTGTGAAACACTGCTTCTGATGATTGAATGTCCATGCTACACTACTTACCAGCAGAACCATTGCTGTGTAACAAAAACTATGGAAATTTCAAGTTATCAGTGTATTCAATGAATCATGCTTTACTGCAGAAATATGAGAATGATTTTAAATAATGAATAAATGTGGGGATTTCACAATTTGTTCATGAACCATTTGTGATCTGGAAAAAGTGTAATGAAATTCATGAGATAAATGATGCTTTTTGAACTATTTACTTACCTACAGGGAAGCCTGCCAAAGTGTTAACAGGTCAATGGCTTATTTTCCAATATCTGCCCTTATATTTAAAGAGTGTCTTTCTGTGTATTTATTCATCACAGGTAAGAAATTAACAGGAAAAGTATCTGAATACAATACCAGAATCACCATCCAACTTTTTCTGGGCAGATCAGCTGTTAAGAAATGACTAAGTAATGACAATCTTTATTTATACTCCACACCAAGCTCTGGCAAATATGTGACGGCTACATAACGTAAAGCCTGACGCACTACAGTATACTTACACGTTCAGAATCATCTCTCTGAAACCCTTTTTCTTATCAGGGATCTTAATGGAATTACTTTCTATCATCTTAGCTATTCAGTATTCAAATATTTGAATTCAACAGAGGCATGTTGAAATGTGCATTTGCAAATTGTTTCAAGACTTGCAGAAGCAGCAACAAGCCCAGTCAATAAATGTGTACCTGCTGGATAAGAAAAAATGAAATGTGTGTCAGGCTGTCCTTTCCCCAAACCTGACAACATACGTAGGAACCACAATAATATTTGCACGGTGATTACTTAAAGACTGTACAAGCCATAGTGTTCCACACAGCATCATTTAAATTGTGATTGTTCTGGAATCTCCAATAGCAAAATACATTAGGATTCCAGATCCAAACTATTTTTGTAAATAAAGTCTCTTGTGCCTTTTATGCATTCCTTTTCTTCATTTCTGTGCTATCTACTTTACATATTCTGTATGTTTAAAATAAAGATGATTATTTCAAAAAGGAGGCTATAGAGTGCTGAAACTATTGTCATTAGCTGAGCAGAAGGATGGCATCGTGAAGAGAGGGGAAAATGCACACAGGTAAAGACGGGTGAGCCACAAAAGACAGATGAATTAATTGTTTTCCATAGTACAAAAATACCAGGAAAGGACTTTCTCCTTTAAACATTCTTTCCCTGAGAGTGACATGTTATTTTTGATGAGGACAGAGGCTTGTCTTGGGATGAGAGAAGCATTATCTGGCTATTTATTGCCAAGTAAGTGCCAAGTCTTATCTGGAGCAATGACTCTCACTGATGATGTAACAAAGCTTAACAATTAAAAATGTGTCTGCTTTCATTTGCTGTCACATAATCAAAAATTAAGTGCAAAACTGCTGGAGAGTTAGTTATATAGCAATATAGAACTTAGGCTGTGCCCAATTTACATACGCAAGTGCATTTTCCAATATTCATTCATTGTCACTGATATTAATTCCAATATCCATTCTTCCTTCATCCATCCATCCATCTCACTACTGTTGTTGCTTAGCACCACTTACACCCCCGATGACGGGATAAGAAAAAGCAGTTAAAGAGTAAAGCAGTTAAAGAGTGACATTATCAATACCAATTTGACATTTCTGACTAGCAGAGCACTAAGCTAATACGGCTCACAGGGCTGAACTTGATTCCCTTTGTTGAGAGTATGTAAAGGATTTAGGAATTCAATTTTCCAAACTTGGTGACTGGAGAGAAGGGAGAGAAGAGGAAAAAAACAAACCTGAAAATAGTTCCTGAAATTTCATTTTTTAAATTTCATTTTTCAGATTGAGCAGATACAGTGACCTCTTTTGCCAGACAAAATCTTGACACCTCTTGCAATATAGTCTGAATATACTTGTCAGCTAATGGTAAAAATGTCTTCTACCTTTATGACTGCTTTATCTGGCCGGTTCTGGTTGATGTCACTGAGTGGAGATACACTGGTCTTGCCTCGCACCCCAAACAGAAGATATTATTGATTGCTGTATTGGTAGCTGCACTGATCCTCTCTGAACTGTGGACAGGATCTGATTCTAAAAGATAATAAGAGGTGTTAGAGATTGAATTTTAAGGTGGTTCCCATGCAAGCACTGCAAAAATTCCGGGAATCAGTGTATTTCACCAGATTTTTTTTTTTTAAATATTGTCCTTCCTGCAACAATTAACTTTAGCACACATCTCCTGTTCAGCCTATGAATTCCCCCACTGCTTTTGGGGGAAACGCTTGCACACAGGTAAGTAGATATTTAAGCAACTCTTCTGAATCACACTCTACTGGTAAGGTGCTTCAAGGAAAGCTTTGTAGTGAAAAAGAATCACATACAACTCTAAGGAATGCAGCATATATGTAGAACAAGTACAAAAAAAGGAAATAAGTCAGTTCCCAGCAGAATAAACAGAGGCTTATGCTCAAACTAGAGTATTATGATTTCTTCACTTCTTCCTTAAATATGCACTGTTTTCTCCAGCCAGATGAAAAGACTGAACAGAAATATAGCTGAGAAAACATCTAAAAATGACACCCATTGAGCTATGACAGATTTGGCAAATAAGGGATGGAGAAGAAATCTCATGTGGTCTACCTGATCCAAGCATATAAGGTCAAGTTCACCTCCAGTTTGAAACAGATAGCAAAAGCATGAAAAGCCTTATAAATGAGAAATCAAATAAAAAGGAATCTTCAATGAAAAGTCCACAATCAGAAACAAAAAAATCAAGTCAGTTTCTTATGTTTCAGGAGTGAGGATAAAATCAGATAAAGGCTAATTTCCAAGTACTTTTATGATCTGGCTTGGTGTTAGCAGTTTTAACTTTGCTAAAGCTAACATTTTGGGTATTGAAAATTATAGCAGTAAACAAAAAACATTATTACTGAGGAGTTGCTCGATGCAGTACATGAGAAAGGAAAACCAAGAATGTTACAGACTGTAAACATTGCACAGTGCATATCCCCAGTGAAGGCTCTACCTGGATACTTGTGCCCAACCTCAGAACCATAAAATGAGATAATAAGGTAACCTGGAAGGCACAGAAACAAGAATAACTTGGAATGATACATTTACTTTCTTTTGAGAGGTCACAGGTTCACTGCTTGAGCTCAGCGGAGAAGTGAGGTTACAGAAGGCTGAAGAATTGTGATATACACTAAATGGACGTGTTGCCTCCATGAAGAAAGCCAAGGAGGGTATCCATTGCTGTTTTGAACTCATGGTGTTAATAAAACAAATTGTACTGGGTCAGGCTGAGGTGGAGTCAATTTTCCCCACAGCAGCCCTCCTGGTGCTGTGCTCTGTATTGGCGGCTGGAAAGGCGTCGATAACCCACCGGTGTTTTGGGCACTGCTGAGCTCAGGGCTGTCTCTCCAACATTCCCCCTCACCAGTAGGCTGGGGGTGGGCAAGATCTTGGGAGGGGACATGGCCAGGACAGCTGACCCCAACTGACCAAAGGGATATTCCATACCGTATGATGTCTGCTCAGCAATAAAAGCTCAGAGAAAGGAGGAGGGGGGGGGGGCATTTATTATTATGACTTTTGTCTTCCGGAGCAACTACTACGCGTACTGAAGCCCTGCTTCCTGGGAAGTGGCTGGACATCTGCTGATGGGAAGCAGAGAATAAATCTTTTGTTTTCCTTTGCTTCTGTGCATGGCCTTTGCTTTTGCTTTGTTAAACTGCCTTTATCTTGAATCACAAGTTCTTTTCCATCTTATTTTCTTCCCACTCTGTCCTGCTGAGGAGGGGAGTGATAGAGCGGCTTGGTGGGCACCTGGTGTCCAGCCAAGGTCAACCTGCCACACAAATGTACAGTTAGTTTTATTGTAGCAATTATCATATATCTTTTGGTGGAAACACTGAAATTTTACAGACCTTTTTTTTTTTTTACCAGGTCTGATTTCTTCTTCTAAGTTTCTTCAGTCCTTGTCCTTCACTGGAGTTTTTTCTGTGACCCTTAGATGTTGTGTCTACACTAAACAACAAAGAATATAATTACTGAGCAGAATCAGCACTGGTTTTTTTTTGTTTTTTTTTTTTAAATGAATTTAAAATGAGAAATAAATACGTACATTCTTTTACAGAGCTCAAAATATGCAGATACTTAGTATAAAAACAAAATATCCTAGGTGAATTTAACATATTCAGAAATAAATAACTCAGTCCATAACTTAATGGGGGCTGTATAATAATAATTATTCCTGCTTCAATTCTCTAGTGGTCCTAAACTGTGTACCCCAAATAGTTTCTGTACTGGTGGTAATTTATGGTGTGTGAGATTTCTGCTAAATGACAATGAGAAGATGGTTGGCAAAATGCAATTGCCAGCAGAACCACAGTCTGGAGGAGAACAAAAGGGAAGTGTGTTGTTCCACATCCACCAGAACCTTGTTTTGATGAGTTTATCTTGAAATAAATTTGAAATAATATGGCAAAAATGCTTCCTTCGTAGCTAACCAAAAACTTAAAAAAAATCTACACTTTCTTTGAAAATGTTGATTTTGATGAAGTTTCGTGTTCTGTTAAGGAAATTTTTTTGCCAGAAACCTTTGGAACAATGGTGATATTATGCATAAAATGAACCAAGCCTTTAAAAAAACTATACTTGCTAAAAGTCAACCATTTAAACACTCAATATTTCCAGAACTAAGCTAGCCATTTCAGTAAGATAACCTTATTTTGGCCAGTTAGACTCTTTCAGTACGGTGCAGTCAACACCTGCTGCAGTTTGCTCACCGCTTCTGCACTGACCCATTTCTTCTTCATCCTTCAATATTGCAAGCAAACACAGCTGCTAACAATGAAAGTAAAGTCCCGCTATCCATTCTGGTGCTCCCTGCTGCAGCAAATACTGTTTTGCTTGGAAAGAGATTTGATGGGGAAATCTCACCCTGAGCTGGAGGCTTATATTGGGGCATTCATACACACTTGCGTGGAAGGAGCAAGCACAGAACCTCAGCAGTTAAGAGCCGTGAGGGAATAAAGGATGCTCAGTGCGAACACAGTCGTCAGAAAACTACGTCATAAACTAACAAGGAGGCACAAATCGGACCCTTTTCTCTCCCTTTTCCTCTGAGCAGAATTTCAAGCACCTCTCTGAAAGCTTAGAGGTACTACACTTCCTTAGCAAAAATATTGTAGATAATCTGGACACCAAATCGTTATAGCTGAAATTTGAAAAATATTGTAGGGTGAATTGAGACATCTGCATTTGAAGAATTTTTTCGGCCCAAGTGGTTTATGTTAAAACAAGTCAATGAGATAGTCATACCAGCTTAAGATAAAGTTGTCTGGGAAATTTGGGACAATTTTAATCATAGACTTTCCTATCTGCTTTACCTGTAACAGCAGTAGAAATTATGTGTTTGGTCTCCTTGTCATAGTTATGAGTGTTACTAGATATGTATACAGTTCTAACCTCTGTGGCCTCAACACATCATATTTTACAGCCTCGCTGTTTTATAAAAGGAAAATTAATACATTTTACTACAGCAACCCACTAAATTACATACAATAATGATAAAAAATATTTTCCTCTGTTGTTTTGGTATTACATGCCTTTTTTATGACGCTGTTATTGTTACTCAATTTCTAAGGCCAGTCCTTTTTGCCAGTAGTTAGCCTGCGGAGGTAAATGGTATTTAAAGTATAATTCCGTCCATCAGCTTTTCTGAGTGCCAGTATCTTGACAGGAATTGCTGTGCATTTATCAGCTGCGATATGGATAGCCCTATTAAGTTATCACAGCATTAGACTATTCAGAAAGCTTTTCCCTATCACTGAAAATTCTTGAATGAATTTATTTATTAGAAGTGTTACATGCAGTGATAGGATACTTAACTAAGTTACATGTATATAATGTGAAGTAAACCATGTCTCAGCTTTTGTTGCCTTTATTAGTCATTATACACCTATACCTGTTTCTCCTACGCCTTTACTGCCTGTGCAATGTATCAGGGAGCAAGATGTCAGATACTGTGTGCTACTGCCAAATGCTCAAGTGATGGAGATTTACCAACAGAAACTCTGGCCTAGTGACCTCCTACATTGAACTATTGATTTCAGAGCAAATAATTGGGTTTCAAGAACTTCTCAGTTGGTTCTGCACAATTTTTTAGAGGGCAGAGGCGATGGCAGAGAAATGACATCTGGGGACAGTATAACTGTGGCTCCTTTCCCCTGACATGTCTTTTCCCCACTGAAGCTGGGGAGTGGTTACCATCACTGGGGCAATTCATAGTGATTCAGCACTTTATTTAATGCATTAAGTGACTGCTACAGTCGAAGCTTTGCCATCTTGATGGATAGCCCTTTTTGTTCACATTTAAGTTTTGATTAAATTTTTCATCAAAGATTCAATTTTTGGTTAACCAGTTCACCTCTCGCCCCAGTGATTTCCCCCAGCTAGCTCTACTCTTGACAGATCGGATAGACTTGTTTTGTTGCAACTGTTGAGGAATACTTTAGGTTCTATGGTGGAAGTCTTTGCTCAATCAGTGCTGCAGTAATTGGGTGGTGATAAGTTGCAGTCTGGTACTCCTCCAGACCTTGGTAAGATATTTGATGATGTGTTCGATCTCACCCAACTCTAAACACTGGACATCTTTTCACTGGGATTATAACAACAATGACACAAAAGAATAGTGAAAATATGTATAGATTTATGAAAACATTGTCACTGTCCTTGACTTATATTCAGCTAAGTATTTATACATTTTTTTCAGTCGATAATTGAGAGTTTTCAGTAGGATAAAAAATGCTGTGTTACTAGAAATGTATATGTAGCATATTATCCACTAAAGAACAGGACAGATTGTTGACTTATTGCACTGATTTGCATAATTTATGGTTTATAAAAAAATAAAGAGAGGATTGGTGGCACAAAAATACCCTAAAAATTGTACTATTATACAACTCTAAATCAAGTAAAACCCCTGTTTCTTTAAATGTGAAAAAAGCTGGTGTCCCCAAAACATGAAATAATTTTATAATCAATACTTTACATTAATGACCAAACTGCCTTTTCAATTCAATAAAATCACACATGGTCCCTACAAGGCTTGTGACTTGTGGCCTTAAGTAAAATTTTCATTTCTGATTGATAACAGAACTAATCTCAGTGTGACTCTGAAAGTCATACTGGCCAAAACACTTAACCACTTTTTCAGAATAGGATAGAAAAAATGGGTGCAGTCTACCAATAAGTGAAAAACAAACTGATTCCTAGTTAAAGTGTATGGTATTTACAGAATGCCTAGCTTCCTTTCAGTCCTTAAGTCATTGTTGAACTCTCCTCACTGCCAATGATCCACCCCCTTTCTTTCCCTCACATAAACTACTGTTTTTCCACTTCAAAAATCACTGTAGAAAGTCTGCCTTTCTCATCACTCTTGCCCTTCCCACAAAGAATGTCCTGTTACTAAAGAGATACACTAAACTCACCTCACACAGTTAATAATTAAACAATACATTTTTACTTTTTGGTAGTGGTAGTGGGGAAGGTTGTCATGGATTTCAGAAGCTAATTAAAGCCCATAAGTACATCTTTCAAACAGCTTCCCTTCAAAAGTGATCTAAACGTTGTTCCTTGCTGCTAAACCTGTGGGATTTTTGTACTGGAATGGCAGATGAGGTATGTTATCAATCACACGAGGCTCTATTAATTTTATCACAACTCCGATGGCTGTTGACATTAAATGGCACAAATTTGGCCATCGTGGTCCCTGAGGTAGTGCATCTTCACATCCTTTCAAATGCTAATTATATTTTTGACCTTAAAAAAATAGACTGTTTTTATCCCCACCAAGCTGCCTTTCCCTCCCTCCTGATAGCAGAAACATTTTCACAGGGCCATTTCTCTGCCCACACTGCTTTGCTGGTGGGATTTTTCTCTTTTTTATTTTTTCACTCTATTTTTTTTTAATAAAAAAAAAAGCATCCTTATAAGATTTCAATAGCTATTTAGGGGAAGGGTTGCTACACAGTAGTGCTGACATTAGCTTTCACTGAGATGAAGAGAAGAGACCGCTTGATGATGAAGACATTTCAAGGACACCACCGGTATGGAATAGCTTTCTCTCTGGGTCAGTCAGTGTTTCAGATTGCTTAATTACTGCAAATTCACGCAGGTAGCTGTGATGAACACATGGAAAGCCATTAGGAGGTCTTATCTATTGTTTAACTTCTGAGAGAAAAAAGATAATTGTTCAAATGGTGAAAGAGCTCTGCTCAAGATTTTCATAGGATATCGCTACCTGTCAGTCATTGGGAACTGCCTAAAATAGTTTTTATCATCTCCATATTAATATTAGGCATATCATTATTAAACAAAATGGCTGCATCATATCTGTTTCAAGGTCATCTGAATTACAACAGCAATATTGCGTCTTTTTGCATAAAATGGGATATTTTGTACTTTATTTATTTGGATTTACTTGCAGTCCTCCTTACAGTGTCTTTTCTGAAATGTTAGTTCCTCCACTGTGGCTTTGCATTTAAATAGAAATTAAGGCACTTTTATTCTAAAAAAAAAAACCCAACCCAAACAAAAAACCAACCAAAAAATCCCACACAAGCAGAATGCAGTACATTCTTTACTATTTAAGATGACAGGTGTTTATTGCACCCAAACATAGCTTCATGTTCATAAAAAGGAAGTGTGAATATATGGGATCTTTTGTGCCAAATTTTCCCTCAGCCTTTTAAACTGAAATTCAATTGAAGTCAGGGATCTAAGGGCAAAATTCAGCCCTTTCATATAAGGGCAGTGGGTGATGAGCATGAGACAGGAAAAAAAGAAACCTAATATATATATGAGCATGCTGAACATCAGAAGGTCTTGATTCACAGAATGGCTTTATTATAAAATTAGTATCAGAATCCAGATTGGTAGTTCCCACTCAGTCTCCCTGACAGAGGCACCTCTAGTTACACCGGCTCTGGGCTTGCCAGGGCTCACGAGGTGTAATGTGACAAGGACAATTTCACTCTCGTTCCTGAAAAGCCATGAAATCACATGCAGAAAATGGTGGCTTGTGTTTAGGTGTTTCCAAAGACAATCACGTTTAGGATATTTTCTGGCCTATGGTATGCAGGTGATGGGGTTAGATGACCATGGTCCTGCCTTTTGGGCATACGTACTTGGATTGTGGGTCCAGGAACTGGTTGAGTAGCAGCAAAGTACTAATGTGTTCCCACTGAACTGGCAACTGCAGTAATCACAAAAGTTAAACCCCAGTCTTACAGTTAAGGACATAATTCAAAATGGATGCACTTTCTAATGTTAAAAAGTCATCTCTTATCAAGAGCTGCTGGAGCAAGTGTTTGTGACTACAGTGTTACTTCTTCCACAGTGCTGATGCCCTGTGAGTTTGAAACTAAGATCTTTGAGGAGTAAGGAACACATCATATATATATATATATATATGGATGAAACAATGGGTTTTTCTTTTAAAAAAAAAAAAAAAAAAAAAAGACATATTTTTATCCAGGTTGTAGTTTAGGGATTTGATAGAAATCTTTACAATATTTGCAAAACTTAAAAGGTTTCATTTTTGAGTTTGGGCCAGTATTTTCCAAGACTTCAACAGATAGCAGAGGCATACTCAAACAGCGGATAAATTACTAGGATGGTGTTCAAGACACTTGACTCCCAGTCCCTTGCTAGCATTGCTCTGCTGAGAGGCATTTGAGCCAACTGTTTACTTGCCTTGGGTTCCCTCATCTGTATAATATGGTAATGATACCTGACTTCCCTCCTAAAGCAATCAGAGATCTTGGAAGGTGAAAAAACTTGTGTGAAGAGTAAGTACTATTCTAGATATGCATTCATGTGACCCACGGCGCATTTGGCCCTTAAACTTCCATTTAAAAGCATCCCTTTCACAAATGTGCAACCCATATTTCACTACTCTGATTGTTATAATGTGATGAGAAAAAAAAAAAAGTGTTCCTTACAGTAAAGGGACTTCAATGTGAAATTACAGTGAAAAAAATATTCAGCTATAATTGCACGGTAAGAGTCAAAAGGCACAGTTTCTTCCCTAGGAAATTACTCTGTGTCTCTCTTAAGCATGTAGGAGCCTGAGGATATCAATAGCCCGAGAAGGTTCCTACTACATTCTATTTATAGAGAATTATCGAGAAGAGTTATGACAACATAATTAACAGCCAATCGGCAAGCCTGATAGTGCACACTAAACCTACAACATCTTTATAACTGACCACACTTGTTTACATTTTACACTTCCTAAAGCTTGTTTTTCAGGTAATGTACTGTAACACTTTCCTTGCAATGAAAATATTCATTCAACATATTCTAAAGAGGCATTGAATTCTTTATGATTCCCTTTGAAAGGTATAATTTTGCCTGTGAAACACTAAATAATCTTGTTTTATTTATTTTTTCCCCAAGAATTCCAACACTGATTAGTCCATGCTAAGAACTAATTGCTTGCCAAATTTCATTAATTTGATTTTAAACCAACAGCTGAATTATACAAAGGAAAACAACCATTCAAAACAGATAAACTCTATTATTCATATACTCATATAATTTAAAAAAACCCACCAAAACAACAAAACCAACTTATTTTTCTTTAAATTGTCAACTTCTAGCCCCAAGCACATTTTTTATTACTAGTGCACAATCCTATAAAAATAGAGCTTTATAAATGAAAACATTGACAGACCCTTAGCGATAGTGGCACTACAGGGAATAGCTATAAACAACATTTTTATTCCTCAAGCATACCTTACCCTTGAAAGTTTACACTAATTACCTGTAGTTTTGTTAATGTTTTAAGCTGCCCTTCATCTCTCCCATCCAGACATACCACTCAGCTTCCTCAACAGATATATTCAACAGCTTCTGTTCACACCTGACATCAATTTCCTTTGATGTTCACAGTCTAAATGAGAATGCTACAGCAAGCTGTATTTGTGAAGTATACAGGATGCCTTTAAAATGATGGCAGGTATTTTCCTCATTAAAGCAGCCATAACAGATAGTTAGATATGATGCTGTCCCTCACCTTCCTGCTAATTAATGACTATGATTGCAACCCAAATAAGATCAGGCAATTAAATGTGATAACATTTCAGAAGTGAAGAAAATGTACAACAATCTTGGAATAGCTTCCTGTAGATAAATAAAGTTGATCTTAGCAAAATTAACACATAAATGTACTATTCTATCAAAAAATTGCACAAACTAAAGAATGTAATAATTTTACTTTTAATTGAAACCTGCGTTACTGTGGAGATTGAAAGTATAAGCAGGTCCCATATCTGTTTTGTCTTTTATATTAGCAATAGAAGGGTTTGAATTCTTCAAAGGAAGATTTGTGAAAGCACGTCTTTACTACTGAAATATAACCTGGAAAGATTTCTGCGACAAGATGGAGAACCTCTCTCAGCTCTGTGTTCTGCACCTGGGTACCCTCCAGCAGTGCTAAACCCCCGAGTGCTTCTTCTTGCAGTGCCTGTAAAAGCCATGACTGGGCACTCGGACTTTATGAGTGTACTAAAATGTTTAGCAGAGACGTAGTTAATGGTTAAATTTGCCATCACGAAGTTTCAGAAATAATGCATGTGATAGTGATGGGGAAAGTTGTTCTTGGAACTACCGCTTCCTGAGAGACTGAAGCAGACAACACAGCATCAATCCGTTTTTCCTCCCACTCCAGAGGATTCTGTACCCACACTGGGGTTAGTGATTGATTGATTGATTGATTGATTTTGAAAGCTCAGGTGTTTAAGCCCTTTTAGTGGTAGATTTACAATACAGTTATCAATTCTGTATCTATGTGGCAGTTCTAATACAAAAGCAGGTCCTAACAACAATAGGCATATGGAAAAGGCAAATGGTCTCATCAATTTTTTCTCTACTGGGGCCAGTACCTTTATGAATGCCAAGTGCTGTGCAAAATGTGGGAGTTACCATGCCTTCTTCTTTTTAGCTTCTCTGGAGAGCCAGGGATCAGGTAACATAGAAAATACAAAGAAGAAGAAGAGTCCCATTGGAACAAGAAAAGTTTTTGAGGAGTACTGTGGTAAATGCATTCTTCAATGAGCCCTGGGCAAGCACTGAAAATGCCACACGTTGGTTTTGTCCTTCTCTGGCCTTTAGGTTTGTTTTGAGAAATGGGAATCAACAATATCCATCATCTCCTCTTCAAAAGGCTTTTCCTACTGCTAAGCTTGATCTCCAGCAATGAGCACCCTTCTTCAGGTGCAGCGTCACTGCCTGCATCATCTCCTGACTGGCCCACACCATATCTACAGCTCCTGTGCGCTCACAGGGTTGTCCTAAATCATGTCCATGACAACTCAGCCAGGGGACGGGCATGCGCCCTGTCGCTGAATTATGCCTCCGAGAGCAGCAAACTGTGATGGATGACTCTAAGCAAGAGATTAATATATTCAGCAAAGTCACTTGCTAGACATAAGGAATACCGACGAGCAGTGTTTGATATCCTAATGTCACAGGGAAAGGCGATGCCCCAGGACACCCAGGCCAAGACCAACAAAGGCATGTGTCCATATCTTCAGACCTATGACTATGTACGGTTGCTGGCCAAAGCCTTGCAGAGAGATATGCAAGCCAGGAAATAATTTTGTCCTTTCTGAAATGCATACTTCTTTAAGATGCAAGGTAAACAGGTAAATGAAATGGGTAAATGAAAGCCACTTTCCTCTCCTGAGTGGATTTGCGTGGGGACAGTCGGAATTTTGAAGCCAAGAAGAAATATCTAGAGCTGTGACAGAACTTCATGGGTATTTTGAACAGAGAGGAAAGGGATGAGCTCTAGAAGCAGTGTTCTTTGTTGTTATTGCAGCACTGAAGCCTTTGGTCTACATCTTTGTTCCAGTTCCCCATTAAACCTGAAGGTCAGGATCAAGGGGTTAATGCAGGATTTTCATGAAATATTAATTTGCTGCTAACTTCACATGCAGTAGTTTAACATTCTGTATACGATTTGGCTTAAGCAGTGGCTGGGGACATGTTTATATGCAATTAAATGAAAAAGCAGTTTTCCTACCCTCTCTGACCTCTAAAGTGAAGAAAAGTGTAACTGTGCAGCATGTTTTTTTCGCTTACACATTGATGATCAAAGGTAAGAATGTTTTTGTGAACTAAATATATATTACTTTGACAGATTCTTCAAGTTTGTTTTTTTTTAAAAGCAAAACTTATTAAAAAAATATGTTAACATGCAGTTTAGTTTTAGTTAACTACTCTCTCCCTCTCCCCTTGGTCTGACAATGATAAAAAAGTAAGCATTCAAAAGATTAGGTCAAATTACAAAAGCATGGAATTTCTGTGAGCACTTTTAGGATGTAAAGCATAAGTGACATCATAAGTCAAAGCTGTGTTGCCATAGACCATGTAGATATGACCCAGCGACGAAAGAATTTGCAAAGTAATACAGAGTTGTCCAGAGAGAGTCTGTGGGAATTTTCCAAATCCTTGAAATAAAAAGGTCATCCTAAATCTAAAAGACTAAGCTCAAAAATAATTTTGTTAAAATAAGAGATAGATGATCCTTAAAATGGCTCACAGGGGCTGTAACACAGTTAACATTTTTACTCCTGTGCTAGTTTTGGCTGGGGTAGAGTTAATTTTCCTCATAGTAGCTAGTATGGGTCTATGTTTTGGATTTGTGCTGAAAACAGTGTTGATAATTCAAGGATGGTTTGGTCACTGACGAGTCCTTACCCAGAGCCAAGGGCTGTTCTGCTTCTCCCCCCACCCCACCAGCGAGCAGGCTGGGGGGGCACAAGGAGTTGGGAGGGGACACAGCCGGGACAGCTGACCCCAACTGACCCAAGGGACATTCCAGACCATATCATGCTCAGCAGATAAAGTTGGGGGAAGAAGAAGGAAGGGGGGATGTTCGGTGTGATGGTGTTTGTCTTCCCAAGTCCCCGTTAGGCGTGCTGGAGCCCTGCTGTCCTGGAGATGGCTGAACACCTGCCTGCCCATGGGAAGTGGGGAATGAATTCCTTGTTCTGCTTTGCTGGTGCATGCGGCTTTTGCTTTCCCTATTAAACTGTCTTTATCTCAAACCACAAGGTTTCTCACTTTTACTCTTCTGATTCTGTCCCCCATCCCAACATGGGAAGGAGCGAGCGAGCGGCTGCGTGTGGCTGAGCTGCCGTCTGGGGTTAAACCACGACAACTCTGAAACCAGTGTCATTGTAAATATACATTCAAGATTGAAAACTGGCAGAACTTTCTTTTTCTTGATCCTTCCTGGGCAATACAGACCTATGCCTTTCCATTTATCTATGGAGCTAAAATTGTCATTTAGTCTCCCCTCCTTACCTAATGTTACATTGAAAGCATTGCAAACTTTTTTTCTAATATGGCAATCTGCTATCTCTCTTTCAGACATAGAAGATCAGGGTCCTGTATGTCTGGTTTGAACCTTTTATCACTCCTTCTGGGGTTCTGGACTGCTAATGAACATTTTCCCATGTCATCACTCACAAACTATCTTCAATTTAAAGGCCTTCCAGGCTTATCTCCTTCACCTTACCTCTATCTTTTTTATCTCAAGGCTTTTTGTGGAGTGTGTCAGACCTCTCCTTGCTTTCCAAAAGACATCACCCATTACTACCCTTCAATACAATTCTCATTCAAACACTTTTATACTTACCCCTATTCCATCCCTAAGCCACAGGGAAAAGATGTCTTAACAATGTATATCCCCACAAAATTAATCTGCTTCCCACATGAAATTTCCAAAACAAAGAGAAATGGTCAGTATACCACTAAATTGTGCATACTTACTGTGCTAATCACAATACTTTCAGTGTTACCCTGCATTCATTTTGTTGATTAGTCATGTTCACTACTTGTCTCCAACAGTGTGTAAACTTTTGGGGAAAATTCAGGTGTCTGTAGCAAGAAGCAGCACTGACCAAGGCTTCAGGTGCCATTGCTTATTATTTTTTAATCCTCCAAAGTGACAATAGTGTTGGATTTACTTTAGATATTACAAGAGAACTTGTCAAAAACCCCTGTGATCATCTGAGGTAAAACTTATAATTTATAAAGCTTAGAACAAAAACTGCAGTGTGAAGAGGGACTTCTGGATATAACAGTTATGGTTGGACAGTGAGAAAAAAACACTACCAGCTCCAATATGTACTTGAAAGTCAAATTGAAGCATTTGAAGATTTAACACAGCAATAGAAACTTTCTTGTTCCTGACATAAAGGCGGTGATAGCATCAGAAAAATGAAAAACTCTGTTGTACCCTTGAAAAAAAAATTCTACAGCAATGGTCAGAAACTGGTACACATCACTATGTTTAGGATAGTTTAGTATTTATTTATGAGTAGTACAGGTGTACAGTACTGATGGAAATTTGAATATGGTTTAATTCTGATCGTACTCATTTCAAAAAGCAGCTTGGAGCAACAATGAAGTCAGTGAAAATACACTTCCATAAAATTTGTGTTAGGTGACAGGCAAATCCAAGAAGAGTAGTGCCTGACCACTGGAATTTAAACAAAGAGGTCCATCAACTTTTCACAGGTTTTTTTCTGTGACTTGAGTCACTTCTGAGACTTTTTTGAGATCTCCAGAATAAATTTTAGTAACAAAGACCAAAATATTTTAATATTACAATTTACCAGCCTTCAGACAAGCTGTTTCTGTTAATCCTAAGCACTTGATTAATTGCTTTTAGACAGGCTTTTCTCTTCAGCCTGGATTTACCAAGTAAGAGCCAAATTAATCATAGGTATGACCCTAATGATCATTGCATTGCATAATATCTATGCAAGTTACTTAGTTCTAGATCTTTCGTGAGGAAATGCAACTGAATTCACATCCTTCCCAGATCTGTCAATTTTATATCAATTCTCTAAGCTTTTTCATCTTATTTTTACCAAACATAGATGAACTCTCTGATGGATTTATACCTGTAAATAATTTTTTTTCCTACCTAGAAAAGGAAAACTGTTACTAACTACCCAGTTCTGATCTCTTACATTCAAAATATATCAGGTTTGATAAAATAAAGCCTAAAACTTTGGTAAGAAATAACTACTTAATTTTAAAATTTCTAGTTTAATGCAAAGCTAGTTTTGCAGTTGCTGAACCCCCATCACACTTTTGTTAAATTCAGTTAATGTTATTTCACAGGCAGATGATAGCTGAGCTGGATGAAACTGAGACTTTCAAAATTTTGATTCTGGTAAGCATCCAAACAATTTTTTTTTTTGCCAAAGCATTACTTTAAAATCAGGTGGTCCCCAACCTGCCCTGGCCCAGCAACTAATGTGCTGTAGGGAATATTGTGTTTTTCTCTCTAGGCTGGCCTCAGCTTTAACTGTTTAATTGCCTGTGGCTGCATATAATGTAAGAGGATTTTGTGGACAGCCTGATTTCCCCAAGCCACTACTTTAAAGGAGTTGCAAACTGGCATTTAAACATGACTGAGTTATAGGCATGCCAGCCAAATCAGAAACACAGCAAGAATAGTCTCTTGTAATATGTCAGTTTTCCATTGTAGAGATTTATCTGCCCTACTAAGGAGGCAGACAGGCATGAAAAATAGCAAACTTGAGAAAGTTAATCAAACTTTTTTAAAACCTCAGAAGGGGTTTCTGTCAACAGCAATGTGAATGAAGGTTTAGGTTACAGCTTGTTATATTCATCTTGACCTTAACCATAAAAGCCTCGGTGATGGCCCATACTAAGATGTGTTTATACCTCTTCTGGGGCTTGAAAGCATATGCACGGGGAATTATTAGAGTTTTCCTGAAAGACAGGGCTAGTGTAAGTACACTAAACCTATCCCAGGAAACGACATATAGCTGGCTCTCAGGATCTTCTTGTCCTGTTAAAAGTTTGTCTAATTTAGAGAGAGATCAGCCAAATTCTCCAACATAATCAAGCACCAAAACAGGCACTTTGAAAGACTGTGTGCTTTTTCATTTCAATTGGGTTGAGAGATACTTGGCTGAAAATCTTCCCCCAAAGAGTTCTCATTAACACTGCAGCAAACTGATATTTATTCAGAGCTCTTTGTTACTGTACTGTCACTATCAGGCTCAACAAAATGAAATAACTAATGCCTAACTTAGACATAGCCACTGAATGTTAATGTTCAGAAATTGGTTCTCTTCAGCATCTTTTCTTCTTTAGTGAGTCTTGAAATCCAGTTCCCTGAAAATATACTTCTCGACACAGTAAGTTTTCCTTCCTGAGTTTTAAAAAACAAAACAGAAAAATCTCTTCTGTTTCTATCATAAACGTAGATATGAGTACTACAATAAAGACTGTATAAAGGGTCTTCTGTGCTACCATGTTTTTGTAGTTTAGGACAGTAGAGCTCGTACAGTGGCCTAGACCTTGACACAAGGCCTCTTGAGGAAGAAACGTGGTGGTTCCTCCTCTCGTGTGTTTGTCCTTTTACCTGTTGTATTACCAACAGGCTTTTTTGTCCATCACATATTTCCTGTCCATGTTCCATCATATGACCAGGCCCTACTGTCCCCTGAACACAAAGAAAGGCTCCTCTGCAAGTCGTCAAATATGACCTTGTGACATGACCTGCAATAGGGTCCAAAAAGCCTCAGGGTGTTGTTCTGCTGCACGATGTGTCCACATCTCCTCTTCAGGAGAGAAGGCAGCATGGAAAAGAGCCACTGAATAATTCAGGTGACCACAGGTGAGTTGGGTGAATTTATCCAGGGGCTCAGCTGGACCTCTGGCCATCACAGGCATGAGATGTGGAAATAATTTCTTTCCTGACAGTGGATTGTTAGTTTAAGGATGAAAATAACGATCTAATCTTCCTGAAACACTCTAATTTACCTTTTTGGTACTGTGTACACTATTTTGCCCTAATCAGCTCCGGTGCTTGATCCTGACAGGATTTTAGTCTCATTCCTAGGCTTTTCTAATAATTCACTGAGTTCTCAATGTAAGCTATAGTTTGAAAACAATCTCTTGGTCTTATGAAATGGCTGTGTCAGCAGACCTCAAAGTTAATACAGAAAGGAATACTTTATCATTACTTTTCTTTTAGAAAGGAGGACAATGAGGCACAAAAAGGGGCAAAAATGGCCAACCGTCAGGTTATCTGAAGAGCTAAATAGAGAACCTGGGTCACCAGTCTGGTTCTCTCCCCATAGGCTTGGATACTTTTTAAAGAGTAATAATATTCACAAAATCCCCTTTACTGCTATTTATTGTCCTGAATGACATAGCTATCTACTTTTTTTAAAAACCTGTTAAAGACCACCGTCAGCAGAAATACTATCTTACCCACATCTAGTGCCACAAAGAGTTTCAGAAAATGGAGATGAGACTGAGAGTTGATTATCTGATTAATTTTGCCAAGCACATATCTAGCATAGAAAAGTATTCTGTGCCCCAAGCAGTGTAGTACAAATGTCCCAATTAGATGCATGACTGATTTTGATTTGGCTCATTATTTATGCAGAACATTGGCTACTGGCTTATTGTCTTATTAAGTCCAGCAATATGACCCTTAACAGTGATTGTGACTAATACT
The DNA here is from genome assembly GCF_000737465.1 of Haliaeetus leucocephalus. Classification (NCBI taxonomy): domain Eukaryota; kingdom Metazoa; phylum Chordata; class Aves; order Accipitriformes; family Accipitridae; genus Haliaeetus; species Haliaeetus leucocephalus. The sequence continues at coordinate 5,607,425 of NW_010972931.1, forward strand.
AGGAACACTATTTCGTTTTTCTTAAGGCTGCATATCTTATTAATATTGTTGTTGTTGCTATTATTATTATTAATAATTATTGTTAATCTCTGTTATCTCTTTCTCCCTTGATAGTGTCAGAGATCTGAGGTAGAAGAGAAATCCAAAATCTTGAAAAAACTTGCATGTGAGCAATAGCATTTGTTTTACCGAACTTTAGCTGCCCAGGAGTTAGACCTGGAAGACTATGCAAGTTATCTAAAATGCCCTTTATAGTCAGTGATGGGAAAGATGCACTTCTGACAAGTGACTCAATTATCAGAAAATAGTGTCTAAGACACATCAGATAACTAATTTTCTGGAAGTAGTTACTTTGTTCTATTGATGATAACAGATATAAGAGTGACTGGCCAAAATTGGGATGCTCAAATTTTGATTGCCTTCATTCAAACATTTGAAATCTGTCCCAGGAGACTCCAGGAAACTCGGTGCTCTCATATTTAAAGAAAAATCCTTTGAAATCAACTTTTAGACTGCTTCCATGAAGTAGTACAGATAGGGTGTCACTAGAAGAAAATGCTTCAAAGATCTTCTAAGTGAAACTAAAAATCTACTGAAAACTATGTTTGCTCTTTACTGGACTACTTTGCAATTTTTCTTTGACTAATCAGTTTCTCTGGATAACAGTTTCTCTGTTGCTATAGGGTCATGAAAGTTTTCAGTGCAAGTCTTTGAAACCTCTGAAGAATAATGCACAAATGCATTCCTGCCAATTCCTGCATGTTGGTCTCAGAAATGTCCAGCACCAAATATCCATCACTAATAAAGAGCTACAGGACATGCAAGGAGATAGAATTGTTTCAAGGAAGCTTCTTCACTGAAAGCAAGGGAATTTTTAAAAGAAATTAGATGGGTAATTAACTCCCTGCCTCATTAAGAACACATATGGTTAGCCACCTGAGTTGCTGGAATTTTAAAAGCTAGTGCCGGAGCAGAAGAAAACCTCAAGATAAAGCCCAATATAGTCAATGGGACTATGGAGCAACCAGATGGAGTTCACAACCCTTTTCAATCATGTTTTCCTAATACACTAATAAATGAACTGACTATTGAGAATATTTTTGGAAACACCATATTTTAAGCTAGCATGGAAGAACAGTCTAGGGAGGCAATCTTTCGGTGTTTGTAGCTGTGGTATTAAGACCACAGATTGAACTTCAGCCAGCACAGCTCCAATTTTGCATACAAACCTTTTGCAACTTACTCTGCTTGACCAACCTAAGCAGCAAGTATTATTCAACAAATTGATCTGGTGTGTTATTTAGAATAATGAACGCATTTAAGAAAATTATGAGCTGTTGACATGCAGTGCATGAATGTAGAAACATGATCTGTCATAATGGATTTTCTCCCATCTAGGTACAAGCCATTTCAATATTATGGAATCACTAATAAAAAGGAAGAAGCATTTCTACATTAAGAGGCCCAGACAACACTTACCTCCCATTAGCTTCAGTAAGTAGTGTGTACACTTGAGTCTTATTGGTATTTAGACACATAGTTCTGAGAAATATTTCGAAACATTAAAAAGTCATCAAAATTAAGAAAATCCATAACAAACGTGCTATACATGCACAACAACATAAGCAGCAGAGCTAGTAAATGCTGGTGTCCATGTGTCAAGCTTTGGATTCTCATGCTTTTATTATGTGAAAGCTTTCACTACATTTTCCCTAGTGTGGAGAGCCATGGTAGTACATGCTGGCATGGCCTCTCTGGTATCTAATAAAGATTTATCTTGGGATTCAGTCTCTTTCTCAGTGAGGACACTAACAAAGGGAATTCATTGCTACCCAGTCATCAAATTTGGTTAAAATTGGCCAGCAGGTACAAACAGTATTGAGATAGATGCATACATACACAGATAGTTTTAAGTAATACTGCATAAGTCTCACTTCTTTAGGAGACAGGCTAAAGGTTGATATCTGATCCTAAGAATTAATTTATTTTAAAAATTGAGCTAGCGCCCTTGCTTTGAAATAAATGGAAAACCCCCAAACTTTCAGATCTCTGGAGCTAGCACGGAATTATCTTCCTACTTTGAGTGGGGAATCTGGTACTCACAAAAGAATGTTAACCCCCCCTTAACTTTCATTTACAGTACATCAGTCATCTCATATTAAGGAAAGATCTTTAAATACATTCTATTCTGCACCTTTCCTTTTCGCATCAGCATCCATAATGTAAAAATATCTTTTTAGAATCGAAATACGATGAATATTCCTCTTCTCAGGAATGATTCTAAAGCAGCAGGTGCTCATGTTTTGTTAAAAAAAAGATTGCTAGTGGCTCAGGATTCTATATAGTACATGGGTTTTTGACTTACTCATAGTATCTTCAGCCTTTATTCATATCAAACAGTGAAAGATGTGTGACAAACAGCGGCTTTCCAAGAAATAAAAAAATATCAAGAACTGTTCTGCCGACTCATCGAAGGTTCCTTCTTGAATGCTTCTTCCACCTAGTACTGCACAGACTGTCCAAAGAGGAAGGACCTAGACCATGATCATTCTTGCCTCCATAGAAACCACTAACAAGAGTAGGGAAAAAAATCCCTGCAATCAGGTCTGTTTAATATATGTTTCTTTCTGGGAAAAAATAATTTTTTGTCTCATTATTAAATAAGAATTGTGGTAGGTCACTTTCATAACATTAGATATGAAATTATTTAGAAAACTACTTGAAAGTCCTCATTAGGGAAAAGGATATTTAACTCAAATCCAGCAAACTTCAGTGGGACTTCTGGTGCTCCTCACTTTCATTGTCTGGGCTGTAGATATCGGAGAAGTAAACTTACCTCACCTTCTTTAATGACTACTAACTGTACTATGACATTTCTTTTTGTATCCTCACACAGATGAACAAGGTACAATGGTATGATGAATACAAAGAGGGTTGAAAATAAAGATTTCTTCAAAAAATTCTTCCTGCCACAATCAGAGCTTTTAAAATTAGCCTAGCCTCCCAACTGCTTTGTCAGTTTTTTTTCTCTAATTTCTTTGGAACTTACCGGCAAATGTCCAAGAGGTTTCTTAATGAAATAGATGCTCAGACAATTTCTACATTTTTTTAAAATCTCAGATATCTTTTCTTAGAAGAGTAAGGACATTAATAGTGAATAGAAGAATTAATCGTGTAACACAGCGAATGAATAGAGCAATCATTGCATAAACTATTTCACTGGTTTCTCCTTTGCATTTTTTTTTCTTTTTTTAATTCTTCTTTTCTTTTTGAAATTTAAGTCCTGAAGATGTCAAGACCAGAGCTGAGGAATAAGGTCCTATATTACCGTTAATATACTTTAATTGATATATCTCAGCTTTTTGCCAGTCTTAGCTTTTATTAAAGATTTTTAAAAAACATCTGTTCTTCAGTCAAGATGTACAGCATGGAACCTTAGTCTACTCATTGGTTATGTGAACTACTGCTGGATGACAATTTCTTGGGCAATAGTACTGGTTGTAAATGGTCACATAAAGCAAAAATTGAAGCATTCAGTTTATTACATATTATATGGGATGAACTGAGTGATATAGTAGATGATGGTGAACTGTGAGACAATTTATTTATCCTTTTTCATTAAAATTTGATATACAGTCATAACTCACAGCAGGCAGAATGAAGTTTCCTAGTTTACAATAGAGCATCCCCCATATCTCATATTTTAAAATAAAGCAGTAGTTATTGCAAACAAAACATTTCATTTAAGATCTCCTGAATAACATTTGGGTCAAAAAGATAAATACAGTCATTAATCAATACTAATTATTATTATGGTACACATATTGGTCAGCTTACGCTAAATGCAGCAATTTAACACGTTAAATGACATTTAACAGTCATTTATGCTGTTCTATATTTTAGGCCATAGATAAAAATAAACATCCGTCTCAGTTTTCCTTACAGAATCTGTCTGGAATACCTATCAATAGTATTTTATTCATCTATTTTAGATGTATATAAGAAACTCCTCACCATGACATCTGATGATCTACCTAGTCATAATTGTAAAAATAGTAACTGTAAAAAAATGGCATGCTTCTTCTTGCCTGACTGTCCTGTAGAAAAAGATAACTGTTGTGATATTTTTAACCCTAAATAACATCAACTTAAATGGAAAAAAACCCACACGCCAAGACAGAGACAAATGAATGAATAAAGGAAGGAAACAATATTTTCATTCAGAAATGCTGTCGCAGTATTAAGCAGGGATTTTCATGTAATCTGTGTCCCAACTAACCACCACTGGCTGCACTCAGATGTTTACCTCTCACTATTTTTTCCTAATGTTTTTCTATGAAAGAAGAAAAGAAAGAAACGTTCACAGCACAACAGTAGAGCCACTAGCCATGACACCTCACAGAAATATAACCCTTTCTATAACAGGAATAAGAAGCTGGTTTTACAACATGTATTTTTTTAAAGAAAAGCAAAAAAATATTGAAAAGTACCTACATAATAAAAAATATGGCCTTCCATGACCCCTCTCACCCCAAGCAAACAATCTTAACAGGAATTTTTCTACTGGTACACTAATGGTGTATCACTTATGACCACTGCTGGAGACAGAATACTGAGCTAGGTAGGACCTTTGGCCTGACCCAGTACAGTTATTCTTCTAAGCAAGTTACAATGGAAAAATTCAAAACCTAAAACAGTATAAAAAAAAGGAAAAAAAAAAAAGGAAAGAAACCAGTTGAAGTACACAAAGACAACTACATATATACTTGGAGATTTACTGCAACCTTACAATCAAGATGTTATATATATATAAATGATATGGTAGTAAAAGGATGTTTCTTACAAGAAGGAAAAATCATTAAAAAATCCAAATCAGAATGGAAATTAAAAAAAAAAAAATCACAGGCTTTTCTGAAAGAATTTCCTCCCTAGATTTTGTTTTTAAAGAAAATATGTACATGCTCCTTTTTGCAGGTTCTAATTAATTTAACTTTCTCTTTGTAGGCAGCAAAAAGTTACAGCTTCTAATAGAATATGCCTTTTTATGACTGTGTAAAAGTGGCATTTTTCATTAGTAAATCATTCTGACAGAAAAATTTGGAAACAGTTCTAATATGCCTTTATACGTGATGCGGATGCATCCGGATGCGCGTGCGCACACGCACACATACACAGACACACACCCTCAAACAGAACAGAAACTCTTCTCAGCTGTTTCCCTTAGTCATTAAGGCCACGACTCAAAATGTTCTGCAAGTATAATGCCAACAATCTATTACGAGCTTATTTTATTTTTAAATAGCCATCCTAAACATTATTAAAACGAAATGGAACTAGTTAAGTTACTATTTTAGTGACGTTTTTAGCAGGTAATCATCAAGAATAAGCCTGTTTCTACTTCCTTTTATTCTGCTTCTATCTGCCGTTTGGATGAAATGTTTCTCCTTGTACAGGGAGACCCACACAAAGCTTACTCACTTTGTAAGCCTTGTGTAAACCTATTTTCAAGCTTAATAATGAACAGGCTTTTCATAAGCTTAGTGAACAGGAGTGAAATTCAGTTTTTCTGAATGTAAGATAGTGCCTGTGGAATAGAAATACTCATTTGCAGAGCAGCCTACGATCTTTCTGGAAATAATATATAGTTACACTCTGCAAACGAGATGTATTATCATTATGCTGATGAGAAGATCAAATATTTCTTTTTCTTCCATAGTCAAAATATTGTTAATGGATGATTTTCTGCCTGGAAGGACATTTTATTGAAATTATGTGCTGAGCCCACCACTCATTGACTGAGTAAGATGAAAACAAATGAAAAAAGAAACCTACATGAGACTACTTTATGGGGAAAAAAAAAAAAAAGGGCGAATCAGGAAATAGGGATGTTAATTCTTATTGCGTATTGTATCATCTTTGCCTTTCTTTTTCAATATTGTCTTGTTGGATCATGTGTTCTTCAGAGCAGTGACATTTTATAGCGATTTCAGTCAGTCTTGGCAACAATGGTGTATATTCCTAGTTGTTTCTTATGCATTGTTATGGTATCAATGAATGAAACCAGCAAGGATGTCTCCGTTGAAATGCTTAGCCATACAGGCTGCAATTTTCAGGGCTACCATTGCATTTCAGTGAGAGTTCGGCAATTTTAGACTCTTGTTCCATCAGACTTGTTTTGTTTGTTAGTTTATTTGTTTGATGTGTTGCTGTTCTGTAATTGTTTATTTTTCAGAGTTATCCTGGCCAGTTTATACAAGTTAGCTTAAACAAAATTATCACTTAAAAGATTATTTTCTATAATTTTAAATGTATGATACATCAATCATTCTGTCAGTTGAAAGGCAGTACACTGCTATGCTTAGCTGAAGTAGTAGTCTTGATGATGATAACAAGATATTAAATTTGCCTATGCAGTGATGGAAGGAAGATCCTAAGAACTGTAATGGAAAAGGGAACATCCTCATCATGCCCACTTCTGGGTATTTCTGCCAATTAAAAGGAAATATGTAAAAGATGGCACAGCCACACTAACATTTGCCTACCTTTACTTTGGACAGTATAAACCACTTTCAGACTGATGCTCCAGGTTCCTCCCCACTCCCAAGCATGTCTCCTAATTCTGTCTTAGTTCCACAGTCACACTATGCCAATCAGCCCCTCCCAGGTCATTGAGGAAAGCAGTAATGACTCCCGGGCTATTTTTCACTTTCAGTTGCTGTTACCAAGTGTTTGAAAACTTGATGAATATCAGAGTGCATTTTAGCATTATACTCAGGAGCTGAATAAAACATAGAGATACAGAAGACCGATTGATATGAATGACATATCTCTGCTATCCATTAGAAAGACTGCATACACAATAGATTTTTTGGTTGGAAAAAAGAACAGGATGACTTTACTAGAGCCATTTGCCAGCTGCTCAGTGAATAGGTCAGAGGCATAAGAAAGATAGCTTCCCTGTTAAAAGTGTTAGTTGCATTGCTCATTCATCATGCACACTCATTGTGTTCTGGCTCTCGGTAATAGTAGAGACTGAAGAAACAGCTCAGTTTTGATTTCCTCCAACTTCAGCTTTCTAGTGAAATCATAACATTGTTTTGATGATGTCATAGGCTCCTGCAATTTCATAGTCTGCATTATTTCTTCAGTCCAGGATTAAGAAATGTATTGAGACCGTAATTTTGATAGAACGTACGATAGGATACACATTCAGTTTTCTGTTACCTTGTTATCTCTCACATACATTTGTCTTGAACATACATGGCTCTGAAACATATTTTATCAAATGCCATGTACAGAATCCTACTGTGCATATAAGTACAGAGAAATAACTGCGTAAGCCAACTTTCCTGGTTGCTTGGAGAGATGGAAGGGAACAGCTAAACACCCTGCCTGTTCCCTCACAGGAAGAAGTCAAAACAGCTCCTATCAGATATATGCCTTCCAAAAAAAGCCACGTGCAGCTCTAGAAGCACAAGTTGCGTATCACTGATTTAGTCAGTTCTTCCATCTGCAAAAAGCCCAAAATGCTTTACAAACTTTACAAGAAGCATTTCATCCACCACTGAAGTGCAGCCGCCTATGGAGCGAAACTTGGCAGCTGTTTAACAGAACACATAAATCCTACACAATAGTTTAGGGGAAGAATTTTTAAAGAATAGTGCAGATGGGAATGTAGGGAGGTAGAATATAGTTACATAAACTGGGTGTATATATAGGCAGGAGATGCAGGTTGGCCAAAACAAGCAAAATGAAGAATTTCTCATATCACAGAACTTTTCAGGCATTTTGAAATATGTCTCAGAGAAAATTACTGTTTAAAGAGTACTATTTTAGTTTGTTTCCTTCCTCACCCCCCCAATGGGTCTATTTTAATCACTCTGTCCATCTGCACTTTGATTGAGAATGAAGTTATATTAGTGCTCAGAGACAGTCACCAGCACCACTAGCCACAAGGTAAAATAATTTGTCAGTACACAGAAATATTATCACTTCAAATATAAAACATTCACAGCATTTCCAAAGTTGAAAGCTAGGTCTGTAACACTCATCTACAGATGTGATTCTTGATTTTCTACAGTATAAAATTCTCATTTTTACTTCTTCAGGACCATATTTGTAATGTTTTGTTTCCATAAAGAAAAATTCTAAGGGTCCCAAATTTATACTAATACATTCAGTGATTTAATTTTGCAGAAGTTGTACAGGGAACGAAAAAGGAAAGGGAAACAAAACTTTGGATTCTCTTATTCTTTGTTAGTTTCTTTATGAGGCCCTTTAGGAATTGTGTATGTTAGAAAGGACCAGCTCTGTATCTATGCTGCTAAGTTAAACTATAGGATCATAGAACGGTTTGGGTTGGAAGGGATCTTTAAAGGTCATGTAGTCCAACCCTCCTGCAATAAGTAGGGACATCTTCAAGTCGATCAGGTTGCTGAGAGCCCCATCCAACCTGATCTTGAATGTTTCCAGGGATGGGGCATCTACCACCTCTCTGGGAAATCTGTTCCAGGGTTTCACCACCCCCATTGTAAAAAATATCTTCCTTATATCTAATCTGAATCTACCCTCTTTTAGTTTAAAACCATTACCCCCTGTCCTATTGCTACAGATCCTACTAAAACGTCTGTCACCACCTTTCTTATGAGCCCCCTTTAAGTACAGAAAGGCTGCAATAAGGTCACTCTGGAGCCTTCTCTTCCCCAGGCTGAACAACCCCAACTCTTTCAGCCTTTACTCGTAGGTGTTCTATCCTTCTGATCATTTTTGTGGCTTTCCTCTGGACCTGCTCCAACAGGTCCATGTCTCTCCTGTGCTGAGGACCCCAGAGCTGGACGCAGAACTGCAGGTGGGGTCTCACCAGAGCGGAGCAGATGGGCAGAATCCCCTCCCTCGACCTGCTGGCCACAATTCCTTTGATGCAGCCCAGGGTACGGTTGGCTTTCTGGGCTGCAAGTGCACCTTGCCAGCTCATGTCCAGCTTTTCATCCACCAGTACCCCCAAGTCCTTCTCCACAGGGCTGCTCTCAATCCCTTCATCCCCCAGCCTGTATTGATGCTGGGGGTTGCCCCGACCCATGTGCAGGACCTTGCACTTGGCCTTGTTGAACCTCATAAGGTTCACATGGGCCCACTTCTCGAGCTTGTCCAGGTCCCTCTGGATGGCATCCCATCCCTCAGGTGTGTCAACTGCACCACTCAGCTTGGTGTCACCTGCAAACTTGCCGAGGGTGCACTAAATCCTGCTGTCTTTGTCACTGATGAAGATATTAAACAGTACTGGTCCCAATATGGTCCCCTGAGGGACACCACTTGTCACTGATCTCCATCTGGACATTGAGATGTTGACCGCTACCCTCTGGATGTGACTATCCAACCAATTCCTCTTCCATCAGACAGTCCACCCATCAAATCCATATCTCTCTAATTTAGGGAGAAGGATGTTGTGGGGGATCATGTCAAAGGCCTTACAGAAATCCAGATAGATGATGTCCATAGCTCTTCCCTTGTCCCCTGATGTAGTCACTCCATCCTAGAAGGCCAGTAGGTTGATGAGGCAGGACTTGCCCTTGGTGAAGCCATGTTGGCTGTCTCAAATCACCTCCCTGTTGTCCATGTGCCTCAGCATAGTTTCTAGGAGGATCTGTTCCATGATCTTCCCAGGCACAGAGGTGAGGCTGACCGGTCGGTAGATCCCATGGTTCTTCTTTCTACCCTTTTGAAAAACGGGTGCAATGTTTCCCCTTTTTCAGTCACCAGGGACTTCACCTGACTGCTATAACTTTTCAAATGTCATGGAGAGTGGCTTGGCAACTACGTCAGCCAATTCCCTCGGGACTCTGGGATGCATCTTGTTAGGTCCCATAGACTTATGTACGTATACAACCTCAGACTGCCCTATCACTGAGGCCAACTGGCATGAAACGGCTTGCATGTATACTACTAGATTATTTTAGCATCCAAACGATTGCATTCAATTTGTTATGTGGCCTACGTGGACTCCCATATTGTGTGTAAGACTTACCTAGCACAATGCTAGCTGGCTTGAGTCAAAACAGGAATAATTCTAGACATTTAATACAATAAATGATTTGATTTCAAGGTCTGGGAATGTTTTCCGGCACTGCTTATTTTAATAGTGTAGGTGTAGTCTAGAAGTAGTACAAGCAATTAATATCAGTAACTTAAAAATAAAACACATTTGCAGTATTTTGAGAGAAAGACTGTCTAATGGAAGCTGAACAGTAAAGCATATAATACATTGGTGAAATAATTTTTCCCTTTAACAACTGTAAAGGTTTTTAAATACAAGTTATTGAATTGGGCTAGGAAAAACAATACAGCATTTAAAAAATGACTCTTTTTATTTTTACAGTTCTACTGGAATTGTGGAGGGAGTTTGTGTGTTTTGGGGAAAAAAATCCCAGCATTGAAAAATTCTGTGTCTGAAGCAGTGACCGGCGTTAGACCACAGTGAATGGTCTAACAAAATGCATCGTTTCCTCTTCATCACGTTTTGCCTCTCTTTTACTGTCCAGAGAAAAACACATTCAAACATTGTACATCTCCACTCCTTAACCTGATAAGAGCCTTTGGTACTGTGTAAAGCACTAATGTACTCTGTAAGTGAGGAAGCATTTGGATGTTGGGCAGGGTTCAAACCAGGAAATGGTTAGGAGCCATGTAAAGCACAAACAGAAAATTTTCATGTGGTTCGGGATTTTGAACATACCCAAATTTACCTTTAAATATAAGGCGATGGCTCAGATCTCTATCTGTAAATGAAATCTGGTCAGCAAAAATATCTAAATGCTTCACAAAGGGAAATCAATTATTATTAGTTTAGGTTTCCCTTATAAGAACTTTCATTAGTTTTCCATAGCACTAAGGAGAGGGAAGAAAATGTATGTGTGGATTTTAAACAGCTTTGCTGGCTTAAACCTTGCTGGACATTATTCAAATAGAGAGCACTGGGAAGTGATGGGATTTCAAGTCACCCGTTCACCCTGGGGTGCTATGAACTAAGGCCATTAAAAAATTAACGTCAAGAAGGACAAGGTCACTTAAAATGTCAGTTAAAATGCATGGAAATTAAGTAAAACTTATGTCAGTAAAATGTGTTCAATAAATTAAGTAAAACTAAACAAAGCTCTAACAGCTAAGAAAAGCTGTACATGGAAAAGGTCTAAATAGCAAGAAAAGGAAAGGTTCCACTTAAGCATGTTGCTTGCAGTGCATTTGAAGCTGCTTCAATATACTGCTCAATTATTGTCTCCAATACATTGAAACTATCTGCCCTTACACAGCAAGAGTATTAAGTAGCAAAGTAGTTGGAAGAAGAAGAATATTTTGATTTTTACTTTTTTTTGAGGCTTGCATTTAGTTTTTCCTGGTTTTTATATTAGGTATTTTATTATAATAATGGATGGTAATTATATATCTTCTCCTCAAATTGATCATAAATACCCAATAGCTAGCTTTCCCCTGTGTGCTAATGATGATGTATGGCACTTTTGTTTATGATAATTCATTTATATCATCGAGGCAAGTGACACATGAGATGATTCTCAAACTTTTAAGCTAGCAATGCAAATAGGTAAATTAGCTTTCTTAAAAATGCATCTCTTCAAAAATTCACTGTTTGGTATTTGCTGATGCCTTTTTATAAACTCTTGAATTGTAATGCTAATAAAATAATAGCGTGTCTGCTTGGTGCATCAGCCAAAGCAATCACATAGTTTGCCAAAAGGACAGGTGCTAACAAGTGTTTTGTTTTTCTTTAACAGACCGGTTACTGCTCAGTGAATACCTGACCTTTGCTTTAAAGTTTTTATTGACAATATAATGTTGATGATGTTGGCTGAGGAGATTTGGCTGGGCTGCCGAAAGCAAGCGGGGAGACTCCAATTTAAAAACAGTAGTGCAAAGAATAAGATGCTCAATCCTTCAACACTTATTGGTGTTAAACACTAAGCTGCTGTGCTTTCCTCGCCTCTGAGCAGCTTCAGATGCTCAGACTCGCAGGTAGCCAGGCATCAGTGCATAGCCATCCTTCCAGAAAGGAGACTCTGGCATGACCCGCATGCAGCTGAGCACCAGGGAAGCTGTGAGCAGCCTGTCATTCTGATTACACGGCCTGTTGAGAACAAGGGATTTAAAACAAATGGAGCCAACATAAGCTGGTGGTTTAAGGAGAAAAGGTTGGTCGTTGCCAGAATTTACGGTACAAAAGGACAGTCTTTGCCAGTATTCCAAAGATGATCATCCCTTGCCAAAAAGTGCAATTGCCCCACATCAGAGCTTCTCAGTGCTGTTTCTAGGAAAAGCATTTTTTACAGAGGGACTGGACAGACTGTACACAAAATAATTACAGTGGATAACAAAAGTGCTAAATCCTTCTTTCCGAAGAAAAGCCACTCTCACAAAGCCAGCTGAATGGCTGCTATCTACTCTCCTCCCCTCTGACTCGCAAAGCCTGAATTCAAATGTGATACCTCTCACAACACTCTGGCCTTTTCTTAGCAGTTAGAGGCTCTTCACTTGACACAGAAAGCAGAAAATTCTCTACAGTGTCACCTACCTACAAATCCATGATAGAAACCCACTGTTATGGTGTCAAATATACGTCGGGGAGGTCTTTTTAAATTTTTCCTCTGAATTCCTCTGTCCTTTCCACTGGGAATATGCACTCCATCACAGAAAACTCTGGGAAGACACACACAGGGTGTGGTGATTGGGAAGAGTTTGAAGAAAGATTCGACCAGTCCTGTGTGAAAAATAGCAATGCCAACAAGGAGAGTCTAACTCCCCTGGCACAGCTCTGCTTCAGAATAACTCCTTGAAGATGACATTCACCTAAAGTTAAAATTGTCAGTGGGGATAAATAAATACTTTCTGTTTTGATGCGTGAAACAAGCCTGCTGGCTCCTGACACATCCAGTTGTGGGGGGCAGTAGGAAATCCCTCTGTTATATATCTGCCTGGAGGTTTCAGGCCCAGGGAGGGGTATGAGCAAGCAGGCCATGATGTGGGATAGGTCACTGAAAATTCTATTGAGCTTATATGAGCACGCTTGCATCCACAAGCTAGTCATTATGCTACAAATTCAAGCTGAAGTCTTGTCCACCCAAGCCAACACCACAGTGAAACGCTCTTGAGTTTTCGTCTGTGAGCTGGGACTACCCTCGCTTGCTACGGGTGTTCAGAACAGGTCGCACCTCCAGGCAAGGCTCCTGGTGGAGTCAGCCCCAGCGGGCAGCTGGTAGCTGAAAGAGGACAAGGACCAGCTTCCCAGCCCTTGCCTTGGCCAACACTGGCTGGGAACGCAACGTCAGGGCCGCCGCCGGCCCGCACCTCCGTGCCCGCTTGGCTCCACCATGACTGAACTCGCATGGTGGGGGCGGCTGGGGAGGCAGATGGGGAATCGTGTCCCCTGCCTCCCCCCAGAAACGGGGCTCTCCTTGGTGTGACAGTGGGGACAGGGGCGGCACGGGTCAGCAGCCTTGTTCGGCGGGTTGCCAGCCAGGCTGTGAATAAGCTTGAGCCTGAAATCCCTCGCTCATGTTGACGTAACCTTCCTCGTCTTGCAGTTGAGTTGTTCCCCAGCAGGACAAATCAGCAGCTGGGGAGAAAGAGGACGACTGAGGAGATACGGTCGAGGGCCATGAAGGCCCGGCTGGAGGGACGGAGAGTGGGGAAGACTGGTAGGTGTCAGAACCTAACACCAAATGCCTGTCCAATACTAACCACCGCTCCGATATCCCTCTGCCTTCCCAGTCGGCAGGAGGCACTGCTCAGCCAGGCAGCCATCGTTTTTGGTCTGGGGCCAAAACGCATCAGTCAGCCAATAAGTGAGCGTTGCAAACACAATCTACTGGACTAACTCTAGGATATATATTTTCAAAGTTCATATTTATAGTTTGCAAACTCTGTCTTTCAGATAGCAAGTCCTAGTAGCACCAGAAGCTGTTGAATATTCCAATCAAACACAAAATTAGAACAGGATTCTGTGCCACAAATACAAAGTAAAGCCATCTGCCAAATTTCTAAAATACCTCACCTACAGATCTGGTAATTTCTCTTGTAACATGAGCGTAATATACAGCTTGCCCCTAAAGAAGCAGCCGCTGCTGTGTTTAGTAGATTTTATAGTAAATCTTAATCATTGAAAGACTATCTTCATGCTTATGGGTTGCTTTAAAGATGGCAACTGGTCCAAAGTTTCCAAAGAAGGGACAAAATTTTTCTATTATTTATTAGTTCATTTTAGGTCACTGGAAAACTTCCAAAGACATCTTCCTTTTCTGTCTTATGAACCCTAAGAGTTAAGTAAGTATTCTCAAATAAGCTCAATTTACAGTATGTCAGCTTAAAATAAAATCATAACACATTTCTAAATTGATAGAAATTGCATAGCACCAAATGAGAAATAGGGATTTTTATCCTCTCATTTATACATGCTTGTCTCTCTGTCTATAAACATATGTTTGCACATACTGTGTATTGATAGATTAACATATAAAATTACAACACTGCATTTGCAACACTGTACTTAAAGTTGTGTCTGCATTTTTACTTCAGGGGTTTATATCTCAGCTATAAAAAATTCTCTCTAGGCTGAATCTTGGCAAAGATTGACAAGCTACAAATTATTATTTTCTTTTTAGAAAAATTAGGAGAAAATGTCAAGACAATAATCCCATTCTCTTCGTAGTGTCAAAAGGATGTGTGGACTGATTCAGAATGCATGTTAGTTGGTAACTCAGCCACAGCCAAGAGAACAAATTTTCACCATTACAGACCTGGCTCATTCTGCTGTGGGAGCGAAATTCTGCACCCCCTTAGCCACTAATGTGCTCTGTGTTCTTTCTCTGTTTTTAGCAACTTGAAAGAAAATATCATTTCCTTAAACCATTTACCAGTCATCTGCAAATGTTCATGATTAAAAACAATTCTATTCTGAATTTTAGTGAAAAATGGCAGAACTGATTCAGAAAGTGGTAAGATCAGCCTGGGATTTCACTGTAAGAGCTGGCTGACAACACAGAAGCAGTGAAGACTGAATGCTAACAGATCTGATGGGATAGCAACCTCACTGCAGCCAACAACTGGAGTTGATTTTAGAGGGGTTTTAAAAAA
Organism: Haliaeetus leucocephalus; assembly: GCF_000737465.1. Taxonomy (NCBI): domain Eukaryota; kingdom Metazoa; phylum Chordata; class Aves; order Accipitriformes; family Accipitridae; genus Haliaeetus; species Haliaeetus leucocephalus. The sequence continues at coordinate 5,622,563 of NW_010972931.1, forward strand.
AACTGTGGCAGGAGGAGAGATATAAGACAATCTACAAAGCAATGGCTCTTTGGCATTTCCCATTTCTCCCATTCTGTCCTGCATACATGTTATTTATAGCCCCTGCCACTGTGGCGAAGAGATGGGATTCGTCCTTTAATATATCGACCCAAACTGCAATAGACAATGAAGTCAAATGGTTTGCTAACTTTTATACAAGCATTTCTGCCACCACAGCTTAATTAGTTCAAAGGAAGCAGAATGGGATGTTGGATGAGAAGCTGATCATCATCATACAGAGCAAAATTGAAATTTATTCTGGAGAGTGCAGAAAAAACTGTTAAGGATTAAGTAGGAATTTTGTGTCTTGCAGGAATACTGTGTGCCAAAATATGTCACCCTTTGATAGAGCTTCTGCAAGCAGCCTGTCTGGGTTGCAATAGCTGCACTTCAATCCAAGATAGCAAATAAAATAGTGTGTGTGTCCTATGGCATAAATTGTAGCTCCATGAATGTCTAAGGTGGGGAAGGCTTCTTTCCATAAGAAGCCAGCGAGAATCTTTCGATTGTGCAGAAGGCTGTGAGATAACTCTGTGATAGCCCTCATCAGCCTTCACTGGCTGAAAAAGGGCTGGGGCCCATTTTTCACCATTTTAGGGCCCTCTGAAGTGAAGAGGGCAGAATGGCTGTCTAAATATTCAACTCTTGCTCATGTCACTTTAACCCAAGGGAGGTTTATTTAGGTTTAGAGCACAGCATGCGGATAGACAGCTATAGGCAGCAATATCTAAAGCTGCCCCACATGAACTACATGAGCCGGAGACTCAGATCACCCCAGGGCAGATGGCCCTGTGGTCTGCGTTGGCTGGAGAAGACCAAAAAGCCCATTGTTCTTATTAAGAAGTGAAGATCACTGTGCGGGCCATGATGCCTTGGCATATCCTGCATTGCCCTTCACAAATAGATATTCTTTTTTGTTTTGCCTGCTCCCAGCAACTGGCAGAATTAGTGCTAGAGTGGACTGTAGTCAGGCTCGGTAAAATACGACTCATAACTAAGTAGGAATAGGGCATGTTCTTCTAGGTGAGCCCAAGTATTGATAGAACAGAATTGCTTATTTAAGTAAATAACGTTTCATCGCCTTCCATAAAACATTTCATTCATCTTCATTTAACATCAAACCCTCAAATAAATCTATGTATCTAATGTATTTTAATTAAGCAGACGACAGGTGAAGAGTTTTTCTTTCAACATCTCCAGTTGCACTCTGCTGCTCTAGTCAATGAAAGTGAAACTGTAAAAACACGCCTTCATTATTAACACTAATTTTTACTTCATTTTCGTTTTTTCTCTCAGAAAATGAATTGTGGTGCTATGCATATGGGATGGCACACCATGGGAAGGGAGCAAACTCATTCATCCCAAAAGGTAGAACAGCTCTGTTCAATGGTATTTTTATTTTCTTATATCTACCCAAGGGTTTTTAACTTTCCCAGTAAAAAGTGTAGGCAACTTCTCAGGATATGGGTTTTCTCACAGACGTCTCTCTTCTTCTCCCCTCACTTCACGGTTGACATTGCAAGCCTTTCTGTGCAAATGATACCAGTTACTTCCACAGAAGAGACTTACCAGAAGCGGACAATTTCCCAAGGGAACCAGCACTGTATCTTCAGGCATTCCTGCGCTGACCATCAGTACTCAGCGGGAGTACTGCAGTTTCAGTGGAAGACTGATTTTTACCTCCAAGTACTTTAAAAATGGAAGTTCCAGTACTGAAGCCTGATCTACATGTGTAAAAGATGAGGCCAGTGCAGGGTGTTATTAACTTTAGTGCAGTTTTGTATTCTGACCCAAAATCTTCATTTAACTGCAACAGTTTGCAAGACCAGGGCCTTTAACAAACTGTGTAAGGGAGTAAAACCAGCATCAATGAAATGCATTTCTGATGTGAACTATAGCATGGTTTTAAGAGTGGTCATCATGATTACGTGGCAGTTTTGGAATGAAGAGTGCTTTTCCAGTTGAAACTAAAAAGCAATTTTAAACTCTTGGAGGTGGAATTTTGGCTTAGCCTCACTTAGCTTAATACATATATATATATATATATATCCCTGGCACTTTCTCCTAAGTGATCATAAAATCTTTACGTGTCATTGTATGACAGCACCTCTAACAGCGGAGTGGCCCCATGACACAATTCTGGCACACTAGTTCACTGAAATAATGCCCAATAAAGTTAGTTCATCAAGATTGTTTCCTGTATATAGCACTTGAGTTTTCCCTGGAGCTCTGATCTGTGAACTGACCCAGTCTAATCCGACTTAGCTTTGAGATCAGAACACATAGAGCAGGTGGCATGCAGTCAGATGCTTGGGAGATAGAAATGTTTTCTCTGCCATTAGTCCCAGAAAATACACATGCTTTTTCCTGCCCCCTCGAGGAAAACCACATTTTGCCTTGCAGGACTACAGAACATTACATACAATATTTTATGTTTCACATATCTCATTATTTAGAATAATTATTTTATGTCTCGTTACCTTAAGATAGCTGATTATGATACAACTTAAGATAGTAAGTCTCTACAAGTAAAAGGCAAAAAAGCACTTCACAAAGAGAATGCAGTAAACCCACATTTAGTATTCTTTACTACAAAGCTGCTTAAGTTTTCTTTTCCTGAAAAAGCAGGGGGGAAAAAAGGGCTTCCTTCATCTCAGTAAGTGAACATATTAGTGCATAACAGGTGCAAAGCTCTCCAGTGCTTACAAGTTACAGATTAGACATGACTATGCTCCCTTTTGACTCTGCTTTTTTTCTTTTTTTTTCTGCCAGTTTTTTTCTTCATTCTGCACTGTAACTCAAAAATTTCAGATAAAAAAAATTCAACAAAAATTTATTCTCAGATTTGCCACTTAGGTATTCTCAGTAAACTTTACCTACCCATGTAGCCCTATGCTGGCAAGGTATCAGTTGTTCTAGAGTGATGCTGGTTGACTCCATAAATCATTTTCAGAAAATTTTCCATTATATCTTCTCACCAGGGTAGGCTCATCTGCAAGTGATTGACAACAACTCAGCATTCATTTGGGTTTTTTGATTTATTTAAATACATTCATTATTGCTCACATACCACAATGATGTGTATTAAAAATAGATGATACATAGCTAATCCTAGCAGTTCCATAAAATTGTAAATTATTATGTGCTAACTTTGCTGCAATGAATAGTCGCATAATACATTCATTGTGCCTTTCCGAATAACTACGGAAAGATAGTTCAAAGTCCACCTCATAAAAAAGGGTGTGTGTTTGAGTGTGGTAAAGACAAGGCTAAAGGCGGGTGAGAGCACTATTTGTAATGGAACAGGGCTATCATATCATCTCACTGCCACCCTGTTAGACCAATCTGTCAATCAATCAATCGTTTAAGAATCACCCATAGAAACCATCACTAAACCCAGGTTATTTAGCTCTTTACACCCATTTAAAGCACCATTATGACCTTGTAGTTAGCTTCAGTTATGCAGAATATATATACTATATTTTGCATACAAATAGCAAAGGCAGGAAGTTAATAATGCTATTTATAAAACAAAACAGCCCTAATGTTAAGTGAATGGCTTTCGGCCATGGTTCAGCCAGGTAATGAAACATGTGCCTGGATTTAAGTGCATGAATCACTCTATTGATTCAAAAGCACTCTCCAGGTGCCTACAGTTCAGCGTGCACTTGAGTTGTCTGATGGATCAAGGCCTCCATCAGTTACGAGAATACACAGAAAGGTTTGTCGGGTGGATTTCAGGACTGTATGTATACAAGGGCTCCGTGAGTGAAAACACAAAAAAAAAAAAAAAAAAAAAAAAAGTTCAGGAAAAAGAAGATGCCAAGACTAGCGTGGCATGCTGGCTCTGTCTTGCTTTGGCACGAGCCCTTCGGAAGGGGCTGCGATGCTGCTCTGGGACCTGAGTTTCAGCATGCGAGCCGGGACGTGGTTTTGCTTCACCTCGCCTTTCGCCTTCCTCTCAGACACGCTGCGCTGGGTACTGGATCCGCAACAGCACCTTCCTTTTGGTAGCTTCTTTCTACGAGTTTACTCGATTGTGGGTCCACAACCCACCGTAGCAGCACGCCCCGGGACGAATGGGCAGCTCGGTGTAAAATCACTGCAGCTTCTCGTTGAAGTAGAACTAGAAGGAAACAGCCGCCCATCAGCTGCCTGCTCCATGCAAAACAGGGCAGTAAAATACACAAGCGTGGCTCCATACAAAACGAGACCTTAATCTATATTTTAGACAATATAGGGGGAATAGTGGCAGCTGTCCTCATGCAAGCCTTTTTTGCAGAGGACCTGCTACTGCGGGAACATGAGTAGGTTTTTTTTTTAATTTATGTGTAGGCAAAACTGTAAATGCCCAGAACCTTTGGTACAGCACAGACCAGTCTGGACCCTAAGAGCCAAGACTCATGAATGAAGAAGATGGCAAAGCTCCCATGGACTTCAGCAGAGGCAAAAAGACACCCTTAAGAGCGCAGGATTTAACCCAGGCACGAGCAAACGCAAGGCAATGGAGCATGCAGACGTCGCTGGTGAGTAAGCAAACAAAAGAAGGCCTCCTGAGCAAAATGTGTTTTAATTTGATATTTGTAGGAAAAAGGGGGATAAGGGATTTAACTGGTTTATAAGTGTTAAAGCAGAGGACAAAGGAGAATAGCAGACTAAAAGTTGAGAGCTATTTGAGGTCTGGATGAAGTAGGTGGGAGGAAGAGTTTTGGGGGGGGCAAAAGAGAAGGGACTGGTGAAGGCAAGAGCATAAACGTAGTTCTGGACTGTGCAGTACATGGGGTACAGGACTGAGTAATTCACTCGTGACACACAGGACACCCTTGAAAGAATTTAAAGTTGGTGGACTACTAAAATCTATAAATAAGGGACGTCTCTAACCAATCTTTTCATTGCTCTGTTAACTGGTCTCACACTCCTCTGTCTCCCAGAATGCCAGAATACTAAATAGTTAATGCTCTGAATAAAACATCTCTCCAGCCCACTTGTGATCAGTATGCACTGAAATGTGCCTGCTCAGACAATCCCTCTGACCTGAGGAACATATAGTGCATTTATTAGCACTCTGTGCTACTGTCCAGGGTAGAAAGAGTTCGGCTACTTCTAGTTTAGGCAACGTGGTGTTTCCTACTCTTCATTGCCTGACCTCAAACACTACGCTAACAAGCTTTCCAGTTTTCCACCCTGTGTTAGCACTGATGTCCTTGGGGGGGGAAAAAAAAAAAAAGACTGTAGAAGTGAAGATGTCCGTCAAAGACTAGGTAGACCACTGAAAAGTGCAGGCAACTTCGGTTGGTTTTGGGGGTACCAGCATCCTCGTTATTTGCTCCAAAGCACCCTAAGGAAACAACACCAACTTCTGGTATTAGAGGAAGTCTGCTGTTAAAGCAAGGGGAGTGCTATTTTGCTGAACAGCACAAACCAACACAACAATAGTGTTTACAAAGAACTTCAGATGCTTTACAATAAATCTGGATGTGCTTAAAAATCCCATAAGGGTTTTAAAAAAATCTGAATGTGTTTTCTCAAGTAACTATTTACAGCATATTAGAGTTTATTTAATTGCATTGGGATTTTTCAAAGCATATCAGGGCAAAACAGTAGAGTATAGGCCCCAATATGCTAATTAATAGCTAGCTAGACCCCTGAAATAAACCTGCTACACTTCATTAATCAGACAGTAATTGAATTGGCACAGTACTTCTGTGCAAACTATATGTAGATTGAAGTACCAGTCCTGCCAATGGAGAGGGTAAGTTTCTCCACATAAATATGTTTTTGGACAATGCATTAACATTTTTTCAGTGGGCAGTTGGCCTTTATAATTCATACTTTTCTGCATGGAAAAATCTCACATTACTAAACTCAGTGAATTATTACTCATGCTGAGACAGTCTTTTAGGTAAGTACTTTTCAATGACCGCAAGTTCAGCTCAGTGGAAAAGAACAAATCAGAACTGATACACTTTGCTTTGTCATCTAAAGACATCTGCCAATTAATGTTATTATAAAATAATAGTGTTGAACAGATGTTTCATTTACAACATTTATTTTCAACTGTATGAAAGCGAAATACCTGGGGATTTAACTGGCAAATAGTGACTACTTTGCTTACAGAAAATGAAACAAGAAATTTTCCGGCAGAACTGATGAAGTGTAATTTTGGATATTCATTGTCTATAGTCAGATCTGATAAAAGAATTAACTGGACCAAAAGGAAATGGACAAAACCCCCCTTACTTCAAATTTATAACATTCTTCTTATGAAATAATCACTTAGCATTCCTCTAACTTTAGAAAAGAGGCCACATATTTGTGGTATGACCTTGGGCAAGTCACTTTGCTCCAAGGTGCTTTTTAGGGTATCTGGCAGATGTTCAAAGCTAGATGCCAGAGGCATCTTCAAGAGCACTGAGCTGTTCAATTCCAGCTTAAATCAGTGGAAGTCAGGCACTCCTGCAGTTCTGAAAATTCAGAGATCTGTCTCTGTGGATCCCTCATCTGACCTTCTGCCATTGCTTGCCTGTCTTCCCTGCCATAGACTTCTGTGGGACTGTCCACAGGCTTCATTTGAGCATATCCCTAAACTGGATGCTTAGTACTTGGCAGTTTTGAAGTTTTCAGTATCTTCTGCTAGATTGCTAATGTTGCTTTAAGGAAGTTACTATGTGTATATATATATATATCTTTTATTAGATATTTTATATATCACTTTTATTAGGGGAAAAAAAGACACTTAGTGATTGCGAGCAAGCACACCAAGTTTCAGCTGTAAAGTAAGACTTAGAGAAATTTATAAAGAAGTGAAAATGACCCTGAATAATGAAAACACTTGAGTATTTTTAATTAAATATAGGCATTGCAAAGCACACCAGCTAAAATGTGCACGCGTGTGTGTGTGTGCATGCACACATACACACTGCATGTATTTCACAGTGTCAAAACACTAAATTCCTATGGTAAGGTGCAACTAATAAGCAGCGGAGGGGGATGGGATAATTTTTAACATATAGTTGTATTACTATATGCCCATCAAGACAACAATAACAAATTAACATTATGTTAAAGGGGAGAAACAGCTGTGATACTCACATCATTTATCAGAGGAAGCTAAAGTTTTTGATCTCAGAAAAACAAAGAATGTTACCTAGTGTTTTTTCAACAAATAGTTTAAACTGATTAGATATTTTGAACTTCCATGCCTATTGAGGGAAACACTATCCTTAGAGTTGGCTTGTTAACAAAAACTAGTGTAACACTTTGGGGAATATATTCTCCAGCTATCTTATTTCTTCTAATCATTGTCCCCTTTCACTGGAGAATTTCCCATTATTCAGCAACATATGGACCAAACATTTCTTCAGTAATCATGTCTGAACAAAGTAATCATTCCCTCATTAACCAATTATTCCTCAGAATCAAATGAAACAGACGTATTTGCTAAGACAATTTCCTTTAATAAACCCTATGGAACTGTACCTTGTGCATACCCCATTCAAATAGTTTAATTCAAAGATCACAGTGTAGACGACGAAGAGGGATTCTTGTTTTACACTGACAATAAGTGATCTCAGGAGCAAGGTTAGGGATGGAATTAATACCAGATTAAAGAAAAAGGCAATGTTAAAAGAGCAGCAACTACTGGCTAAAAATTTAACCCTTTGTATTCCACGCTATTCCTTTTCTGTATGCTTAAAGCTCAGAGTGCAATTCTGTTCATTTTAAAGGAGCTTGAAGTACAGGTGGATAGACAGGCTCTGAAAGGGCCACCAGTCTATCCACAATGGGAAAAAACCCAATCAAAAAGTAATGAATTTCTATGTTGGCTGAGGAAATGTACTGTCATGATATGTGGTGGTGCAGAAAGCACCCAGGCAAATTGTATCTGGTGATGCTTTAAAAACTTCTGGCTATTTGGATTTCTAAGTAGGCTGATAAAGAAAAATCTGATCTTAAAAGCTCAAAGTAAAGTTTATCAAGCAGGTATGTGTTTACTTGTTGTATACAGTACTTTCATTACCTCCTTCTCAGATACAATTCACTTCACTCTTTGATAGCTTAGAAACTTCATTATAAACCTGGAAAACTAACAACGTAATGTTATCCTAGCTTCTTTTCTTTTAGTACTGAAACAGATAGCTGCAAAAAGAACAATGAACTCTCTCTTTAAGATATAGCCAAGGTTTCACCATTCTTCAGTTCCTTTGTTTCTTCTTGCTGTTTTCAGAGAAAAATACAACCTGAGTGGGTGTTGGAGGCATAGTCAGCTGAAAAGCTAAATTCTTCAGCTTTCGCTTGGCTAAAAGTCCCAGGGGCTGAAAGTTGTGGCCAATATCTTACAATGCATTTTGAAATTTTTAAGCTCTCCTTAAGTGTTAGCATCACCAGTTATTTCTGATTTGCAGTCTAGAGTCAGAAAACAAGAGCAACCCCATTTTTCTCTAACACATGCTGTAGTGTTCTTTCAGCAGTAATTTGCAACTTAACAATACCACCCTCAGATCCTTCATGACCTTGAGCTGCAGATCACTTCATGCATTTTTGTTCCTCACAGCAACGACTGTGTTACCTGGAACTGTCTTTTCTGCCACAACTGCCACCAAACTTTAACCTGTAAATCCCTCACGTGCTAACAGGGTATCTATCAGAGCATCTGTGCTTCCCTGTTCTTTGCCTTGGTGGTTGCCCCAAACCAGCAAGCTAGCTATAAACTGGCTTACTGGACATCCGTAGCAGCCCATCTGGGGTAACATAAAAGTCAACACGTGCTGCAGAAGTTGGGCTAGAAGCTGGGTAAAATACTCTGTTAGCCTGTGCTCACCCTGCTGAAACTATCTGTCTCTCTGTTTAAAGAGTCCTGAGTTACGTTGCCCCTATGTGTTAATTCATTTGCTGAAGCAAAACTTTTTGGACTGTATTGCAAATTATGCATGCAGGAGACATAACTTACAAAAGAGAAGTATGCTGATTATAATTAACCCATGATTATGTCCTTATTCAAACTAAAAATTAGCTCACAGTCGGGACAGATATGCCAAAAATACCTTCAAAATTGTCATTCGTATACCCAAATGATCTGTCGTCTTATTCAGATTATCTTTCTGGTAGGGTAAGGTTCTGTTTTCAAAATTCTTACACTAATTTTATTTCTTTGTCTATAAATCAGAAGTCTCAACCAGTTAGTCATTCACAAGTGCCAGTGAGGCCGTGAGATCTTCACAAACTAGTGGTGACAGCTGTCACTCTATTGTGAAACACTTTCTAAAAAGTTTTATTCTTTAGCCCTTGTGTTGAGGATCTGGACACTTGAGACAAGGCTCTGGTTTTCAGTCTGTAATTTTCTGAATATTGGCATCAAATCACAGGCCAGCTGATTCACAGCTCTCATACCCAAGGGATTCTGAGATGAAGTCACTATAAGTGAACAGCCTACACAATTTTTTTTAAAGCAAAACCCATTCACTTCCATTTCTGGATTTGGTCTCAAGGTAATAAATGCAATAATCAGTTCTCCTTATACTTAGAGGTATTTTACTCACTTTATTATAGTGTTGTCTACCAGAGTTGCAATGGTTCAGTTTCAGCCATTATTTCTATGACAAACAAATAACTAGCCTTTAAGAATGCACTCAAGGATGAAATCTGGCAAACAAGGCACCTGCATGAAAACAAATTCTCGCCTTTAAAAAAAAGAAAAACATTAGAATACATTTTTTTATTTTGCTCTATAGGCTTTTAAAACAGAGAACAACTGAAAAAGCTTTGGGGGATTCATAGCTCTCTTCCTATACAATTTTTATTAGTTAATATATTACATAGGTAATGACACCTCTGTGTCTTTCTGACAAAACATTAAATTATATAGAATCTTAATCCACACCCATTACTTTGTTTTGCAAAGGGATTAGGTAGTAAACAAAGACACTTTAACTCCTTAGCTAAATGCACCACTTATTCACATTTGGGATCACGGTAAAAATGTAGTGCTTTCACTTTTCCAATGTAAATGCTGCTATAAATGAAAACTTTTAGTCACTTGGTTCCACACAAAGCAGGCAGCACGTTCACTACAAAACAAAACAAAAAACCCCATCCTCAGGGGACAGGTATTGGCTATAAAGCATTAATATTACAGATATTTATCCATAAGTTATGCAGATACTATTATATGTTCATTCATGATTATTGCTCCAGAGCAGTTATGGTAAACCAAGATCCCTAATCTACACATTAAGTGTCCTGAACAGTATATTTTAATATCACTGTTTTAAATGCCTTGGCATACATTTCTAAAAAGTGATATGTTGATGACCTGGGGGTTTAAAGTTTCCTACATTCCCACACGTAGGACAGGCTGTCACAGCTCTAGGAATATCTTTACGGTCTCTCTGGAGAAACATCTGTACATTAAGCAAGCTACTGCAGAAGAAGGCTACTGCAATTCTCTGGGCACTTACTACCATGTTCCTATTAAGAATTTTGCTTCAGCTGTCCTACGCTGCCCCATTTGAGATATTCCTCTGCTTGGTAGCTAAGTGCCTCAACAACTCTGCAAATGCCGTCTTATCCAAAATGCCTATTGCCGTTTGAGTGTGTGACACTTGAACACGTAATTCTTTTTTTTTCCCCCCACCTTTGCACAAAGTATTCGGCCTTTCCTATACAGACATCATGTTACGCTATCAGTTATTCTTCTTTCCAGCTATTTTTCTAATTTCTCTTTTTGTCTAGCCTTTATTACTGCATTTTCCTTTTGAACGAGACCAAATATAGCTGTATTTTTTTCATAATATATTGAACATTTAAGCATATGTTGAATTTGATGATATTACCATGGTCAGCCCCCGAGACAAACACTGACTTTGCTCCGTTTCTTTTCAGTGACTGGTAAGATCACCTCTTGAGCTTGTTTGGTTTTTTTTTTCGTTGCCACCCCCCAAAAAAAAGGAAGAGAGGGCAGGTGTGTCTGCAGCACACGTAGTGGAGCGTGCAGCACACCCTGGGAGGCAGGCGGGGAGCGTGGCAGCAGGCTTGCAGGGAGAAAAGCAGTGCCAGGTGAAGTCCCTTCACTTGGCCCCAGAAGCAATATGTTTGGAGAGGAAAGACAATATAACTGAGCTACTAAGCCCCTTCTCATTGCAAGGCTAATTAGCTTAAGTGGTTTGCCAAGTAAATGCAATATTACTGCTTTTGGAGCTAGCTCAGCTAGATACTATTTTTGGAGGCCTCTCCATGTTAATTAAACATATTTCACTGCATGTTGTGAACATGCCATTAGTTTCTCTTCTATTTCTAATTAATGCAGAACCTTGACCATAGCTATGCGTCATTATATTAAAACTTTATCTTTTGTCCTATAAATGGACACATGTTAGAGAAATTAAATAAATAGAGTGATGCCCATGAATTTATCAGTCATTTCTAAGGAAACTGAAAAGCCTCTATTACTAGAAGGACGCTAAAATAAAAACCAAAGCTCCACCAAAAATCTACTGCAGCCCTCTGCTTAGCGATCAAAGCCATCTTTCTGTTTCTGTAAGGAAGTCTGAACACAGCTGCTAAACTAGTCCAAATACCTAATGAGAATTCAGAGTAGGGTGTTTTAAGGAAGAACTTATTTCAGTTTGTTTCAGGCAATTGGTTTCAGGTGATAGCATAATAACCTGTGCAGAAGCTTCTGCCAGGGGCTTCTCATGGATACAAACACTACACTGCTGACACTTTTCCAAATAGATTTTGAATGCTTCAGCATTGGAGCAAAGTTCAGCTACATAATCCACTTTTTGATGATCATATCTAGCGAGGTGTCTCTGCCTGGATTATATTGACTAACAGGCTAGTGGCCAAGGTCAACACATGGTGCACCTTTTCTATTTTTATCATAAACAGGGATTCAATTGAAGGTCTATGCTGAGGAAGCCCAGCCTACTGCCTTTATAGTGACGCATCCTTATCAGGACATCACAGAAAATTACGGTGTAGACAACTTTAAAAAAAAAGGCACTGAGAAAAATTAAGCTTGAAATCTCAGATTACTTATCATCTTACCGAAGGGCCAGCGTCTTCCAGAGGTAGAGAAACACTCTCGGGGTGAGATAAGAAGCAAAGCCTGCTTGGCACGGCTGATCTTGCAGCCAGCTCCTGCTGCTGCTCCGGGGTTTGGGGGGGGACACCGCCTGTGTCATTGCCTGCTTCCACTGTTCACCCTAAGGCAAGGATCTTCAATTTAATTTTTTATTTTGAAGACAGGCTGCAGTCTTTAATATTTTCCCCTTTCACATAAGTTGCAGGTACGCATAGTTCTTGACACCGAGCCCTGTGTGCTTCTCACTTTTAACTTGCCCATGTATCTTGGTTTTGGCAAGTAATTTTAGAAAGCCTTCTTGTTAAACAGAAGTGAGGGATCGTGCAAAGATTTTCTTTGCCTTAAGCAGATGAGAAACAAACCCAAACCAAGAGGCACTTCAGTAAAAAAGGGTTTGGACAGTAGTGCCGGAGTTATTCGCTCCATCCTGAGCCAAGGCAGCAGGTAACGGCATGGATGTCCCAGCCTCCTCTTCCTCAGGTTGTGCCCAAGAGTATTAAAGCAGAACTGCAGCAGAGGTAGGTAGGTAGGTTTGCTCTACCATGACAGGCTATGAAATAGGGTAGCTGATAACGTGGCCTTGTTTTTAGCATGGCATGGGTAAATGAACACATTTGTTTTCTATGCCTTTACTATTGGTAGTCCTTTTATACGGCATACAAAAGTTCTTGTATAACTAGGAGAAAACCATTGGAGTCAGGCAAATTCTTTCATTCAAATTCTTTCATTGTCTCTGAGCACTGTGCTGGAGAAACAATATGCTTGTTATCAGAAAGTTTCCTTTGCTGGTAACCCTTTGCTTGGACAGGCTAATTTATCGAAACAGCATCCATAGCAATTCTTCACATTGTTCTTTCCTTATAAGCACTTTCAGTATAGTTTGCCTCTACTTTATTGATCTGAAAAGCCTTTAAATATTTGACCTAGTAAGAAAAACCGCTATGCTCTGACTGACATCCTGTCATGAAAATTTGTCTAGGAGGTTTTTGTTAGAAGTGAACACACAAGCCCATCATATATATGGATAATACTTTCATTGCATTGAATACCAATGTTGTACCTAAAAAATTATAATTTTTTTTCTTTACCTTTTTTTTTTCTGGAAAGTGTACAAATGCTGACAGAATATGATTAATAAGGAATTGAAAGATCTGATATTTCCAGGAGAGCAGATTTTCTTTTAATTTGTATCAAATGACTTTTGTAAAAATAATTATTTTTGGTCAGTCAAAATATTTAGCTTTGTTTCCAATGTGTGACTGATTTGGGTAATATATGAAAAATATATTTCTACATGGGAATTAATTTTAAACTTCAGAAAAATGAAACTTTGCATTCTGAAAGTGCTGAACCAGAATATTTCAACCTCACTGAAATGTTTTTTCTTGAAATTAAAATTTTAAAGAAATAAACCAGCCTTACTGAAAATGCTTTATGCTGATTAAATTGAAATTTTCAATAGAAAAAAAAAAAAAAACAACAAACAAGTGTTCTGCTGGAAAATATGTTTCCAAATCCAGTGACTGTACATTTGTATGCAGCCTTATCCTAGCTGCGACGGATGTGGTCAGGTCCTTCTGTGATTCATTCAGACTGAGTTTTATATTCACTATCCTTGAATGCCCTCTGACAGTACAGTTTGATACCGGTTCAAGGGGATCGCATTTCAATCACTGGAAGGTTCATAGATAGTGATCATAGAAGAGGCATAAACACAATAACCCATTTCTAAAATTGAAGTGAATATTCATCTCCTTTTTTTGCAATACGCATTCAACTCTCTAAAATATTCACTGTTCATAAATAAATCAGCACACCTTACAGCTACAAATACATTAACTAAGTTTAGTTTTCTGTCACTGGGGCTAATTTTAGAGCTGTGCAAAAACGATTAAAATGTTTTCACAATAAATTTGGCTTGTAGATTTCCATTTTGTTACTGGCAATGCCTCACCTGCAAAACACACTTTCTTCTGCTCACCCTGTTTACAGGCTCACACCATTTTTTGGTATTATTAAATGGAAGCAAACAAGGTAGCTCTTTTGCTGCCTTCCTGCTGAGTATTTAAAGGGAGGAAGACAGAGCTGGAAGCAACCGCGTTAAGTTTTGAGGGTCCCCCTCCTTCTCCCTGCTCGAGTTCCTCCTCCCAAGCCCGACCCAGTGAATGTGACCGCGAAGTCCTGACCCAGGTGTCAACACAAAGTACTTTTCCATAGATTCCCATATGGCAGTAACATGTCACTGGCATCAGGATTTTCATCATTAGCGCTCAGTGGAAATATTTTGCTTAAGTCAATCCACCCAAATAATAAAAAGAGAATGTAGAAATAAGTGCTACGGTTTTCAGTGGTGGGCTAATTTTAGAGCTTTGTGAAAATGAACATGCCAAAGAAAAACAGAAAAAAACCCTTCATGATTCTGGTCACAAGAAAAAGATTCTTCTCCATCTAGCATTAGCAGCAGGACTGATGGAAAAAGAAGACAAGACGCTTCCCGGAGCACACATGGCACTACATACGCAAAACGTTATGGTAGGACTGCTCTGCCGTTGGATTCCCGGGGGGTACTGAAGTATATCTGATCCTGACAAGCTATGGAATCCCAAAGTCCTACGAGTCAGTATGATGACTCATTAAATGTGCTACCAAAAATTGTTAAATTCACACAGGAGTCTTCTTTTGCAGAACTTCTAACTTGCTCCTCCACCGTCGCACGTCTCACTGCTCACAGCTGAAGTGTTACACTATCTAACTCGCAGGCTTACACAGTCAGTCCCTGCACTGAAAGCGCCAGAAGGAAAACATATTCTGTACCCCATAAATCATATACACTGGTGTTGGCCAAAACGGTCTCTCCTTTTTTGTGAATCCCCACTCTGAAGTAAGTATGGCTGTTTTTCTATTTATATATTACTTATCGACAGAACTATGATAGAAAGCAATATACATGAAACCTGTAGCTAGCATCCTCAAGTTATAGATAAGTTTATGCAGTGAACAGATTAGGGAATAGAGAGTCTACCCTGAAGCCCATGCAACAAGCTCTCAGCTAAGTTAGTGAAAAGAAAAAGAAAACAAAACAGAATGTGAAAACATTTGGATACTTTTCCAAGCTATTCTAAGTAGATCTGGGAAATATTGGGGTAAATCTTTCCTAACCACATTAATGGGTTAACTGGCTCTACTGAGGGCAAAGGAACCTGGCAGATTTTCACCAGCTGAGAGCCTATGCCAAAGTTTTCAGATTTTTTGGGTTTGCTTTTTTTTTTTTTTTATTCTGGCATGATCCTGTTTTCCTTCGGTATTTGTCTATTCCTGGCATATGTCCCCCATTCCTTTTATGAACAATAAATCAAAGAAAACATTTAATTCTTCTGAAGCGTCTACATCTCAATAAATTATCCTTCTATTCTCTTTGAGGTGCTGCCGTCTCCTTCACTGACCTCCTGTTCCTTAGACACTTGAAAAATGCCTTAATATATATCTAAATTTTTCTGTGATCCTCATTTAATTTTTCACCTTTGCTTTCCTCATAATTTTTGGTGAAATTCATTCTTTAATACTTCCAGATCTCTCTCATACCTGGGTGTTTTATACCTCACATATGCCTGTGTCTCAACCCTTAATTACTTTTTCACATCTTTATTTACCCACTTTGACCTTTTTTACTTTCTAGTGTATATATTGCTGGATAGGACACGTAACCCTTGGCCATACATTAATTTATCATTGCACATTTTCCATTTCCTTTCTGTGGCCTTTGTACAAAATTCTATTACTTTATTCCATTGGATTTCACCCAAATCTTACCATATGTTTTCAAATTTCTTAGTCTGAATTTCAGCATCTTATCACCAACCATTTAGCTCTGACTTTATTATTAATTATAAAATCTGGGTTCCAAATATGTAACCAGTTACACATACTCAGATGCACACAAGTTTTCTTTCCGAAGGTCCATACTGTGCGGCAGACTGGGAGCTCTGTCGATGGAGCTGTACACCTCACATGTAGCTGCAGAACAGAGGTCCTACCGCATTCTGGTTTTTTGCCAAGTTTTCCCTTGGCATATTCTGGAATTTGATCAAATATAGGACTTATTCATCAGTAAATAGTATGTTTAATTAATTTCACTTCCTATTCTCTGCAGGAAAATAGCATTTTTTATTAGTTACCTCCTTTTACATTTATGAAATATATGCACTGTCCCCTCAAATATAGCCAAACATTTTACGTCTTTGGATTTCTGTTTAAGTTGTAGAGTCCAACAGTGAGCAGTCCTGAGCCGGCTGGCACCATTTCTGTGTTGCTGTTGGATGGAGGTGGCCCTTGTGCTTGGGCTTCCCAGTACAAGCACTCTGCGGCAGCTGATTTTAAAGGTCTTTTTCCATAAACAGTGGTGCCGCTAAGACTAAATCAGACTCGCAGACTTCAAGCACCAAGAAGATGCAAACAGAGCCAACTGAATTTACTATGAAAATGTAAATGAACAATCACTGAAAATTATTTGTAGCAAGGGTTTTCCAGTATTATCGACAGCGATCAAGGAATCGATCATTTATGGCAGCACGTGTACAAATCGAATTTTCAGGTCGACTGAAAGTGAATCCTTTTCAATTTCCTGGCCAAAGCGAAAAATAAATAAATATTGTTTCCATTTGCTCTGTACGTATTCTGCCAGTTAGGGATAAGTTCAAAGTGTATGAAAGACAGGTACTCTCATTTCCTGGGGCAGAAAATTCATGAGTAGCAGCTATCTGCTGATTGAATATTAATGGAGAAAGAGGCCAGGGGGGTTGGGAGCTGGAGGACCCCTCACCTGGCAGAAAACTTTCTGTGTGGGACAGATTGTGTGTTATTATTACCCACAGCTGGGAAAAAATCTACTGAAAACCAGTGAAACAATTCTGAAAATCAGCCTTAAGATGACTCTTAGCAAGGTACATGGATTCAGGACTTATTTTGTATAACTTGCTTAGCCGATAGGTATTCTGGGTCACAGAACTCAACGCGCTTAGCTTCAGTAGCCTTCGTCTTTGCCGTCCTTTTGCCACAGTCTTAATTTCTCAAGTCTCTCAACCTGTTGCTTTATCTCAGCTCCGAAGGTCTGAGCTCCACGGGGTACTTTCATGCAGAGAAGTAACACTGGATTAAATTATATGTGTAAAAGCTAGCGGAGCTCTGGAAGAATTCGGCAGCGGTAGGGCTTATGCAGAGGCAGAGGAAGTTGCAACACCCGTGTAAGATGTGACACTTCCAGAGGCTTTGGCAGGACTCCGCTCTGCGTATCTGCTACCCAGATACAAACGCGCAGCACATGCTTCTCTGCTGAGCTGTTAGCCACTGTCTTGCTACAATGGCTGAAGACAGTTATTGGGCAGAAAGCATCGCTTCACAAGGCTTACTCATCCGTTGCAAGGAAAGACCGTCTCGTCATGTGGGCTAGCTCTCATCAGCACACCTGTGTTAAGTATATTTAACGTGCTAAGAAACAGAGACGGTCTGAAACATCGACGATACGCAGATCCTGAAACAGAGTTTCAAGTAGGATCTTATTTGTGCATTTCAGTGCTTGTTAATCATATTCATTCACATTCCTAGCAGGCATATGGGGAGAGTCTATACAGAAGCCAGCCAAGAGGAAGAAGCAACTAAAATAAACAGATGGGTGGACAGGGAGGAAATAATATTAAGTAGTTAAACACATAATATAGTGTCTGGAGAGAAAAATAAAAGGGCTAAGAAAAAAATATCAGGCAAGAACCCTTCTCTCCTTCCTTGCAACACACAGGGAGCAAGTGATAAGGGCTCTTGGGGAAAATTGTAAAGTGTCTGTAAACAAATAGAGAGATTGTAAAGATGAGTATAAGGGACCTAGCAGCACATGCAGAGGGGTCAGACTCCATTTTGTGTTACCCTGGAATAAATAACAATAACTTTACCGCCTTTCAGTGAGGTTCTTCTAGATTTACACTAATATAATTGAAAGCAGAATCTGGCCCAGAAAGTGGATTCTTGAATTTAACCAAAACATTATGATGAAGTGAAAAATCAGCAGAGGCTAAAATAGTGATGGATATAAACTCCAGCTGGTCAAATAATGAAAGACAGATTCATGAAGATGTGACTCAAATCTGATTTTTTTGCTACCAGTGGAGTCACACTCTTCATTATTCTCCTAGTCTCCTATTTAAAACTTTAGTCATCCAGTCATGGTGAAGAAACAATACCATGTGAAAAGTGTAAATGTAGTAAACAATTCACCAAATGAACCATCTGAGCTACACAGGAAAAACCGAAGAATTCGTTATCAGTAATCAGTAGCGTGCAGGGAAAGTAGCTCACAAGGAGGCAAAAAAAAATTCTTTGCCTCTGATTCCTCTATTACTACTCAGCCAGTTCTGGTGTGAACATACTCTCAGTAGGTGCAGGGCTTCACCAGCAAAAGGAGAACAAGACAGATCTTTAACACAAGGGTTTAAAAACTGCTTTAGGAAGAACACACAGAAAAAATACCATGCCGTGGATATTTGGGAACTCCTTAGTGCCACTGACACCACTCGTATGAAGGTGGCAAGAAAGAAGGGACAAGCCTGTTTGGCATCAGATTGACTCCATTTCCAGTTCAACAAAACTCCCTTCCTAGCATATTAGTACAAAGCTCGCAATAATACTCGTCACAGAATAATGAAGAACTTTGAAGCACTGGTAACCACAGGACAGAGGCATAAAAAATCCAGTGTCTGGACTGGATCCAACCTGCCTAGTATAATTTGAATTTACAGAATTTCACATTATGTTTCAAATGCATGTCTTTAGTCTGTGTAGCTACAAATAAAAGGAGATGTTGCCTTACAGGAAACCACTAAGCATTGCCTTCCTGTCTGTCAGAAGGAGAGAAAAAATCTAAGGAGGACGTGAAGAAAAACTGAAAAGACCAAAACAGGCATGTCTTTAAAAATGCCCACTGAGCTACCACTCAGAGCCTGCTACACAATGGTAACTTCGTGGTTGTGCCCATGAAAGCAGAAAGTCTGCCTTTTTTTGAAAAAGGGTAGCATTTGCTGCTTAGATGTAAGAGAGGAAAGAACACCGAGGCAGCTCTGCTCTCTACCGATCCCAAGTGGGGCAGATTTTCCAGGCTTTTTGGGATCTCAGAAGGTTTTTGTGAGCATGTGGTGCTTCCCTTTTCAGTCCTGCCGCCTTGTCTCCCATCCCTAAGGAGGAGACAACTATTTTGGACCAAGTGAAAGTTTTAGATACGTGTAAACCCCAGCGATTCACTGAATCAAATGTTCATCTTTCAGGATTTGGAGAAGACAAGGGAAATACCATAACTTAAATGAGCAGACACAAAGTCTATCTTCCTAGACTCACTAGGGATAATCCAGTATACATATTTTCGCTGTGAGGTCTTCTTCCCCTCCTCCGTCCCTTCCCACAAGAAATATGGATACTCCACACATTCACCCAAATGTTGCCATCCAGAGCACACAGCTGTAGATACTGGAAACGCAGTTGTTTTGGGTTTTTTGTTTTTCTTTTTTCTCTTTAATGTAAAAAGAAGTATAAAGGAAGGGGAAAAGCTGGCAGGCTTAATTATTGTCTTTCAGAGGTGCAGAAACATCTGAGGGGACTCACATTTATGGAGAGACAATGATTTTATTTTGCTGTAGCGCATAAGGGGAGAGGAGAGGGAATTCTGTAAAAGAGATAAAAACATGACTGCTCTGAGGCTGCTTGTCTGGGAATTACTTTGGGTTGCTTCTGGGAGCAAGGAAAAGCTATCTAGAGCAGGAGAAAACAGCAATATTAAGCCACAGGGCCTTGTGAAGAGGAGAAAGAGGGTGCAGTGAAGCACAAAGTGTGCTGTGCTCCTCAAGCTGGGCTGTGCTAGTGTTATGCTAACTCATTGACTTCCTAAAGCCATGGGCTAGAAATTGGGCTGAATCTTCATGGAGGCTTTGGAAACACACATTTCTTTCTTAGAAGACAAGTTTAACTACAGAGTTACATTGCACCCCTGTCTATTATAATTTCCAAGTTTCTGAAGCCACCAAAAAAATTTAAAATAATTTCAGTTATAAGTAGGTAATAATGTTCAATGGTGGTATGCAGGTTTTATTCCCAGTTCATAACAAGCTCCTCTGTCTCTCAGGATTTAAAACATTTACCATCAATAGTCTCCACCTTTCTGCTAAGAGCAGTGACATATTTTTCTATTCAGATTGGATTAATATCTCTTTCTTTGTTGCAAAAGAGAACCTTTTGTAGACTTAGAGGCTTACAACTTTACAGGCTGCAAATTATGGTATTTTTCACAAGCCATTCAGAGCTATACTTGGGTGTTTAAAAGATATACCCTGAATTTTACACTGCCTGCATTATCCCTCCGAAGGTGAGCACAAGCTCGTGCTAAATTCGGGGTTAGATTCAGAAATGAGCATTTTTTTATCATTCTTCGTACTATATGATAGATTGTTTTCTGCATTGAAAGCAGGCACCTGAAATTTCCTGACTTGTAGATTCCCCCAGGAGTGGAGTACCATGCTGCGCTCTCCATTCTTGGATGAGATATTGCCATATTCTGTCCAAAGAATTTGTTATTTTGGAGTGAATGGGTCTTCACCCCAAAACGAGTAGAATGAAAGAGAAACAGGAATTTTATTTTCAACAATTTTTACTCGCAGACCTGAAGAGTTTCCTCTATATTTTTCATAAAAGAGTGATGCTATCCACTACTGGGAAGATTCCCATACTCTGTGTTTGTGTTTAACTGCCACTTGTAAGAATTATGCAGACACATCAGTAGGAAAAATGCAGTTCTTCAATTGTGTTCAGAAAACATGGGGATAGCTTTTCTTTATTATTATTGGTCTAAAAAGCATTAGTATTGACTTACAGATGGTCACCTATGCTGGAAGCTTATGAAAGAATCTTAAATTGTGGAAAGATTATTCTAAATTTAGGGAAGCATCAACTCCCTAATGCTAAAGGTGGAGTCATGCTGCTAAACATATTAGTATTTCTTAATTCAAACACCTGTTCTGCCTGAAAGATACATAAAAAAGCTCTTATTTATTGCTTGCATCTCCATTTCAGATTTAATCTCACTATAAATTCATCTCATGTTAATTTATGTGCAAACAAAGACACACACATTTTAAATATCCGAAATGCTGGAAATAAACTTATTTTTAATTTTGTGCTTGTTTTCCATTTGTCAACCAGCAAATGAAAGGACTGAATAAATCATGCACTAATTGCCAGCGGTGCTAAATTTAGTGTGAGATCTGGAATCCTTTTGATCAAAACCGCTGAATATGAAATCGTCCTCAGCTCTCTAGGCAACTTTATCCGCCTTTCTATTCTCCATCTGTCAGTCACCTGGGAATTTGTGAACTATTCCATATGTCAGGCTTGTCAATCACAATGGAATGTGGGAACTATCTGCCTACTGCATAGGAATTCTTGTTAAAAATTAATCTGCATTAAACTAGATGTTCTATATTTTGAATACCGTATTGTTTAGTGTTGCTAAACATTTTTACCTATATAAGGCTAACGAGAAATTATATTTGACATGGTTATTTGGATATGTTTCTGTAAGTTTTTTTTATATACACCCAGAATTTTTTTCACTAGTTCTGGAAGACTTGGGAAATGTTGGTTTTATCACCTATTTCAGTTTTCTGAGATTTCTCGATCAGTTCCTCAGGGTCTGGAATTTTTGATTCTTTTTCTCAGCCCAAATGTAATTTGTATTTCTAAAGAGGGGTCAAGGAAGTTTTTTGTAGCCACCTTTGACTGGATGAACTTAGGAGGAAAAAATAGATTCTCTCCAGTCCCCTCCCATGTGTTTCATTAGAACTTGTTGAACAATTGAACCCAGAAGCTTTAAATGTATAATCTATGTTAACAAAGACAAAACAAGGACGTGGACAGTTGCTTCACCAAATGATAAGTTGTGGGAGCTTCTATTTTGACTAAAAGAAAGCTTATTAAAAAATTCTGTTTGTTTTCCCTGTATTTTCATAAGAAATTATTTAAATACAGCTTCTGTTACAACTGGGTGAGCTACAGACATCTTTATTGAATCTTCTGCGATTAATAAATGTTGTTGGAACACTTCTTCAATTAAAGTTGAATTCACATCATTTTAAGTGGAATTAGCTCTAGTCAGCTGCAATTTTCTGAAGAAAATTAAAAGCATATCTCAGCACCAAATAGCCTTTCCAATAAATACTCCAAAAACTCAGATTCATATTTATGCTGTTGCATATACATGGAATTGGGTTTGGTGGGGAAGGAGCAGGGGTTTGGTGGGGAAGGAACACCTCACTGAACACCTCCAAGGGATCCTTCGGTGACTTGTTTTCTTATTCCAGCCTTTCCCTTCATTGCCCTACTTCTTGCTAACATATTTTCCAGTTAGTCACCTACTTCCACTGGTTGGCAAATTCAGGTGGGCTCTGTTTGCTGGGAGCTGAAGTTTCATTCACCTGAAGTTCACCTGGTTTTTCTTGCTCACAGAGGGGACTCCCACCGAACGTGTACTTGGAGCAGTGACTCCCATAGTCCACGCGGGGCCAATACGGCACCATCCGCCTTTAGCCACTGCACTGCTACACTAAAAATTAGTAATGCTCTTATCCAAATTACCAAAGTACTCAAGTTAGCACTGACAGAAATCTTAAATTTTGTACTCTTTGCCTTTTCTACTTCTGTGACAGCAACATTGCACAAACATGTCATTTTTGCTTTTAATGTCCTCATTAAAAGAAAATGTAAAGCTTATACATGTTTAAACCATGAAATAAATACACTTTTTTCTGTTATGACATTTAAAAGCAAGAAAATATCAAAATCAAGTTTCTCCTATATCTTCAGTATATGGAAGAAATGTTTGAAGATGATTTAAAGGATATTTACAAGCATAACTTATATCAATTTTTAAGAAGTTATTTATCATATGAAAAGGCAGATGTGTAATGACAAATGATGTTCCTCAGGCTTCTAATACATTCCTTGATAATTCTAAGTTGGAAGCAAAAAATGATATTTTACTGGAATGAATGCTAATACAAAGTGTTTTTCTTATCATCTTCTGTCTCAGTATCATTTGCTAAGGCACATAAATGGTGAAATTTACTTTTTACTTTGAATTAATAGTGACTGTGTTACTATGAAGTTCTATTTTTTTTTGCTTCAGACTTGAGAAAGGTCTTGTATATCTAAAAGTTTGACTGTTTCTTCCAACTCTATCAAATGGTAGAACAAAAGGTATAATGTATGTTTACAAACTTTTTGTAACTTCTATTCGATCGCCTCACTCAGGACGTAAGCACAGTTTTATGCTGTCTTCTGCACTGTTTACTACTTCCTTCCTATACTTTACTTTTGGCCTTTAAAATTTTGAATATTTGCACAAACAGCACTACCCTGTTTTAAGCCATGTTCTGAACTTCTGAAACTTCCAAGATGTAGCAACTTCATAGGCACTTCTGAGAAATTTTTCAGTTCTTTGTGATTATGTCAGCAATTTGACTAAGTTCTTCCTCTATGGTTGTTAACAGTGTCATATTCTAAGAAGGTGCACATTATTCAAAGTCAAATAGCACATGATATATATATAACACTGTAAACACATGCAGTGCCATTGAAGGCTGTGTACTACAGACACAGCTCAAAGAAAAACAGTCTTCAGCAAGGTTTGGTTCTAAATCCTCCTTCCACCGTGAAAGTTAATCAGGTTTTGTTATGCTTTATTTTTGCTCCCTTTTAACCAGATTGAAACTCATGAAAGAACTTTGCCTCTAATCCCATGACTACTTATATTTTTATTACAACTTTCCAGTTAGGACTGTACTTCAAGGCTTTCTGGAGGAACCGACCCATTGTGTTGCTTGGATAAAAGTCTTTTACTACAGTGGCTTCTCCAAAGAAGCTTACTAGTCTGGAGGGACATAATTTTCCCTTTCAGAGTCCAAGACCTTTTGTATCCATCAAGCTGTAGCCATCTCAACATTTTGTCACTTCACCTATGCATGACCTTCATGGCTTATTTTTTGTTGCCTTAAAATGAGGCTTGGTGTGTCAGCGGATGCCTCAACCAGCTGCTGGTTCAGTTGCTCTTCAAGGGAAAATTAGCAGGAGCAGTTGTACCTAATATTGACTAACCATTACTAGATGGGAAAAGCACTATGAGCGCACCCTCACCTCCAAATGCCAATAATTTTAGGCAGAACTAAGGAAATTAAAGCTGAATGTCACCAGCACATACAGGCAAAAAAAGCATAATGCATTCGGTGACTGAACAGTTGCCCTAAGTTTATAGCTGTCCCAGACCTGTTGGCTGGTCTAGGTAGGCACTGTCTATCTCTGTCTCCAGCCTTCACTTGTAATTCTAAATCAGTCTTCAGGACAATTGACAGAGCCTGGAGGCTAGGCTTACAAACAGCTCAGCCTCACTCCACTTGGCAAATATATTTTAAAACATAAAGAATTCTGACATAAGGATTTCTTCCCTGATTTTTTTCAATTAATTTTTCAGCAGAAAAGTGAAAAAAAAAAATTAAATATTTTTAAAAGTTTACTTTCAGTTGCTAAATATTTTTAACTCTTCAAGCAGTACTTTGCGCTGAGGACTGTTCTCCCAGGAGCATCAGGGAGCTCTGTGACCCAAGCCCTGAGGGAGCTGATCTGTCCCCCCCCCCATGACGTCATCCATTCCCTCGGCAACCAGCTCCTCCCTCACAGTCTGCTCTGACGTGGCTGCCCTTCGCTGACATCACCGCTCTGTCCAAGTGGGCCTGGCTCGGACACAAGGGTGACTGGAGGGATAGTCAATGAATTTTATTAAGCATTTTATAATTAAACACATATTAAAAATAAAGAGCCAGAAATTACAAAAAACATTCTATGCTATCTTGAGATGCCAACTTGATATATGTATTCATATATATATATATTTATATATTCATTATTATAAATAATTATGTATTTATGTGCATATATGTATAGCTATACATACACATACACACACAGGTGCCTTCTCTCTTTCGATTGCAGTGTGTTGCAAAATTGTTTTTGATATTTTTCACCCAGAGTACTCCAAAACATGCTTGAAATGAATGCATTACAATGGGTATGAGGGTGAGTATGTAGGAAAATTGAACTCTCTAAAGCTGGGCAAAGGCAGATGTCCCTTTCTAAGTAAGAATGCTGTGTTGTCCTGTGACTGTGCCAAAAACTTCCAGCGAAGTAGTATGAGCTGCAGGGGAAGTAAAGGAGAGAGCAATCAAAGTTTCAGCAACCTCTTCCCTCAGTGTGCTTCCCCTGATCCTGAGCATAGCATAGTTTCACCTTGACTCTTAATTGTAAAAATGGGGTTTTTTGTTGAGGACAGACTTTTAATGGTGAGAGGGGAATAATCTGTACTGTTCCGAGAGATACCACAAGTTCTAAAGGTTCTATTTAGGAAATATATGAGGAAAAGAGAGAAGCTTAAGGTGCTGTGTATGATTTTAGCAAAGAGTTGTTCTTCCTGTTCCTTACAGCAAAACATTTTCTATGATGGCTGTACTGCCATGCCTGCATGCTTTGGGTGTAGCAAATTATCCATGAAACTACTGATTTACTCTGAATTAAGAGAAAAGCAGATCTATGACACTACAGCTGTTAATATATTTTCCTTTGATTGTGATCAACTAAAACAAATAACGTTTCAAAAAAGAGAAGAAATTATCTACCTATAGAGAATGAGAAAGATGTCCTAAATAGAAAGATCACACATTTTCTAAAGTTTATATCCAAGAATATAATGTCCTTCATGTGAATTTGTTTCCTCCACCTATTCAGAATACATATTCATTCTGCACTGTGAAAAAGCATGTTACCTGTATTGGAGCCACAGAGGCTATCCAGCCATTTTATCAGGACATTGGGATGCTAAAGGAAGCAATGGGCAATTAATAAAGTGTTGATTTTTCTTTCTTCCTTACTTTTGGTTTTTTTTCCTTTTACTTCTTGTCCTTGCTTATTACAACAACTGGAAATAATAATAATCCCCCCCGCCACCAGCCAAAATATAACTTATTGGATGTATTTCTTCCAGATTTTTAATCCCACTGTATACTGTAATCATAAGGGAAATTCAGCATTTAACAAGTAGCCATTATCTTTCTTCTTGATTTTTAGCTGAGGCGTGGACATGCACAAACACACCATACACTCACACAAAATGGTTAACAGTAAAAGCTAGCCATTGCTAAAAAGTGCAGTGTTGACCATGAAAATGTAAATTCTAAGCATAAGGGAAAAATCATTATTAGTCTTGTTTTATTTCTGGTGACCTGTGTATGCCAACATACAACAGCATTAAACAATCTTTTTTTTTCCCCTTTCTTTGCTGCCTAAGGATGACTTAAGCCTTGTGCTGTTGCCTAGCATAAATCCCTTCCTGCTTCTTTCCCTGATTTCCAGCAACGAGTAAGTGTCACTTCAGCTTCTGGCTGAGCACAACTGATTGGCATCCAGGACAGAAGGGTCTCTCCCGGAGACCACATGAAGATACACTTCAGTGTGAAAGCTCAGCAGCGATACTGAGCTTTCTTACTACGAGACGTCTTCAAATAAAAATGAGGAGATGCTTAGCCTGCTTCCTTCACTGCTCTTGCCTTCCACTTGAGACCGCAGCTTGTGCCCTCGCTGCTGTGGAGATTTTCGGATGACAGCTACTCATAGTCGATCCTCAGCCCAATGCCAGAGACAGTCCTTGCTGTCCATTCAAAGTATTAGGCTAAAGAAAAAGATTTGAGCAGCTCTTGCCTTCTCCAATTGTAAGCGGTGGACTCTGGCTCCCATTACATCATTTGCAAAATGCAGCTCTTCATCCGTAAAAAAAAAAATAAAGAGAGGCTTTACTGTCAGAGAAATATCCAGACTTGAATCTGACTTGTAGTGCTTTTATTTATTTATTTATCTGTTTTGGGGGCAGGTTATCTTGTCTTTTTTAAAAAAACAGTGGAAGAACACCAAAGTGGTACTTTGAAAAATGTTACAATGTATAAATAGCACCGCTGAGAGCAGAACACAGGCTTTGTTGTGTTATCACACAGCAGATCCAACAATATACTACAGATCCATATTGTCAACTGAAATGGAAAAGAAAAACAGTTCAACAAGAATGCTTCTTAGGAAAACTACCCAATTTACTTGTGTGTGTCTCAAGGCCAAAGCATCTTATCTTTGCACAAATCATTCTTCTGTAGTGAGTAACAGCAATACTTTTTCAAGTGATTTTCTGTTGTGTGTCATAACAGGCTTTCTATTGATGTTACCAAAAAAGCCTCTACCATGATTTTAAACTAGAAAGGGGTACACAGTTTTTATTCTAGAAGAAAAAAAGTCATATACCAGATATATTATTAGTATTAAGCTCATAGAACCTGAGCAAATACGTGTTTCCCGTATTAGCAATAATGTTTTTTATTCTTTTGCTATAGACCGCAAAGGCGACCCTTTTAATGCACTGGTTTTTGGACTTCTGAGATTACTTTTATCAGTTTGAGACCAAATCTTCCCACCCCAACAGAAGAAAAGTATTCAGCCAATAACAATCACTTTTTATTGTGTAACCATTACTTGGTTACTCTAGCCAATGCACAGATATTGGCTCAAGTATACAAGACCAATTAAAACAGGAACACTGGCAAGAAAACATAATAATACTTCCTTCAATTTATTAGTTACGGTAAATGGCTTACAACAAACCAAAAAGCCACTAACAGATTCTGAGACGGATGCATTGCTTCTGTACTGTAGATAATTAAGTGCTTTGGTGGGAATTTGTTCATAGGACTGATATACAATTAGACAAATTTGTTCACATATCATGTTTCATTGAAGTCTGTATGAGTCGTCTATACTTGGCAATGGGTCCTGATCCTAGATGCTTTTATGCCTGATTAATTGTCAATATTAGGCAGGAGTTTGCTCATTAGCTCCTAGCAGGGCACATCTCAAATTGCAGTGAGCTCCATTTAGAGATGATATGCTAACTGTTAATAAACTGCATGGATTGTGTGTGCGTGAATCTCAGCTGACTATATGCATATACATATATACATACATATATTATGCATGTATATACATATACACATTTACATACATACATGTGTGTGTGTATATATATATATATACACACACTCATGCATCAGTTAGCTCCCTGGAAGAATGGAATAAATACAAATTATTCCCCTGTATACAAGTTGTGTCTGCAAGTGCTGCTAACTTATTCAGGGCTCCCTAGTGAATAAAAACATCCCAACATCAATTTACTGTGTATTATTCATGCTACATTTTAAGTTTTCAATCTGTCATGTCAACTGCTTTAAATCATATCTAAACCGATGTGCTAAACAGACGTCACTTTTAAACAAAAGGAAGTAAATTAAAGAACATCTTGCTGTACAACAGACATTTGTTTTGTATATTCATTTTCCAAGGACTTCATTCCTTGATCAAGAGAGATAGAAGGTTGACAGAGAAGCAACTGATAATGCAAACTATTTTTTCCAGATCAATTTTCCCTCCTAACTAGTAATACTGCTGTGCTCAACAATTCAGCCTCAGTGATGAAATCTGACTATTCCCAGACCATAAAGTACTTATCATGTCTAAAAGGTAAATACACTTTATTAACATAACTGTTTCTGCTACTGGATTTTGAAACCTCTCCTGATAGCTGAAGATGAAGTTCGTATGACATTATTAGCAAAAGTCTTTGGCCAACAAGCTCATGGGAATCAAGAGCAAGTTACAGAAATAAATCAGCGAACTTCCCATCATGAAAAGATTATGTGTGCTGAACACGAGCACTAAAGAAACTGGAAAAGTAAAAAACCCAACAAAACAAACATTACCTATTTCAGTCTCATATGTGAGGGAACAAAGGTGTGGTAGCAGCAGTAGAGGGCTATGCTTTAAGTGCAAAGCAGTGAACTAAAGCGGTGATCTAGCTGCTTTCATTCTTCAATGGGACAATGCTGCCTCCACATTCTCCGATGCTGTAACTACATTTCAGAGGTGACAACGAGGTACTTGCATCAGGAGGTCTTCTGTAGCAATAAGACTAAAGAGTTGGTACTCACAGTGCTCAAACATGAGAAGGAGTTGTTTGTTTGTGGTTATTTTATGGAACTCCACTAAGAACCAAAGGCGACCAAGTTGAATCTATAAAACACTTAATTCTTGGATTAACCAAAAAGGAATACAGAAATATGAATATAAATATCTACACAGCTTTCTTTTGGGAAGTACATGAAAAGATAGAAATGAATGTAAGGAAATGGCCTTTCAAATACCCAGAAGAGGCACAAATTTGCTTTGATTTGTTTTTACAGTATTTGTCAAGTGTTGTCTTCCAGTATCACCAGCAATAGGTCATTGACTCACATTTCAGCAACTTCAGTTAAAAAAAACCCCCAAACTATCTTGATGAATAGCATGAGCAGTTAGTTGCACATTTCAAGGTCTATAAAGAGTCCTCACATGCTAACACAAGATCAAGCACGATTAGAATATGGATCTATCAAAGAGGGGCTACTAATGTGTTACTCAGACATCTCCTGAAGCAAGCAACTGCGGCAGGACTGACTGCCAGGTAGGGCTCATCACACTTGGGAATAAGTAAGGTACCATGGTTATCTCCGAAACTGAAGCAGTTCCCAGAAGGTCGTTTTTCAGGATAATTAGGTTTGAGGTAAATCTAATCCCCATTAACTTTTCTTAATTCATAACGGCTATTTCTTTGCTTCAGACTTTAACTTCTGCAGCTCCTACAACACTGAAGGAATATATTTGCGAGTAATGGAGAGATACGGGATTTGGGGTTTGATTTTACAGCCTAAATCCTTTCTGCTCATCTTCAAAGAACAGAGGAAGGCATTTTGGTGACAACCAAAGAAAACACGCCTAGATCAGAGACTCACAAGTCTTCAGTGGCCTTCTTCCTATGTTCCTGCCATCCTTCCACCCTACGAACTGATGAGTCACGGTACAGCTTTGGTACAAATAGAGAGAGATCGGGTCACATCTTTTGGGGAGCAAGCTGGTGGAAGTCTCGTAAATTAAAATCTTTACAGACCATGAAGAATTTGGAATCTGAGAGGTTGCTAAAACCTCATTTGAGGTTTAATCTAAGGATTAATCTACAACTGTGACTAACACATTTTGGGGACTTGCTGTTCCACCAGTTATGTTAAAGCATATGCTAAAATTGACATGATTGAGAATATGTCTAAATACTGCACTATTAGGAGATGGTCACTGCTGAGAAAGCATGTGTGGAGGGAATGGACTAATGGGAAAATGCTTCCTTCTTCAGTAGAATTAATTTTGGAAACAATAAAGTCTTTTCCTTCAGAATTCCATGTTCAACTACAATGTGAGCACTAAGCCTGGAAAGCACGGATACCTCTTTACCCAGGTTACTTTTAAAAGTCAAAAGAAGACTCACTGTGTTTTTGATGACTAAAATAACCTAAAACCGTACAACCTCTCCAACCTAAAACTTCAGACGTGTGGAGGAGATTAGAGCGTGTAGTATTCGCTAGTTTACAAGAGACACTTTGAAAGGCATTATGTTTTCAAAGAAGTGTTGGATACTTTTTAAAATGAGGCAAATTTGAGGCGTTTCAAATGAGGCACTAAAATATCTCTCTGTCTTCAACAGACTGTTGTCAGTAATTTTGTATTTCCTGAACTTTTCATAAACCTTATTTTGGGATCTTCCTCACTCTCATTAAAACATATTTTCAGAGTGTCACAGTAAGGATAATGTATAGTAATCTCTTTTAAAAATGAAGATTAGTTTTTAGTTGGTTCTTACCTTTGCTCACTCAAAATGCTGCTGATTTGCTGTTATATATAGACAACTGCAACAAGGTAGGCCAATAGAAGCAATAAGTAAAACAGCAGGTAGCCTTCATTCATTACAAAATAAATTGTACCTTTTACAATTTGCTTAGCAGAGCAACAGAGAGAATAACTTTGCCCACTTCCATATGGAGAAGCCTTCCTCTTCCTAATCACTGACATGCTTTCACACTCCATGATTCGCTATAAAGCAGAAAATGTCTGTGTGTTAAAGGAACCATCTCCAGCAATCCCCAAAGTAAATCATTCATTCATCATGCTTAGCCCTGTTTCAGAGCAAAAGCTTTTATGAGCACATACCTGCACTCTGTTTCCTGGTTCTAGGGCTGTAAGATGGGACCATGTATGTAATTATTGTCATTACATGATGGTCATTACAACATAAGGAAAAAGAAATATTCTCACAAATTCTTCAGGCAAAGAATAAAGTCTTGAGCAAGAGAAAGACAAAACATTAACCCTAAACCTGAGGCTGCTTCAAAAAGCCTTTGGAGAAAAGAAGGATAAGTTCAAAAGAAGGATGAGTTTTCTCCATCTTGGCTGGTGGTAAAATAAGCCTAAGCGCAACTCTTTGCATGATCAACACTGAAGGACACTTAAAAAAAAAAGAAGTGGCAAGGGTCAAGACTAGCTGGGTCTTTCATCTTCATCCCTGATCTTCTCCATTGATTTGCCAACTTGAAATACCTACTGCAGGATAATGACTGGTCCCCTAGAGGCATAAATGATTTTAAGATGTGAAGGTTG
This sequence comes from Haliaeetus leucocephalus, assembly GCF_000737465.1. Lineage (NCBI taxonomy): Eukaryota > Metazoa > Chordata > Aves > Accipitriformes > Accipitridae > Haliaeetus > Haliaeetus leucocephalus. Next base: position 5,654,373 of record NW_010972931.1, read on the forward strand.
CTGCTCCTCACCTTCCTCTTAAAAAAAAAAAAAAAAAAAAGTCAAAGGTTCTTGAATCAGATGACTTGTTGACAGCAAACATGGTATTTCGATTATATGCACATCAGAGAAACACATCAGTGAGTTTTGCCTTAAGAAATGTGGAAGATAAATATGTAACAATACAGCACTGGAGTATACAGCACTCTGTTTTTCGGCGGAGTGAAGCGTTAGGTATTGAGCGCTAGTTGAAACAAGCTGATGTTTGGTGCTAAACATCAGCAGCTGGCCACTAACTGTAACGAAAGCTCCAATACAGCCAGCTGTGCGCCTTCAGCTAGCATGCAAGACTCTGAACAGGAAAACTTCCACATTTAAAATACATCTAAATGGAACCTGAGGAGAGAAAAAGAAACAAAAACTGAAAAAGAAAAGGAGAAAAATGGATACAGCAAGCATGAGCTTCTCTCCCACTCCAGGTAGACACTTTTCTGATGTGGTTCAGTGCTAAGAGGAAAGGTGAGTGTCCCTCCTGACACGAAGGTCTGCTGGCCACGGGAAAGATCGGAGGGTCCTGATGGAAGATCATTGCTGATTAATGCCTTTGCCTCAAGAAATGTATTTGTTATTGCTGAATATTCCCACTGAACAATGTTTCCAGAATGCCCGAGTACAGCACAAACAACAGACCGTCTCCATGCCTACTCAAATTTAAGTAACCTCTATTGTATATTTTAACACCAGTCTTTTCTGTCCACCTAAGTGAATAAGAAGGATCAGCTGCTACTAATAAGGGTCCATGAAGAGAAATAACATTTTTTCCCCAAACTACAAGACATTGGAAGAAAGAGCAAGAAGAATAACAGTGAGTGTGTTGAAGTTAATTCTGTGACTGAGCTTATCAAAATGCTTAGACAGTTATGACAGACCATGCTCAGGACTTCAGATACTGTGTTTCATGTCAAGAGGGATCTACTCAGGATCATTTTACAAAACCCTTTACTTGTTTGGAAATTGGAGATGGCTGACTATTACATGTCTTTTTTTTTTTTTCTTTTTTCTTTTTTTTTTTTCCAGTCAGGCACCATTCTGTTAACTTCAAAAATTATCGTAAGTGCTGGGCAAAAAAAAAATATTTTTCTAAAGAAAAAATCAACAATGGTTAGATTCAGAAAGCTCAGGCAGGAACTGATATAAATTATGTTGGCCAAAAAGTTAAAAAAATCTCTCCTATTGTAACTGGAATTGAAACTAAAATCAGAACAATAATTTCCTGGTAGGAAGGGAGGAAATTTAGACCAACTCAGATAGGAAACAAACGTCTTAAAGTGGTTTAAATAAAATGTTGCCGACAACATCATTAGAACCAGAGCTGACAACATTTTCATGATTTACTAACTTTCACATGGCAATGGCTGCTCATTCAAAGACAGGTTGCATAATCAAAATACCCACACACATTTTGGCTCCAGAGGTTTCCAAAATTCATTTACTTACTTTGATTCTCAAGAAGTTTTTGCCTTTCCACTTCTCAGGTCATAGAAACAAGTGGGCAGGATAAGCCTACACTGTTTCTTTATAGGGTATTATATCTGGAACGCCTCTATTTCTGGGAAGGAGGTTAATGAGTGAGAAAAAAGAGAGACTGAACTCAGTTATAGTGATAACTGAAAAGAGAACATCATTCCAAAATCCAAACCCCATCTAAGATGCTTAGGGATTTTAATTTCTTTTATATTTTTATCAGTGTTACCAGCTGTATTTTTGTGCTGTAGTTATTTTTAAGCCAAAGCTGAAGATAAAGTTATAAGATAATTGTTAAAAGTAAAACAAGGAAACCCTACAAATCTACTAAGAAAGTCAATTGTTAAGAGCCTTCCTTGTATTGACAAGTAAACTGTTCCCAGTAAGTTTGCCAAACCGTTCATAAGCTTTCATTCATGTAAACAGAGGCTTCCCCAGTTTAAATTGCAAAGTACAGCACACAGGCTTACTCAGGCATATTTCATCCTCCTTTCCACATCCATTACCGCGCACTTTTGTAGCTCAAGCACAGGGAGTGGGGGGCCAATAGGTCTATCAGGTGTGAAACCACACTTCCAGATTCCAGTAAAGACAAGGAAGCAGAGCAAAATTTGTCGGTGTAGAAATTGTGACTGGGTCCTCATGAACTCCAAGCATATTATGTACAACTCCTTTGACCTCTCCAGGGTTTCTTCGGTTTTACCCTTGTTGGAGCTGAAGTAGAAAAAAAAAATATTTCTTTTTTTTTTCTCCAATCACTTATGCTTCATTGTCTACTTTGACAAGAAGAGTACTTCCCAAAGAAGAATTCTCCTTTGCAATTTTCCATTCTTCAATTGCACAAAATATAACTTTTTCAGAAGAGTTTACGTACTTACACTGGATCTAGTTGAATGGTTTCAGGAGCAGGGGACCTGCTGCACAGACAGAGAAAACTCATTTCTGTGGTAGCAAAGGTATTCTCTGTTTCTTTCTTTCTCTCTAAAACTACCCTAGGAAGCTGAATGTACTTTATTTTTTGTTTTATTTTGAAAGCATGACATCAGGAGAGAAGTAATCAGAATAAACTGTGGAAGTCTACCTCTGCCACTTACGAGAAAATAAGGAGAGGCAGGGATAAACTGATGTACATTACGTCATGACCCCCTCTTTGTTTCAATCTTATATGTGGAGGCAGAAACAGAATCTATCCAGCGTAAGAATTTCCTGATGCAAAACGAATATAGCAAAACATCAAAGATCTGTAGCAATGAGAAAAATCCTGGATGTAAATTCCAGTGACTGATTTATATTCAGTGGATTCCTTTTCCACTTGCTTCTCAGATTTTATTTCTCTTTTTTCCACAACTTTTACCACATGAACCTTTCTTTCATTCCTTTATAAAGAGACTCACTTGAGGTGAACCGGGCCATTAGCAAACACCCCTACCTACCCTGGGGATAACGCAGAGCAGTATTTCCTTGGGGAGACCACCAAGAGGACCCTGGCTCTGGGAGTCACATCAGGGATCAGCTTCTCTCGCTGTGCTGGGCTCACTCAGCAGAGATGCTGGCATTCCGGTGAGGGTGCAGATTGCTGTTTTCCCATGGCTTTTTCCCCGTGTGAGCCAGATATGACGGGAATGGCATGGAGGCTGCTGCCCCAGCTGCAGAAGTTGCAGCTAAACAAGCACTCAGAAGTTACTCAGTCACTTAATCATGCTGACTAGTGGAGGGGGCAGACAATAGTCTGACCTTTAAGGAGCAGCTGTCAAAAGAAGGAGGTCAAAACCATCCATTTTCCAAAAACAGTGACACAATGATACAAAAGGTGTTAAGCTGCACATGCGGCGGACTGTGTCCTTAAGTTCTTCCAACATACAGACCACATGTCGTTACCACTGGCAGTGTCTCCTCTCAGTCCCACCTACATCAAATCCCACAAGCAGCCTAATAGTTTTCATGAAGAATACTATTTCAGGAAGATACGTAATATACTTAATTTATCAATTTACAGATTTTTCCTTTGAGAAGCAAGCATAAGTAAACAACCCGGTATGCCAATTTGCATGGAAAACCATAGGTGTTCCAGAAACAAAAGAACTCTGTAGATGTTCATGGGCCACAAAACAGTGTGGCAACATCTGTTTTGGGATCTTGTGAGAGGACAGGCAACCCACTCGGTTCTGGTTCCTCTCTTCCAACCTCACCTAACACAGATGAGTAATAACCAGCTATTACCACCACAAAGCAGCTGCTCGAAGACTCTGAAACAATGTGGTGGCTTCGTTGCACGTCAGAGAGATGCGCAGCTCTGCACTCCAGCTTTGCTGTGAAGGCCGGGTGCCAGGGAGAACTCTAACTCCAAAGACCACAGAATTGGCTTTTCAAGTCACGATTCATGCACATTAACTAGGAAATGTAGGACACAACACATGCTCCTCTTCTAAAGGACTTCAGTGCCAAGGCATACTGATCTCTGACCTTTCTCAATTTGTAAATTAACTGTTGGTTTTTGTTTTCCTTAAGGTTCCTTTAGGTCATGCAGGGAATGCAAGGATCTAGTCCAAAGAATAAGAAGTTAATGGCAGTACCAATCAGATATAGATAATGAAGCTCTGACAGGGCTACTATTTTCAGAACTAGCTTCAAAGCTCATCACGTCTCAAAACATTTTTTTTCTTTTTTCAAACACATACATAAATATACATACACACACATGCACAGACGGAGGAAGCAAGCTATCCAAACTTTAATGAAATTTGGCTATTTCTTTTCAGGCTAAAGAAGATTTTTTTTTTTTCTTTGTGTTTAGATATTTATCCGTGCCTCAGAGAGAGTGGATAGTCTGTAGTTTCATAGAGTTTATGGTCCCAGCTTTCTTAAAAACATTCAGGAAGCCTACTAAAATCACTGCACTTTCTGACTCTGTTGTTTATTTGTAAAGATCAGGAACACAGGTGTTTTTGAAAGAAACTCCTTTTTCCTCTGCATGGTGAGTTTTCCTGAGTGCTTTATAATGTCATATGATTAGGGATAGAGATGCTCTACAGGGATAACACATGTTATATGACAGGAGACAAGGTGACATTAAGCTGCCTTATTTTTTCTGTATCAAATAAACTTGATTATTGCATAAAATTGATCTTAGGACACTTTCAGTGATTGATCAGTACATCTTTTTAGGATTTCAAAGGAGTCTGCTCAGTTCCCATAAATAATGTTTTATTTTTAAATCTAAGTTATTTTCCAGCTGCATTCTTCTGTGTCTGTCACCATTCAAACATCTTATTTAGAGAACTAAGAAAATGATAGCTCATCACGTAGGTAGTCCTGTGTGTCATTTTGTTTTCCTGCCATAGATTATTTTATTGTGTATCTCACCTATTTTCAGACAAACTTTGCTACAGTTCACACAGTGCTAACCGCAGATTTCTGCAAAAACATTTTTGATCCTTCTTCACACAAATGGATAAGTATTAATTTCATGCTCCTTTTTAGAATTTAATAATGTTACTCTTGCATATCAGTTTTAATTTAGAATTTACCTTATGCATAGAGATAAATATTTTGTGAGCTTGAGACCAAATTCTATCCTTATCTGTAAAAGTGAAAAAATGTTGAAGAACACAAAATAGTTCTGACTGACAAAGAATTTCTGAAATAAGCTGCAGCTTTGTGTACTGACTTTTAGTGGTGAACAATAGTAAGTGTAAGATAATTCAGCCTTTACAACCAGTACATAAAGCTGAATCTGTCTCATTTTCAGCATTAGGCAATACATGAAACCCACCTGGGGATCCTGGGAAAGCCCATTCAACACTCACTTTCAGCTTCGTTTTGTTTTTCTCCTCCCACTGCCCAGCCTACATGAACTCTGAAGGACATACAATCCTTCTCATTTTCCCACCTGTAACGAAGTATACGGGAGCAAAAACCCTGCTAGAACTCGGTTACAAATGCTCTCTTAACCCATTGCAGCTGCAGCAGTCACATAAATTGGCTGTACGCGCTGTGTTGTTTCACTTTAAATACACTCCACCTTTAGAGGTTACTCTTTAAGCTCTCTTCTGTTGCCATAGGCACACTAGGTTGAACAGATCTAGCTAAACACAAACAAGGCAAAAATAAAACGTGTGAACCTGCGCCTTGAGAAAAAGACGCCCTGCCTTTTCCAAGGATTCCACAGAATGAGCATTTTTGACAATATTTATATATGCTGGGTTTTCAACTCTACCTTGGACCTCCAGCGTACAACGATTCTACACATACACACCCACACTGTACACACATTGGCATATGGTATTTACAGTACACCTTCCATATTATCATATAACTCTCTTATTTCCCACTATGAAACACAGAGAAAATTTATGCCGCGTTGCATACAGTATGCTGTGTTCAAGTGAACTTTACTACATACAAAGTTTCAAGAGCAGGTCTGTGCGAATCATTAACTTTTCAAAAGGCATCAGTTCCCTTCTGTCACTAATGACATGCGTAACAGTTTAATGTAATGCTACTTTTAATTATCAGAGCCCTTTCTTTTAAATATCAAATTTCCCTCTCTAAATTGTCCTGAGTTCTCTTTACAGTCTCATCTGTCACTGTAAATGTCATCACTTTATTCCTCCTTTGGATGCAGTGACAGGCCCACTCTTATCCCCAGCTTTATCTCTTTTTCCATCCTTTATTGTACTACAAAGATCCCTCTTTCATAGTTTACAGCTGTATCCGCTTTCCACACGTGGCAAATGATTGCCTCGGTAAAGGTATTTTCTGTTTCAATCTTGCATTTTCCCAAGGGAGAACAAAAGGGACAAGCTTTCTGGAGTTGGTTTCACTGAGAAAATTGTTTAGAATTGCCTCATTCCTCAACAGATTAACGAATGCATACAATCCCGGCTTAAGTGCTATTGTACAGCACAATTTGTCCATTATACTTTGTCCTTTCCATTTAGAAAACCCCCTCACCAATTAAAGTAATACAGCCTTCCAATACCTGCTCCCAATTAAATCTGAGCTGTATTACCTGCCTTGATGCAGCTGGTCGCAGATTCCTACCACTTACTAGCATTCATTAGCCCTATTCATTATAAAGGGGCTGGTGGCAGGAATTCAAGCTACTGGCTTTATTCAGGGGCCATCAAAATTATCAGCTTTCAGCACAAGGCCCCAATAAGAACAGGATTAAGTGAAGGGAGAGGGAATTCATACAGTAGCGAAATGTCATTGTTTCTACTTTGCTCATGTCTCTTCTAGCACGGTGCATCAGGAGCATCCAGTGGGTGTACAAAAGAAGACAGCTGGTCACAATTGGAAGAAAGCCTTTTCCTCATTTGCTTTCAGCATAGCTCCTGATTTTGTTTTCCTGTGCCTCTTGCCTCCCAGCCTCCTTGCTCCAAAAGGTAGCCTGTTGTCTGATCTGGAGCCTACTTACAGATGTGATCATTAACCACTTAAGGTCCGCTGCTGCAGCCCGGCTCAGTGTGGTTTAAAGACATCATTTCACTTCCTAAGATGAAAAAACCCCCTAATTTTTCTGGCAATATGAAAAATCACTGAATTGCCGAGGTCTCACCGCCCAGCGCAATGGGGCTTTTCCAGGCACGTGGTGCTCCGGAGATGCTCTGGTAGGTGATAGCGTGCAGCGTGGCTAGCTGCAGAGCAGGAAAAAATCATCTGCTGCTCTTAAGCCCAGGCTGTAACCAGAGCTTCCAGGATTTACTGGATGGTGGGAGTAGTAAGACAAGCAGCTATAAGCTTTGGAGCTGTCACAAGCAGAGGAATTTGGGGGGAAAAGGGGGAGAATTAGTCTCACCTGGTACTCGGAGGTGGCACAAAGTTGTCGTGCCCCAGCTCTGCCCACTCCAAAGGCGACTGTGGTCACGTCGTGGCCCGCTGCTGGCCCGTCTAAGCACGGTGCGAGAAGAAAGAGTAAAAAAAGAGGGGAAACAATAATATTACTCGTGAATGGAGAGGCTTGAAAAACTCAGTCTAGCCAATTTTCGGACCAATTTCAAACTAATTCTTTACTGCAAACACTCGTCTCTTATCAAGGATCAGCAACATATGCATATCCATAGCATTTTTTTAAGGTGGTGGAGGATGTATATTAGTGTTTTCCTCTCAATTAACTTCTAGGCAATTTTCCCAGCTAAATACATAACATCTTTGGCAACATGCCAACCAAAACCTTAAGACCCAACACTAAATTCTGTACTTATACAGGCAGCTTAGATTTTCATGCGGTGAACTGGAAGAATGCCAGTAACTCCCACCATAAACCTAGCAGTAGGAACACTATATATTTTTTTTATCAAGAAACTCTACTTTACTTTTCCAAGACCACTTGAAAACTGCACCATTTTAATGTTCCTTTAGCACAAAATAAAAGAAAGATTTAACCTGCTATTAAATTAACCCAATTAGCCATTTATTTCATGTAACCTTACACTTCTGATGGCATTAAATCAAACACACCAACATGTGGATTTTTTTTTTTCTGTAAGTTATGGTAATTACACACTGCATGCTAGACAATAAATTTCTCGCTAGCCTTTTGCCCTATTCTTTCTCTCTGGAAGAAGATTATTAGAACAGAAACGTTTCAAGACTCCTCTTCGTATACCTCCTATAATACTGTATTGGAACAAGTTGGAATATTTATGCACTTAAAGAAAAGAAAAGCAGAGAAAAATGGGGGGGGGGGGGGAGGAAAAGGCAAAAAGAAAAAAAAGAAGATAAAATATTTCCAATGGGCTGGCTTCCAGGCATGATAAACTGAAGTGCTGGTGAGATTAGACTTTATTTGCTGTCCCTGTCATTTGACACAGATCACGTACCAAAAGCCACGGTTTGCTGGATGCTACAACTTTTTCCAATTTTTTTTTTTTTTTTGGGGGGGGGGGGAAAAAAAACCCAGTTCAAGTAAAACCTGGCAATAATTCAGAAGCCGAATCCCCAAATCTCTCTCTGCCACATCCCCAAAGAGAGAAGCCCAAGATCCACCACTGCCACCGAAGCAGGGTGCTCCCTGATGCCCCCAGCCCTCCTTCCCCCCCCAGGCAATGCCTTTTGCAGCCAGGTTGCCTCTGCTGCTCCCCTGTGCTTGCCAGCAGGCCCGTTCATACGCCGGTGCCATTTTGTCCCATTTTCAGACCCGGCGTCGAAGCGGGTTTATCCGAGGGCAGAGGTTGCTCCGGGACAGGACCCCGCACGGCGTGTGCTCAGCACCCCGTGAGAGGGAGCAGGGGCAGCTCCTCCAGCGTGGAAGCCTGTCGGCAGCATGTTGGATATCCTGGCGAAGCAGAGAGAGTGCCCTCCGTGGTTGTGTTTAGTTATCTTCCGTGGGGCTTGCTTTCAAGGATGGCTCCGACTTCTGACCCTGCTGCAGATGGCGTCACCGGTGTCTTGGCAGGCTGCCACTCACTCCCGGCTCTTCCCTTTACAACGTGGGCAAGCCTGCTCCCCGCTTCTAATTTCTCCTTTTTTCTTTCTTTTTTTTTTTTTTTTTCTCTTCTGTTCTACTTCCCTGGCAGGCACAGCTCTTTGGCTCCAGAAGCTTGTTAGGTATTTGTCAGTGAAGATTTTATTCTTCCTTCCACAAAGTTCACTCCCGATGACGAAACTAATGGAGCACTCTAAGTAGCATCATGATATTCCAGCTAAAGGCAGCCAAAAGAATGGCTGAAATGTCTTTCCTTCTTTTTTTTTTTCTTCTTTTTTTTTCCTGGCCGTCAGTGTTTTAATTTCTCAATTAACTTCACTTGTAACCCTACTAAGCACTAACAATCTTTTGAATCTCATGTGGGTTTTTAAATATGAAGAGCTTTGTTATCTTCACAGACTTTTAAAGATGGATTGATAAACTGTAAATAGTATGAATTTGATATGGCAGCTTGAATTGATATATCTAGAAGACTTTCTGAAAAAATTACTCCCAATCGATTATCTAGTATTAACTCTTCAGGAGTCACACAATATTCAGCAATGTGAAGTATGAACAATTCACCTGAAAACACATAGCCATCACTGTTTAATTCAAATTCAGTACTGGAGAAGTTCAATCCTTCCCATTTTGCTTCCTCTCACTGATGAAACTTTTGCACCTTAATGCCTTACTTCACCTTTATAAAATTCTTACCTCTCTAAAACATGTCCTCTGCAGTTCAGGAGTTACATCTCTTTGTATTCAAAGGTAAACCTTTAAAATTTTAACTTGTGTAATACTTAGAATCACTTTTTATACAGAATTGCACTGTGCTCTACATGAAGACCCTCAGTTTTGGACTATGGAGATCCAGGCCAAGATTCCAGTTTCCTGGTTTCTTCCTAAGGGGGCTGAAGTGGGCAGGGAAGGGAATGAGAAGGTCCCAAGTTGCCACACCTTCAGATGATGGACAAAATCATAGAGAGCCCTTGAGAAAAGTGTCATAGAGTCTGACCCCCAAATTCTGACACAAAAGGGTAGACGTGTTTGCACATGTGTTTTGCTGCTCTGAGACGCACTGTTGCAGACCACACTGTTTCCACCTTTCTTGGGATTTTCATTTAATCCTGTAAAAACAAGGCTTGGAGTATTCAGGAGAAGGTAGTTCTTGAGCAGAGGACAGATATCAGAATTTCCTCAAAGGAGAATGAAAAACCTCACTGTGGGGTAACCTTGTCCCCAACTCCTATTACCCAGCACGTTTGATGCTGTCGCGTGGTCTGATTCTCTAACAGCTAATGGTTCCCACGTAACTCAAAATATTCTCATCTTTTAGCTAAATAGACTTCTTACTCAGTTTAGCCTGAGCCAACTGCTCTGCCTCTGCTGGATCATCTTTTCCAGACACTGGGTTCTTCTGGTGAGGATGAAGGCAATACCTAATACATGTGTGTCAGCTACATCTTTGCAGCACATAGGTCTGTGCCATTATTACCTCTCTTTAGATTATTCCCGGGTCTGCAAAGCACTGCGTAAACTGGTGAAAATTTCCCATCTCTCCATCTTCTTATTTATTTACAATTTGTGGGTCACTTATGCACAAAAAGAAAAAGAAAAAAAGAGAAAAATAGAGAAGGAACAAAACACACTTTCAGGGTGCCTTTTTTCAAAGAACTTCTTCCATTTATCTGCATTGCCAGGGCTGTTCACTGTAGTGAAAAGGAGCTTTGAGACACCTTTTCCAACCTGCCTGGATAAAAATCTTAGCTGTTGTGACACTACCCGTCTTTGGTTTTGAATTTTTGCCCATATCTAGAGCAAGTCTTTCCTTACGCTTGTAGGTACGCAGTAGTTTCTTCTAACACCTACACTGCCTCCTGCCCGGAATGTGTTTTATCTCCAGCGTAATTGGATGTTCAGAGATTTGTAGGGTAACAGTCTGCTTTCTCACACGCTGTTGTCACCCATTACAGGTGGTCTTGCTCCCAGACTGTGCTCCCTTGGGGACCTCCAGCCTTAGTCAGACAGCTGTGAACTTTCTGTCCATGTTCCATACAACCCATTCAGTTGTGTGTTCAGCTACCATGCCACTAATTATTGGAACTTCACATTGATATACCAGAAATTTCCATGAAAAAAGATCAGGGATGTGCAGATACTACCTTAGAATGATTTTGCTCTTCTTCCATTTATCCAGAAGAGCGGCTGTGCTTAGCAAATGCACATGGGAAGGGACTACTCTGCACGTTGCACCCATATAACCTTTCTGCTCCTCAGTCTGTGCTCAAATGAAGCGCTGGTTTCCACAGGTATGATTAGATGCTTTACAAAGCTGAAGTAAATATTTTGACTGTCCTCGTTTTTCTTGGCACATTTCTCCTTGAATATTTGTACATTTTTTTCTGTTATGCTTTGGACCACGGATATACTTTGGACAGTGAGCAAAACAGACTATGAGTTGCCATGATTTTTTGTGGAAACAGTTTTTTCTGTCTTCAGCACTACTCTGTCAACTTTGCTTTTTTATTTCAAAAAGTCAGTGTCCAAAATAAAGGCAAAGCTGTTACGTCTGTAATAGACACATGAACCTTCCCATGTCTTTGGAAACCATTTATATCTGCATTTATATCTCTGAGACTCCTGTCCACAACTCACCATTTCTTTTGTGGTTTTGTCATGTAATTCTTTGATGCTGTGTGTGTTCAAATACCAGTTGTATGAATTTTCTGCAGTTTTTGATTTGTAATTCATGCATCTTTTTTGTGATAAAGCACCATCCTCAGAAAGGATGGCTGAAAATAGCTAAATTTCCCAGCTTTTTTTCCAGACTCATCATAAACAGTAAATAAATTTTCTCTGTGGGATCCAAGGTGGACAGGTTACTGGTTTTTGTTTTATTTTGTTTCGTTTTTCCAAGGATTGGTACATGTTTGGACTTTTCTATTTTTTACTGGATTTGCTGAACTATGCTTATCCTTTGGTTCCCTCCTCCACTGGAAGATTGTGAGCTTCATGGTGTGTCCTCCTTCTGTCCAGACTTTGGAAGACATTGTCACATACAGAATTGTTTGCATATGCATAGCAGTCTTGAATCTGCAACAATCTCGCAGATACTACATGACTTATTTCAAAAAAGAATGCCTGATTTTTCTCCAGGGCACAATGCCTTTCTATGGATTCTAGTATCAAGTCTTAATATTGGTCTGCTAACAGAATTTACCTTTTGATGGTTTTTTATTCTCTTTGCATTTAACATTTCATTCACCTACTGTGTACAATAGATGCTGTCCACATCCTGCCAGTCTCATGGATGCAGACAATATTTCTGCTGTGCAGAGGTAGACTTTTCCTATAGTTTTCTCTGAAATGTCACTTAGCCCCAGTGTCAGCTGTAAATGTTAGTATTATTTCTTCCAGAAGCTGTATCCAGGAAGATATTAGTTACCAGCACAGTAGTCCCAAGGCGTTTAAGCTTGCTTCATCATTTTCCTTCTCTTTATTCTGTTTTGTAACCAAACAGTATCATTGTTGCTAAAACTCTCTCCTTGTAGGTGTTCTCCAACTGTATTACTCCCACTGCTTCACTGTTTGCCTATGTGATGTACTCAAACATAATGTCTAATGTAATTATCTTCCTTAGGCATGGGCGTTTCTTTTCCTTTGCATGGTGCAATCCACTACTATTGCAAATGTGCATCGACGGGTTTCTGTCACTTTCTTCAACAGAAATACTACACAGAAGTGGCATTCTTGTCCTCACTATGAACTCCTTTGTGGTGAAAGTATGTATTTTAGCATATCCTGACATTTATATATTGATACTTCTAAATAATGTCATATCCATTTGGATATCTGCTTTGGATAGGTCAAATGCTTTGACTATCCTATTGAATTATTTTTCTAATGCTTGTAATTCTCCTTTAGTTACTTTTGATTTGGATCCTGTATAGTACAATTATGCATTTCCGTTTTTTGAAAACTTGGGGTTTTTTTAATGTAGTGGCTCAAGCTACTCTTGTTTTAATGGGACGTTTTTCTAAATTTTCCTTTTTTCTTTTCTTTTTTTTTTTAGGTGAGAAAATGTTTCAGCTTTCATTTTGCAAGGCAAACAATCTCAAATAAGTTAAACAGCCTGTCTGGATTTTCTCCCTCTGCTTTAGTGAACTTACAGCTAGCAACCCATGCACTGTAGATACTGCTGCCATTTTGCATGGTACATAATAGCAAATGAACAGCTATTTAGATTTGCAGATTACTTATTAAGAAGATACGATAAAGATATCATCTCATTTAATTCTTTCGATCCTTAGTCCTATCTTCTGATTAGTTTCAGTAAGCCACGCTTTATTTCTGACACCATGAATTATTTTTATTTATACGGCTTACGTAAATGTGGAATAAATAAAGGGCACACTAAAAAAACCTTTTAGGACAAACAATTTGAAGTACACCTTCCCTCTCCGCAGCTCAGCTGAATTCAGCACAATGGGGAGAGAAGAAAGGGAGATCGGTGCATGAAGAAGAGTCCTAGTGTCAGCCCTTTGCCTCTTATCAGAGATACCATTAGTTGCCAAAATACTGCATTAACAGTATCCAGGACTTTTGTGATTTATTCAAGTGGTTTCACATAGGAGAGAGGATGGCTGTATATGTAACAGATCAGACGGTGAGGAGAAAACATTTTCTGGAACCCAATCCAGAAGAATAGGTGGATCTAGACCACTGTCTCCCTCTTGAGGGGCATTTTTGAATATATGTATACGTATATACATATGTGTATATGTGTGTATATATACATATACACATACATATATATTGCATATTTGTGTGTATACATACACAGAGACAACATGGATGAACTGCTACAAAACTTCATCAGCCAAGACAAGTGGATATTATTTCATAGATGGTTGAAAGAACCAAGCCTTCTCTTCGTGCAAGGACTCCCATCACTGCCCATGGGAGCTATACAGTTTAATCAGTTTGATATACATGTGCAGTCATTTAGATTCACACATTTTCTACAACTTTGACTCACACTTCCTCTCTCCTGTTCTCCTTTTTGACAATTAATGTGTTTTGCTACTGAAGTAGCTCATTCATGCAGGATCATTTTTGTCCCATGGCGCACAGCTCACCATGAGTTTCAGTTGTGTTACTTCTCTCCCACACCTTATTGCTTCTCTGAAGGAAAAAAATGGAAAAGGAGTGAAGTTAACTGCAATAATAATAATAGCAAGCACCTGGAAATGGGTAAGAAAAAAAAAAAAGAAAAAAAGGACAAGAGCAAAAGGTACAGTGGGAGATGTCAAGAAACTAGAGGTGTCATTCTCTGAGATGATACAAAATAAGGATGGGTTTTATTTAGGCATTTTGGGGACTTTTTTTGCTTTTTATATTTTAATTTTCCATCTCTCTTTATACTTTTAGTTAAAAATAGTTACAAGACAGCAATATCACTACTGCTATTTCTTCTTCAGAGCTGCATTTCTTCAGTCAGTGCTGCAAAATCTGTTCTATATAACTTTTCTCTGCTGGCTAGCCAGGGGTTTTTAGGAACTCATTACTTGCCATTATCCCTTACTCACAAGGTTTTTTACCTAACTCTTAGATTCTCTCTGTTAAAGCAGTGACATCAAAACTGCTGAGCCTTAGATCTATGCCTCACATTCCTTTTGCTAGATATGGCCAAAGAAAGGCCTATTTAAAGACATTTTGTATCCTGCATGCACAACAAACGATCAGGAGTGTGAGCTACTATCCTCATAAAGCTATAGCTCTTTGGCCATCCACCAGAACGCACAATCTGTGACTGTAGCTATAGGGACCTGCACATCAGCTTGTTTGGCTTCAGGACTGCTGCTGCTGGAGATGATCCTGATAGGCACATGAGATAGGAAATGCACCTTTTGATATCTGCTGCAGGAACTGCAGGAAACCAGTTTTAACTAGGCATATAATAGGTCAAAATGATCAAAAGGGTGGAAGAGGAGTTAACTAATAAAAGACTGTGACCCACTGCTCAAGGCAGGTAGCACTACATGTCAAGACTGCGTAGAAGACAGGTGTTAAAAGACCTCAGTTCCCTGACTTACGTAGGTTTGATCTTCCACAGGTGTAATGATTTTAATCTCTGTAGGATGCCGATTCATCATCATCGTTCCATTCATCACTGCTTAAGATCAATGGACACATCGGTTTTAGGCCAAACACAGCATATGCAGTAACATATTGAACAAAATAGCGTGTGAGTGAGGCAGAAGGGAAGAAGAAGGGGGTATTCATACTGCTTAGCATTCAATGCTTAACTTAGAAACCAATCTTTCCAATCACACAGTGCAGAAAGACGGGTTACCCTGGAGCAAAAACCCTTACAGAGGTGTCCAGAACAAAGCGTCATGGTGCTACAGAAGGAGAGAATGTGGCAAAATACTCTAAAGTCCCATTCCTACTATCTTTCCCTAGCCCCACAGTGGGGGCAACAAGAAGGAATAGAGACTAGCGCATACTCAGTTTCAGATGTTCAGGGTCACAGCCGCAAAAAATAAATAAAAAGAATCAAGCACACATATAGCATTAAGAAAAAGGAGACTCCAAGGCCCCTTCCTTAATCTCTCACTATAAATCCTGTTGCATATATTTTATTTGGCAGCAAGCTATTTCAATATATAACACTGACATTTTTCAAACAAGTCAGCTCTGATTTCGAACCCTGGAATGCTAAGAAGGACGATGGTATCTTCACCTTAATTCTTTGCTCCTGATTAGCCTCTGTGGTAACAGGGGTTTTTAATTTTCATTCTTATTTTTAATGTTTCTGTAAGTGAAACAGACACTCAGCTTCATATTAAGAGTCAAAAAATCCGTTAAACACTTACTGATATAAAATCAATGATTAACGAAACCTTTGCGCACTGGTGATGCCTTTAATAATTATTTCACAAATCTGGACCCAGGTGTCATGATAATTACAACCAATAATGGCTCTAATACCTTTTGAATTGATTACCATGGATCTGTTCATACTTGCCAAGGCAGAAATAAGCCGAAGACTGCTGCAGATAGTCTGATTTGCACCTGAAAGTTTTTCAGCCTTTAGAAAGCCTCTGTAAATTAGAAGGAAGTCTAATCGTGTGCATTTTTGCCCAGGCGTTCTAAAAGACACATGAATAGCGCATAACACAGACAATATTTAAAAAAAAATAAATAAAAATAACTAATACGATTTTACATGATGAACTGTAAAAGTAAGAATAAGCTGTGAACACCAACATCACTTAGGCTAAAAGCAAGGTAAAATTCAGACATAGAAATTAATTATCAAAAGTAAAAATTACCTTTTCTCCCTTTGAGCCAAGTTGCATAGGGTTTGCCCTTGTAAATAAGCGTACTGGTCACTGCGCAGTGAAGGAGTCTGAAAGTGGTATGGAATTTCAGTAGTGTCTCATTTGCTAGTACAGAATTAAGTAGCAGGGGACCTTTTGCCATATAACTGAATTCAGTCATTTGCTTCTCTACAACATTTTGGGAGGTTAGTGGTATTTGAATAATATTTCAAGTTTTAATATTACACAAAGCACTTATGTTTATGATACCCTCAGCCATGGTAATATGTGGATGATTTACCAACCAAGTGATGAAAACCCATGTGTACTATGCACCTTAGAAGACTCGGGTTACAACATTCAGCTGAAATATTTATAGTTCAAAAATTCTGACATTCACATTCCTGGTAGTAACAACAAAAGTGCCTAACCTCTTAAACAGTACTTCACATCTTCACTTTTATACACTTAACTAACCCTTAATGAGACAGCAGCAATGTATTTATGTAATATTAATTCATCAATATACTGGGGAAACCAAGCCATTAAGGCCTACTTTTTTCTCATCTAAATTTAAAAACCATTTTGGGGTATCTAACTTCAGGATTATAACTGTCTGGGGTCCCCACACAGCCAATGAAGAGAAGGAAAGAGACAGGGACACCCGCAAGCAATTCTACCATCAAGGAATGTGACATGTAACTTCTCTCCAACCTTTAAGGAAGAACCATGAGCTGTTATCTAGTACTGGACAATGTTCACATTTTGACCCAAAGCTTCAAATTTAGTGATGCATACAGGTGATCAATGGCTTGTGTCACCTCTGATTTGCTACCTAACCCCACATTTCAGCATGCCTAAGGGCATTTTTTGGGAAAAGGTAGTACAAGAAGCTGGCTTTGGAGCTGCTAGGAAAATGAAAACCTCAGGCCTCATTCCCAGTTGCTAGTAGTGTAATTAATAGACTACTGAAATCAACACAGTTCAAGTATTATAATTATAACTGTAATACTCTCAGGGTATTACCACGGTACAAAGGCACAGGCCTTGTGATTCATTCAGTTTCTCCAGATATCAATGAACCACAGAGAAGATGCCACCAGAACAAACAAGTAGCAGACAGACACTACCTCCTCCGTCATTGCTTTGAGGCTATGATCCTGTGCAAAGGCTGGCCTCAGGAGAGACATATTACTGGGTATCAATATAGGTATGATCTTGTTGCCTAAAAGTAAGCATCAAGTGTCATTTGAGATACCCTATTGCGTCCTGCCTGGCCGTAGCCGTTGCTCTAGAGGAGCATCGTGAAGTTGCGGGTCTCCCACAGGTCCTGCGTACCATCTGCCTGCCCCAGGAAAATGTCTCAGAGTATCTCAAAACAGCAATAAATGCCTATATTTAGGCAAAAGACTGAGTGTCAGTTTGCTGCAAGCCAACAGAATTACTGAACAAACAAACCGCTACCTTCTGAGAACAGAAGTGGCAGAATCTGATCCAGACATTTTTTGCTACTTTCACCCCTTGGGATGAACATGTGCCAAGTACATTTACAATGCTGTCTATGGACTTTCTTCCCTTCTCTTGAACTAGAGTGACTATTTATATGAAAGGAGAAACAGGATAGATATGATCTAATTTACATTTAAAATATACCAAGATTTGTGGTTAAAGATGTAAAACAATACACATTAAGGGAAATGTCAAAGCCATTCATAAAGTAAAATCTGTTTATAGGTTGCAATATAAGCAGAGATTGTATCAAGTTGTTATTTTTTTTACATTATGTTTATTGCAAATTTTATAAATTCTCATTTCATATTAATATTCAGTATTTGTATTGTATGTGGACACTATGTAAACATGAATGTTCACATTGTCATGTTGTTATGACAATTTGGTTCATTTTTTATAACTTCCATAAATTATCTATGAAACTGCAAACTAGCTTTATCACTGGCATCATCATTTTCAGAAGCATATTAAATATTTTGTGAAAAGTGTATCAACATAAAGGAACAAAGGGAATAGCTCATCATTTTTGATTATTTTATGATATATTTATATAAATACTTAGTATGGTATGTTTGATGACTGCAATCAGGCACCTGGGACAAGCTCACAAGAAAAAGCTTTAGAAGAGTGTCTGTTCGATAATGAATTTAAATCACTGAGAATTTGCAAGTGAAAATAATAAGATTATTATATCTGGGTAATTTCTGGGTTCGGTGTAAGTGTACTGGGACTGGCACCAGCACGTTTTGAACTGCTGCGGTGACCTGGTAGACCTTTTGCTCCCACAGATTCATTTTAGTGGTCTGATGTCTCCGGATAGATTTACCCCACGAGTCAAGGGTTGAGCAAATTCATTCATGTTCATGCTTGTAAGCCCCTGGGACCAAGTACATGTAAAGAAGAGTCTATGACGTTGCATTAGATTTTAACAGCAGGAGCATTGTCACCTTTCTGGCATTTTCTCTTCAAAGACAGACAAATATAAAGCACTTGCTTTCGTCTTACATGAAAAGCTTAAAAATGCTACAGAAAAGTAGGCACGACACCAGAGTTTCTCTATAATTGAATGGCAGTCTCTCCATATAGCAGAAGTTTCAAAGTAACCAAGCATGCCTGTTGCTTGCCAGCAAGTAGGAAAGCATGAAGCCATATGAATAATCTGGCCAACCAGTTGAATGAGATCTTATTGTTATAAGACACCATTTGGCATGGGTACTTACCCACTCGAAATCATGTTGCATTTTCGAATTTATGTTTTGTTAATTAAATTAATTAATTTGTTTTATTATGGAATGCTATAGATAGGTTCTATTGGCTTAGAAAATGAAAACACTTCCAGCCTAATTGGCCAGAACTGGTTCATACTGCCTAATTATTAGCTGATGATACAATAATCCTCTTCTTTTTCAATATCTCTTACAACATTTTCAAAAGTTCTGATGCAGTTAGGCACATAAACGTTCCTTGGCACACAATAGACAAGCAAGTAAAGTCTAACATAATTTTCAACTTTTTTGTCAATAGTAGCATAGCAGAATTCCTGCCCCAAGCATTATGTGGAGAAAGAGATGCCAACAAATCTCTTTTGTTTCTGCAGGATAAATGAATGAAACCGTGAGGAGTTTTGGCAAGTTAACATGTTTGTCTACATATCAGTAATTTTCATTTTAGAGGAAGCTCAGACGTCACTGCAAATTATTAGGCAACAAATTAATCTGAAATCAGCAGGAAATCACACAGAACGTCACTGAAGGAAAGGTGAGGCCATGCCTTAATTTATGTTATTGACATATGTTGGTTCCAACTGGGCCTCAAACAAAGCCTCTTAGGATAAACAGATCAGCATTTGCTTTGCTGGAAAACTTCTGCCTAGCTCTACTGCCAACCTGCTCTTTCCACTGGCCTGTCGCTAGTCCAAGAGATTTGACAATATGTGGGGTGTTAATACCGGAGATCATTTAAAACCTCTGAAGGATTATGTAGATTTACATGTGTGCTCTTTCTAATTCCACTCTCTTGACAGCTTCAGATTTTCCAGCACCAAACCAAAGTATTTTCAAGATGATGCTGCAGGTCTGGAACATCCAGCAATAACAAAATACTGTTCAATAAAAGCGTCATTCATGGGAAAGTATCACAACCTCCTTGTGATATGTGGAAGCCACCAAGCCATGTGAAGTGACTGAAATGCCCAGTGAAAATATAGCCAGTGATTAGCCACCACTGTTGCCCAGGCTGTTAGAAAAAGCTTTGTCACGGTGACAAGGAAAGCACCACCAAGTAGACCTTGCGGAACCAAATTCACAGTGGTAATAGGGGACCAACAGTGTTTTTTAAAAATTTGTCTTAAGGGATGCCACCCCATGTTCAGACACAGATCCTAAAAACAACGTTGTACTTAGAATTGAGTAATGCAAGTGGTTTGAGTCATGGCAAACAAAGCATGGTCTTATGGGTCTTAAGTGATAGTATGGAAAAAAACATCACATGGAAGAAAGGAGAATCCAGCACCTCTATAGTCATCTGTGGAAACTGATAATTGCTTTTTAATGAAACTATGGATAAGGAAGGTCCTTGCTGAAATCCTTACTGGTCTACTAAATAAATTGCAATTAACTATGACATAAAAGATTTACTTAATGTGAATAATTATGTATATATAAGTGATATGTTTGAAGGTAGAGATGCCATCCAGAGAGACCTCAACAGGCTTGAGAAGTGGGCCAGTGTAAACCTCAAGAAATTCAACAAGGTCAAGTGCAAGGTCCTGCACATGGGTTGGGGCACCCCCCAGCATCAATACAGGCTGGGGGATGAAGGGATTGAGAGCAGCCCTGTGGAAAAGGACTTGGTGGTACTGGTGGATGAAAAGCTGGACATGAGCTGGCAAGGTGCACTTGCAGCCCAGAAAGCCAACCGTACCCTGGGCTGCATCACCAGCAGCGTGGCCAGCAGGTCGAGGGAGGGGATTCTGCCCCTCTGCTCTGCTCTGGTGAGACCCCACCTGCAGTTCTGTGTCCAGCTCTGGGGTCCTCAGCACAGGAGAGACATGGACCTGTTGGAGCGGGTCCAGAGGAGGGACACGAAAATGACCAGAGGGATGGAACACCTACCCTACGAGGAAAGGCTGAGAGAGTTGGGGTTGTTCAGCCTGGAGAAGGGAAGGGTCCAGGGAGACCATATTCTATGATTTTATGATTTTTTCTTTTTTTCTTGTGAACACATCAGTGAAAGGGAAAATGGGAGAAAGACCGTTACTGGAAAAATTACAAAATAAAATCCCATTAATAAGGTGGAGACTATCCTTGACCTGGGAACCTGGTGCATGGCTCTTCCTGAAAACTGGAAAAGCTGCATTCCCCTCCTGCAACATTGCAACCGGCATGGTTCCACAACCCCACTTCTCTGGCAGACCCACTGTCTATCCAGCAACAGTGTCAGAGACTCAAAATCTGAAGTGCTGTCAGGTTTCCTGCTGAGCAGGAAAGAGCCTGAGAGCCCCTGTGAGTCTGGGCTGTAACCATGGCTTGGTTCCCAGCATCTCAGCCAAGGTTTCCAGAGCTCCCAAGTTTCCCGTTTTGAAATTATGTTTTGGGGCAAAGAAGTCTCACTTGTAACGATCTGTACTTGTGGGACAGTCCACATGGCAAGGGTGCTGGAAGCTTGGGAGACCTGCCAGCTGGGGAAGTTAATATTCCTGTAAAATATTCACTGGTGATTGACAAGAATGTCAATCTCTTCAAAGAGTTCTAGGATCCCAAACTCATTGAAAACCACAAAGATTTGATGTTTCTACATTAATTTTCCTTCAAATTGCTCGGGTTTTAAATGGTTTAGTCTAAAAATAAATATATAAATCATGCAGAAGCCAAATGTATAAATCATGCAAAGCAGGGAAGCCCTGATTTTTTGGCCAGCTCTAATTAACACATTTCCACTGTTGGTTTCTTTTTCTTTTTTTTTTTTGCCTGTGAGGAATGCAATTCATTATTTTGTTAAAATTAGTCTCCTAGCTCAATGCTCATCTATATTTGCCTGTGCTTTATTGTGTTACTACTTCTGCTACCCACCCCAAATAAGTAATTTCATTATGGGCTCTTAATAATGGTAGAATCAGTTTTTGTTTGTGCTGGGCAGGGAGTACAAGGAATGTGTTGGTTTTTATTAATGAACAATGCCAGAATTCCTTTGCAATCTCCAGAGAATTTGTAAGCATTATTAGAAACTCATTCACAACCACATATGAATCACTACGGTTTTCCTGTGCAAGAATGCTTTACTCTGAGTAGGGTATTACACATAATAACTGTGCCACTAGCAAACATCACCCCGCTACGCTTTGCCTTCTATCCACGTCTGCTTGCCAGACTGTTCAGTAGCTGTTTCTCTCTGTCTGTGCTCAGCTATCCTGACTTCGAAGAAACTTAGTGAACTCAGCCAACCAAGAATTTACATTCACTGCTGCTAATGCCCAGAATGCTATTACTTTTAATCTATTTTCAGATAGCAGGTGAAATCAATGAAAGACCCCTATGTGATATCCTTTCCTCAAAGACTTCTGAGAAAAGGAGATACTTATCCTCATTCCAAAGTCCTAGAAAGTTCTGGGAAGAAGCATCTTTATGAGCTCAAGCAGAGCGTCCTTCCCTATCCAACAGGAAGCAGAAACAATACACAAAATAATAAACACAACTATGCAGACTATCCCATATTCATCCATCTATCCATGGGATTAAGTTAGAAACATAGCCCTCAGCTCTCGTTACAGACAGAAAATAGAGAAAAAGAAAGAAAAAGGACATCTTCTGAGGGTGACTCAGCTCTTAGTCAGGCTGCATGATTGTTGTTTACAGTCTTCTAGACTCTCCGCTGCTTTTGGAAAAAAAACTTAAAGCAACAGTGCTCTTCTTAATTTAGACATTTCTGTGATAAACCTGCAACTAGGCAGGACAAATCTAGTCCTGAGTGCTGCTGGATGTACAAGGTAAGTTGAATAAATAATGAAAGACTTATTTTCCATCAAGAGCCTGACATTTACAAAGTGACTGCATGACATATCATGTCATGTATTATGAACTTTTTAAGTAAAGGCCCAAGCTGAGCACACATTCAGGAATTATATTAAAAGAGGTCTGGGTTTGCTCACATTAATACATTAATGACCCATAAAGAACCGGAGCCTAAGTCTTACTTGATTTTTTTTTTCTTTAATGCACCATTTTGAGGAATATGTTTTTACTCAAAATAACAAATAGTATACTGTTATTCTGTTATTATACTGGATTGGGATTAGGTACTTCCACAGCAACTTCTTTCACCATCTAAGGAAGATCTCAATCTTGCTGTTCCTCAAAGGAACGCCAAGATCTCTCCTACTCCAGTGCTGTGGGAGGTTAAACCAACAAACGGCTAGTCGTAAGTGAGGTGCAAAATTATTTCTCGCTTCTACAGTCTACCTGTCTTCCCATTGCAGGGTAATAATAATTGCAACTATATAATTCCACTGAATTCTGCTACTGACTCCATTTCACCTCCTTGCTCTGATGCCTGATTTTTTCTTTATATATTTTAAAGCATACTGGATCTATTGTATTTTGCAAAATATGTTTGGAGTTCTGTTAATGATTTTGCTAGCAATACTCCTTTTAAATTCTTGCTTTTAGAACAAAGCCTTATTGCAATTTCAGACCTGCGTTAGAGTCCTGAGTAAAGGCAAGAAGAGATTAAAGGGGAAACTCTGTGACCTGTACCTCCCTGGAATGAAAATTTGAAGGTAGGGTGACTTGGAAGATCACTGTCAGGATTCCCCCCCAGCTAACTCTCCCTGTCTCAGGGAAGTAGAAATTTGTTACTGGGCCCCATCAGTCATCATTTACAGAACCAGCACTGATACCCAAGAAGATTTGTGAGAGTAAAGGTAGAGGATTTTGATATTTAGGTCCTTTCCCTTCCCTTCTGCCCTCTTTTCCAGCTATGGACTTTCCTCCTCTGACCCAGTAGCTTGCAAAAGCATGGAAAAGTCAAGTCAGGCTTTGCCTAGTCCTGTATTTTGTAATGTTTTTGTCAACTTATTCTATGAGAGTTTTGATTTCTTTAATTCCAATTTATTGAAATTCTGCTGATGCCTCACAGTTTATCTATGTGAGGGATCACGGTTTCTTACAATTACTACAATTCTGAACAGTTTCAACTTTTTATAGTAGTTTAACTGTAAGTAAGGCTTAAATGATCCTTCATCAGCCAGGAGGTTCATTAACATCGGAATTATTATACTTCTCAACTATGTGGTCTGATTACGAGTCATCCCTTCACACAACCCGACAATACCACACACACCTCACATAACAGAAACTCACTTACAAACTATTTCAGTCCTTCAGATTTCTCTGCCTCCAATGGAAGCAGCAGCATTACAACCCAGTGTAAAGCCATCTTGGGTGTAGGTGGCCAGGTATCAGCCGTGGGGAGCTACAAAAGGGGTGACCTCTGTGAGAAGACACTGAGGGCTGCCCCATGCCCCAGTGGACCCATGGCAGGACACAGCTAATCCCAGCAGCCAAGCTGGTGTCACCTGTAGGAAAACATATTTATTTAAGAAATGACAAAACTGATGGACAGGCAGAGGAGGAGAGAAAAAATACCAAACCCAAGAGGGAGAAAGAGCAGAGGGAACACCAAGGTCAGAGCAGGAGGACGTTCTCCATGGTGGAGCTGGTGGATATTTCATGAAGGACAGGGGCCCCATGGAGAGTCCATGGTGGAGCACGGGAAGAGTGTGAGGAGGAAGGAGCAGCAGAGACAAACGGTTACGTACTGACCGTAGCCCTCATTCATCATCCCCCCTACACCACATGACACTGGTAGAGGAGACAGGACTAGAGGAATGAGGTTAAGCGTGGGAAACAGAGGAGGTTTTTTATCTCTTTAATGTTTGTCATTGTTGTTTGTTTGTTTCTCGCTACCCAAATCCATTTAAATTGGCAATAAATTAATTTTTCCCAAGACAAGTCTGTTTTGCCTGTGATGGTAATTGGTAAGGAAGCTCCCTGTCTTCACCTCAGTTCACAAGCATTCCTACTGCTGGTTTTCTTTTTCTCTCCCCTCATCCTACTGAGGTGGGGGAATGGGTGAGTATGTGGATTGGAGTTCGGCTGTTACCAATGGTTAACCTACTACCGAAGCCAAAAGTTTTTTCAAGTACAGGATCTGCTTATCAAGGCCTGTAAAATCAGCTGGAATATGCGGTGCAGAGGGTGAGTTGTTAAATGTCCTTTGTCCTCCATATAATGATGGAGAAAAAGACTTCATCCTGAGAAAGTGAAATCACAGCTGATAAATTTGCAAGTGATTTTAGCTTCCTTTTTTTTTCTGTAACGTGCTGCCAAATTGCCATCTTTGATTACTTTAGTTTCCATGCTGATAACCTCTCTGACTCTTTAACTTCACTTGGCTTCTCATTTCCTTTCCAGTTCTGG
Source organism: Haliaeetus leucocephalus (assembly GCF_000737465.1). Taxonomy (NCBI): domain Eukaryota; kingdom Metazoa; phylum Chordata; class Aves; order Accipitriformes; family Accipitridae; genus Haliaeetus; species Haliaeetus leucocephalus. Next base: position 5,679,599 of record NW_010972931.1, read on the forward strand.
ATGACCTCTTCCCTGTTATTTAAGGAACTTATTATTTGATATGTTCTTTACCAAGTGATGTTCCCACTTCATACCCTTCTGTGCAAAGTTTTCTTCCCTCTTTGACCTCAACATCAACTGTTTGTCCCCTTAATTGTTGCTCTGCCCTTGGTGAAGCTCTAAGGGGCACACAACATCTAATCTGGCCTTGTACAACTTCCGATATTGTACGTTGCTCTTGATAAGACCTTTTGAAAACTGCTGTAATACACATGTTGCATAACACTATCCAATGAAAGTACCCTCTGTAAATCTAATCCTGCTGGCAATCTTCAGGACAGGAAAGGCAAAAACAAATGGAAGAAATGCAACAGCTGAGTTGAATTTGTATCATCAAATTTTAACATCAAATATATAAAAACAGTAGGGATCTATACTGGTATAATATTGTATTGACAAAAATGCAAGCAAATAATTTGTAAGACTGAATAACTTGGGGGTTTTGTGTTGGGGGTTTTTTCACCCAGGTAAGCCCACATAAAATTTACTCCAATGGCTGCCTGCCATCCTCCCTCCTAAACATCTTCAGATAATTGACATTATTATAGAACATCATAAATAAATTATTAATTGCCTCAGAGCCAGAAGAAGAGCCATCATGAATTTGGAAAGGGTAATTGTATATATTTGCAAAATCATGAGATGCAGAGACAGACATATAAACATAAATGAGGCTAAATAATCTGAACTCACTCTGAAACAAGAAGTTCATTTTAAAAAGACAAATCAAATTAGAAATCAACATTATGTATCCAAGACAGGGAAACAGTGTGATCCGTAAGTCAAAAGCCTTACAGCATTTTATGAATTGTATTATGGTACCTCTGATTAAGGTATGGGTATGTCCCAGAATTTTTACCAAAAAACCCAGCTGAACTTGCTATTGAAAGAACTGATCTAATACGTGACAGCACCATTTTTGTTGACGTTCATCTAGATGAACTCCTCTGGAAAATCTTTCCATACTTCTGACTTGGAATATGGAGCTTGCAGGCTGACTGAAATGCTATAGCACAGAGGAAGAGAGGAATAACAAACTTTAAGCTAAACCTTCTGAGCACCAAGGATCTTTTGTTTTTTCCCCTATGTTCTGCAAGGGTGACTGTGTGTTTTTCCAAAATAATTTGCATGTTATGGTTGGCTCCACAGAAGAGCTACCATCCCTGGTACATTAAGGTATTTTTTTGATCCGTGGTTTTCCACGTTGGCATGTCTAATTATTATATTCGTATAAACCTTTTGTGCCACTAACAGTTTTTGAACATAAACATCTCCAGACTGGCCAGTCTACTCTTGAACTCTCAAGCAGGTATTTGAAAAAGTCGGTGCTCATTTTCCCTTTTTTTTCCTAAACAAACTGAATGGGATGCAGAACCCTTGATGATTTATTAAATGGTTCCATTGTAGTCAGAAATCTTACAGCAGCTGGCCAACAGCTGCAGCATGCCCCCACAGTCAGTACCTCAGCCTTCAATCTGTTGGATGGATTCCACTTTATTCACAACAGTGCTTGTGGTTTTCAGTGGGGTGATCCCAGAAAGCCCAGGCAGTTTGTTCCGTTCAGCTAGTAATCCACTGGCAACTTTCTCTTAACACTGTCTAACTTCTCGGCATGAACGACCCCTTCTTGTTTTTATATTAAGCCCCTGGAGAGCGCAAGTGTAGTCGTTCACGATGTTCTTGGGTTAGCTTCCATTTAGAATGTATGAGCTTCTTCAGTATACTATTCCGGGCATGGACCTTGTATTTTTTCTTTTTTACATGTGCCCAAAATAAACAGGATTGCAACAGTGGGCAAATTATACCCCGTTCCAAATTATACTAAGTTTACTGGACTTGTGATTTCAGAAAAAAAGGAGACTCACTTGCTGTTTAGTCAGATTGGCGTGTAATTGGGTTTTGGTAGTGTAATCTGAGAACCTGAGGAGTGTGAACATAAATCTGGCTTGGACTCAAGTGAAGCCCTTAATCCGGGCAGGGATACAAACATTGCTTGCAGGAGTAAAACTTCTGCTATGAGAATGGATGTTTGGTTGTTCATGTAGATGCTGAATAATACAGACTCAAGCACATTCCCCTGTGGTAGGTCATGCTGTAGCCTCCACTGTTGGCTCTGCTTCTTGCAGAGTTCAACATAGAAATCATTGTTGATTATGGGGAATTTTGTTCTTTTTTTAGATAGAAATTGTATCAGTCATACTATGCATTGATTTTCTCTCATGTACTGTATTTTGTCTAAAAGCATCTGGTGGTATATGGTGTCAGACACAGCTGATTGGCCTTTGAACACTGCATCTGTGCCCATATCACTTTCAAACCCAGCTTCAGCAAGTTGAATGATGTTCAGTGCTTAGCCAGGACATACTTTCTCAAGTGTAATTCAGCTTGCTTGGAGAGAAGGTGGTGTTCAGCCACTGGTGACAGACAGTTTATAAATTACTTCAGTGCTTTATCTTTAAAATGATATATTAAAGACATCGGCTTGATGGGGTTTGGCTCTGGAGCATCCTTCCCTCTTTTTAGAAGTGCTGTAGCACAAGCTTGTAACAATTTCTTGGGGGGTTGTCTGTGTAGCTGAGCATAAGTTATACAACTGGATCAGCCAGGCATTTGTCACTGGTCCCAAATGTTATCTCGGAAATAAGTCTGTACTTTAGGCAGATTCACTTGCAGTGTAACTTTAAAAGGGTACCTATGATGGGACAGCCACGGGATCCAAAACGTTTCAGCTTGCCAGCCAAGAAGTCTTCCCTCTTCAAAATTTACAGCCTGTAGAGGAGCAGGTGCAGTTCAGGTGTCTTGGACACATATCCATTTGCTGGTCAAGAAACATTACTCATACCTGGTTATTCACACATAAAAAAAGGCTGCCGAAGAGAAACTGTGACTACTTGAAGCATGAATATGATCTAACTTTCCAAATGCTAATTCACTAAGTCTTACCAGACCTTTTAGAAACTGCTGGAACTGAATCTGTTTTAAATTATTCTATTTTAAGTGATCACCAGAGTCTAGTCTGACATTCTGCATAAGACAGGCCAAGGAATTTCACCGAGTTCTCCAGACCACAAATCCCTTCTTAGATCCATCAAACCTTCATATCTTTGTCATGCAACTGCAAAATCACAAAGAGTTTGGGGGGTATTTCCAGGTTGTGAATTTGTGGTTTTAAATCCAGACCTTTACTTATTTAAGTAATAATATAAGATATTTGATGATGAGTTTTCTGGAAAACATTGTTGCAATGTGCCAAGATTGCTTGCTATGGAGAAAGGGAATGAAACCAACTATTTCCTCTAGGAACTCCATTTCAATAAAATAATCCTGTGTTTGAGCTTTGAGGAATTGTTGTCACTCAGTTTTAACACACATTTCCTTTTCAGTTTGTAAAGCATCTTCAATAGGCATATGATCCTAGCAGGACTATAGCTGAAATGGACTTTTGGATTCACCCAGAATGGCCTGCCACTTTCCTGCATGACAAATGGGAAATGCAACAAAAGAGGTATGCATACTGCTTTACTTAAAAGTGTATTTTCAAATCTTTATTTCCCCCTAAACAGGATAAAAAAATCAGAGAAGTCCAGAAATTCTAAAAAAAATAATGCCAGGTGTTTTGAGGGAAAGCTATGGGAACAGATGGCCTTACTGGAGGAGGTAAAATAAAAATTTCTAGATGCTAAATTTGAAACTTGGTGAAGAAGAGCAGCTGAATCTGGAGGATGGTGCCAGCATCTACCCTCTGATTTGAGTGAAGAACTTGACAGAAATGCAGAACCAAAGCAATAAGGGCTGTATTCCGTCTTATTTCCAAAAATCAGAGCAAAGGCTGACACCAAATTAATAATACAGCCTTCACATGAAGGCTGTGCTCTGACTTCATGTGTACTACCATACGTGGCCTTGTTCCCAACGATTGTATAAGTCTATAAGCTTCCATAGAGCCAGCACATGTAATCTCCACTGCTGGCACCAATTATGCTTGGCATTGTATCCAAACACCCACTTTGCACCAGATCTGTCAGTATCAAAGCCATGAGGCTGGAACTTTTCCTGTGCTCTGGAATACATTGATTCAAATAACTCGTCAAAGCTGTAATTACGAATAACTGTTATATCTGCATGCTTCTTTGGGACTGGATATCACTTGAGAGTAGAAAGTTATAATAAAGGTAATTCAACCATGGCAAAACATACCATGCCACCCCATACTGTACCGCAGGGTCTGCTGTGCAGGTGACACCCTGTACCTGAGGAACTTCGGGCAGCAGGCTGGTGTTGGTCTGCAGCTGAAAACAGTAACGTATAGCTCCTTCTCAAGCCTATATGCTCTTAACAATTTATACATATAAAATAAATATGCATATCATTTATAGGGTTTTAAACAAACATGCACATACATTATATTCGTGTTTGAAAAGAGAAGTCTAGACTGCATAGAGGCAAGTAGACCTAGATCATCTCTGAGGGAGAGAACACCTGGGATCTACGGGAGGATACAAAAGGAGCAATGAGCTGATGAGACTCGTTGACGATCCACCCAGCTAACCAACAGGTTATTGATCTATGGTCTGCATGGCGGACTTTGCCCTTCACCCAGCTACCTGTAAGCAGTCCTAATGAAAACCACGGGCCGGTTATTCATCAGGCAGCTTTGAATGTGCAAGTTTACCAGGGAAGCTCTTAGGGCTTGGTTGTGCCTTTCGCCCTGGCCGGTGCAGAACATGGTTACAGAGCTGAACAGCCCCGTCCTTCACCCTTTCTTGGTCTGCAAAATAGGTCCTGTGTGAAGACAAGCACATGTATTTACTAGTCTTCGTCCTGTAGTTTGTACCCCTAAATTATAACAATCATGGAGAAGACATGAATATACATCAAGATGTTTGGTCCTCTGTCTGAAAATATCTTCCTGAAATGCTCTTAGCAGATTCAACATTTAACCATAATAGTTACGCAAGTTATTTTGTAAATTGTTCTGCAGAAGAATGAAAGCTGTATAAGTAAGAATTGAAAAGTACAATGAGATATGTATTTCTGAAAATAATTTTAGGGCATTCAGTCCAGCTGTGCATCTCTTTCATTGGTTCCTACACACAAGTAGTCAATTATGTGAAATATTTAAACAAGAGACATTCTCTTTGAAACTTGTAACATCATTTACTTACAGCTCTGTTCTTTCATATTAGCTTACGTTACCAGAAAATGGAAATAAAATATTTTTTACTACAGCTGTATATTCGCAGTTAGCAAAAGGGGCTTGCATTGAGAAAATGGACAAACCGATGCAAACTCTTTCAAATTGCACACCTGTGGCAACTGCATGTTATGGTTTGATTGACATGAGAGTAGCAATCAAAATACCAGCTTAACCCTAATGTCTTGGATTACTCACCTCTCTCTTTTGTTCAAAGCTTTCCACCACCCTCCCCTTTTTAAAACTCCTTGCTTCCATGAAGTTTTCCCAGTTTATTTCCTTAAATCTTACCTCCCCCTGCTGGTTGTGCAAAACAGAATTTGTGAAGAAAACCCCACTGTCCCAAAAGTAACTGCTGTGAGAATCACCAACAATTAAGGATAGTCCCAGTCCTGACCCTGGAGTAGCATGGGCAAATCTCCAGACATGCACTGGAGGCTCTTGGACCTCCTCTGAGCTGCATCGTTGCCTATTCAGACACAGCAAGATCCACTTTCCTCTCAAACATGATACAATTGACAGTTTTGGGGGTTTTTTTTGGGGGGGGGGGGGGTGGGTTGTTTGGTTTTTCGTTTGGTTTTTTTTGTGAAAAAGGTAATTTAACGAAGTCTCTGTAAATAGGAGGTTCTACCTATCTTTTAATAATTGGATAAAGTTAATAAAAATCACAGATGGGTAAAGCGTTATTTTTGGTTCCACATCCAATACATCTTTACTGAATGACTGTGTACAGTGACAGAATGTCTATACGGTAAGTTGGTGCGTTTTCTAAGCTGCTAAAAATTTACTGAACAGCCAGCAGTTTATTTCTGTGAAGTCTTAATTAGCTTTAATTGCCATAGGTCTATTTATACCTATTTTCACCAATTTATTCAGTCTTTCTTTATGTTTACAGAACTAGTATAAGAACATCTAGACTGTGATGGGGAAAATGTTCTGCTAATTCAAACATATATGAACCACAGGATGTATAATTTTCAGAACTATGTCTACATGGGCTGCAATTTACATTAAATTGCTGTTTTGGTTAAATGGCACCTTAGCTACCAAGCAACTCTTTGAATAGTTGTTTCTTTAATTATTATTTAATTTTGTGGTTATGACTGGTTTTCAGTTAAAGAGGGTACTACTGACAAATTCAATTAAAGGAAAATAGAGGACTTAATGGTCCATGCTAATGATTCATTTCATACATAATATTTTATCATTTTCTGTGCAAATTTATAATGAGCGCTTAGCTTGTATTAATAAATGCTTACATTTAGTCTACATAAACTATAGTGATTAAAATATTTTGCTAATGATATCTGTTGATAAATGTTTTTAAAACAATTAGGTACTTACTTTAAAGTAGTTTCATCAGCGCGACTTTCTATGAAAATGCATATTTTGTCATTAAGAAGGAAACACAGGTATAGGAATGTAATAACATATCCACAAGCGATGCTTTTTGATGTTTAAACAGCTCATGATATGCATCTGCTACACTCAGGAAAACAAACTTTGAAGAATTATAGCAATCAGTTCAACACGCTATCTGAGTTTATAATATCACATGAAGAAGAATGAGTTTGATAAATCACCTTTGCAGGTATCTGAATTAAGAAAAAGTACTTCTCTATTTCACAGAAGAGGCAGAAATTTTAGTTTCTAGTGTTTCTAAATACTGTGTGTAGGAGTGAAAGGGTGGGTAAGTAGCTATTACAGTCTTGGTTTTACATTTTGCATCTTCACTGATGAAGATACATTGCCTTCCAAAGTGAATAAAGTTATAATTTACAAACTTTTGAGGATATTATATACTGTTTTAAGATACCAGGCTGTTTTGGGACAATTTTGTTTTCATCGCTTTTTCTTGCACTAAGAAATTAGTGCACGATCATTTGCTTTAAGTAAAGAATGCTATTAGTTTCAATGGTAAAACAGACATATTGCAGTTGCTTCTGCAAACTGCTTGACTAGTACTACTGGGATTAAAAAATACATTTTTTCAGGGTTAAGGGCACAGGATAGCAAAAAGAAGGGAGGGGCTGAAAATTTTTAAGAGTAGAACAATAATTCAGGAACACAAGTCTATGCAAAAGTCAAGAACAGTCACGTTCCTAAATCACATAATCTATTGATATATTAATGTCTTCTCTACTTAGATTTTAGATGGTGGCACTGGTTAAGGATTGGGATGAATGAGTTACAATTAGTTTAACTTCATAACTCTTAGAAGTACTCAAATTCAGTATGCCATTTGAAAGTTGCTGTCAATTCTTCTATAAAAGGTGAAAAAAAAGTGCCAGATTTCTTCTTTGAAGCAAAAGAGTTCTTAGATCCTTGCCTAAAGAAACTCTTTACGGTGGCAGTCACTGCCAAAATCTTTGCGGTTTGCGTTTCTGGAACTTCCACTGCAAAATCTGTTGATACTGAAATCTAATGTTATTTAAAATTCTCAGGAGTAAATAATCAGATTTTAAGAATATACATAGATCAGGATCATGCATCAGTGATCTCTGCCATGTGATGCATGACAATCAGAAATTTGTTTTCCTTTGATGAAGAAGGACAGTAACATATTTTTCAGATTCCATCAAGAACCAATGAAGTTACATTCTTGAAAAATTTAGGTCCTCTTCTATATAATTCAGAGCTCCACATACGATCATATTAGTACTCATTTATCCTACAAGAATGTCAGCAAAAGCAAAATGTATTTTTTTGTTTAATTTAGAAGACTCAAAAAAATTTAAAAATAAAATATATTGTTCTTTGGCCATGATCTTTTTGTTCCTGGCTATGTCTAGAGGAATGAGCTGAAAATCGAGATTCAGTTTTCAAGTGCAAGTGAATAGCCACCAGAGCAAAAGGCAGAAATGGCAGCACAATCCAGGTCATATACGTGTGTTTCTCCATATGGGAGGCCCACAAAGGTAGATGTTCATCAACAGGCATACAAGGAATCCAAATAAAGTGGTTCTGCATGTTGCATTTTCACCTCCTTTCATCAAATTTTTGTTCAAATTCCATCAATTTGTTTCAATATGGAGTTTATGGTTTCTTGCCAAAACCTCGGTAAGGCTGACTGAGCTGGTGGTGTCCCTGAAACATCACCACAAAGTCCACGGCCCTGGTAACCTTAATTTCGGACAACTGGCCAGAGGCGACCTGATGTCGGGGCTTGGCCACCCGTAGCTAATAGCTGCTGATCTGCGTGTCTGGAAACTGGTCACGAGGCAGCTGATGCCCAGTGCCAAGTTCACTGAATGGCAGCAGAAAGGCTGGGGGAGGGTGCACCTTATTGCATCCTCTGACTGTCTCTAAGGTTTAACCTATAAGCTGGACAATAATAGGAACTGAAGTTAGGAAGACTGTCATTACCCTCATGCATTTCTTGAGGAAGCATTTTAGTATACAGCTTGTTATTTATCTGGTTCCCCACTTGAAGTTATTCATGTACTGAAGGATTCCCAAGTGCTTTGCAAGTAAGGGGAAAAATCACCTGTCAAGAAATTCCAGATGTTTACTTTTTAATGCTTCTAAGCCATGCAGTGTATACAGCTATCAATCAGGGAGTGAGCCAAACAGGTGACAGATTTTTTTTAAGGATTCTTAGGAACTACGCAGACTTTGCACTTAAGTGCTACACACCTGGCAGAGGGCTTCTGTGACATTCATCACTTGGCTATCTGGGTGGTTCCCTGCTGCAACTGATTGCTAAATATTATAGGTTACTGGGAGTGCTTATACGTGACCTTGAGGCTGCTTCTGCTCAGCAAGGGGGGGGACTATGGCAGTGAGATTGGCAACCTCTAGCAGCAACTCCATGGAGGGGTGCGTGCAAGCACGCGCACCCCTCCTACTGGTACCGTTCCGTGACGATTATCATAAAAAATTGATAGGCATTTTTCTTCCTAATATTGACCGGCACAATCATACCTATCTTCTCAGGAACATTTTCCATCTGTTTGTGGCTATAAACTTTGATACTGCAATTATATAAGAATACAGTTGTTTATTGTGTGGCGCGGTCCTCAGAAATACTCTTCAGGGGTCAGCAGTGTTTATTGCCGCAGCGTCATGGATTTCTACCTCTAAATATTTCTTGGTATATTTCACCTGAATGTTTTGCTGTCATTGGTAGGTGTCTCTACACTGAATATTCACATTGTAAAGACTGCGAGAGAAGATTCTTAGGGAATTATAAGATATTTTATAAAAAGTATACAGAAATACGTAGATAACCCTAAATCACAGCAATGTCCTTGAGAAAGATCATCTGGAAATTGGAAAGATTCAGGGCAATTTCCCATAAAAACACATTTTTGCTAAAATTTTTGTCTACTAAGAGATGCCATGCTAAGAGATAACAGAAAATGTATTGCTAAAGAAAACACAAGCATACTAAAGGTTGCTACCTTTACTGCAGATCTCTAGATGCCTGGGTTTGATGTCTGCTCTTTCCTAGGAAAGCCTTCTAACATGGGAAAAACACATGGACTCAGCTGCAAGGAAAGGGAGAAGGCTACCATACCCTCTGGATTCCAATCCCTGACCTGTTGGATTATGACAGCTTTCACAGACTTCACTGATACACAACCAGGTTGTTAGCAGGGTGCTTATATTATCTCAGGCCCAGGGATGGAGCTCCACTCTTATCTCCCCTTTCCTTAATCACTTTAATAGAGTGCCCAGAGCAGCAAGGGAAAAAAAAAAGGATTTTTATCACATCTGGATTTTGAATGGTCTTCTGAAGTTTCCTGATTTTCTTTCCTTAGTGTGTAGAGGGAGGCCAGGTATGGTACATTTTTCACTTTGGTGTCTGCAGTTAAATGGGATGAATTCAGACTAAACATGTTCTGATTATGATAATGAATAGTGTTGGGTTTAGTTATTGAAAATGTTACTGCCTCCTGATCTTTCAGCTGTCTACCTCCTTCTATATCAGTCTGATAACAAGATTATGGCCTAATTTGTTCAAGGTCAATATTTAAACTGTAATAACACCAGCTTCCTCAGACTTAGTTTCTCCAAGACTGATAATGTGTTTTACAGAAAGGGATGGGAACATACTGTCTGTCTTTGTTTTATCTTTCAAGGTAGCTATCAGGTCTTTAAGATACTACTCTATTTAGTAAAATTGACTTTTCTCTTTTCTTTTTTTTTTTTCTCAATCAGCTGCCTAAAGAAAGTTGATCAAGCCTGTCTGAAGACTCCAACACAGACTGGGTCATTTTTATTGCAGAAAATTTTACTAATTATTTAATTTTTTTAACCGTAGAATAAAAGACAATTTCAATTATTTTAAAGTAGAAAACAGATGTTAGTGAATTTGCACAGGCTAATTAACTTTCTACAAATACCTCACTGTGAGTTCAGAAAGCTTCAATTGCAAAAATTAAACATATCAAAAGAACACAGTCTAATATGCCCAAAACAATGTAGAATCATCTGAAATGTGAGCAACATATTAATGGTTATTCAGAAATTATTGAATTCCATTGGTTTGTATGTGAGCTGCATTAAAAAAGAAAAAGAAAAAAAAAAAAGGGATTTAATTTTTTTTAAAACTACACCACCAGAACAATCCACCCAAAAAGCCCATGGGCTAAATATTAGGCTGCAAATAAGGTAGGAACTCCTGTGTTTATCCCTAAGCAAACATGCAGTGTCACTTTATTTAGCAACCTCTGCACTCAGTGCAGTTCTCTAAGCACAAGTTCAGGGACTGAATTGAAGGTTCAGACCTTTCCTTGCAGCTATCAGAATTTTTCTAGTAGAGCCATGATTTCACAAATAGATCTCCTCTCAGTTCTTCAATACATGAATCCAATTGCCGGGGCAATAACATCAAGAAAGACAATGATTTCTCAGGACTCCAGGCATGGAGTATTTTGTTGACATGATTGGTTACCAGTAGGTATTTTCTCTTAATTTTACAGATAATTCAGTATGTTTGTCATTCCCTCTTCCTCCTTCAGTCGCCACTGTCCATTGCTCTTCCAAAAGACCTACTGCACTGTTCAGGTACCTAATTCAGGTCAAAATTCAGGATCTTGACACAGGATCTCCATCAGGAAGCCAGCTGCTTGCCCTTTCCATTGGCTGTGGAGAGGATGTAGGCATTCGCTGTAGGATAGGTCTTGCACTGACCACATAAAATTCCAACACGTTATTCGCTCATGCAGTTATTGCCTCGTGTGGCTATATTGGATGCAAATCCTAAGATTTAGCAAATAATTGCTTAGTTGCAAGAAGTGGAAGGAAGGAAGGAGTGAATGAAGGAAATGGGGATGTACAAGGGTAGAAAGCCAAATTCTAGGACTCTTGTTCAATCATAAGAAAAGGAGGCAGAGAAAACCTGGTACTACTCTTCAAATACATGAAAGGTGGCTTCAAAGAGAAAGACTGCAGATTGTCATCCGTGTTCGCTGAAGATGTGACAGAGGATAATGCTGAAAACTGCAATAGGGAACATCAAGTTTAGACATTAGAAAAGACAAAAGAAGAAACAATCTCTCTCACTTTAAGGGCAGTGAAGTAAATGAATAGACTGCCTAGGGAATTTTTGGAATCCCTGTACTGGAGGTTTTTAAAACAGGATAGACAAACATCTGTCAGGGATGATTTAGGTACAGCTGGTCCTGCCTTGGGGTAGGAGGAGGGATTGAACAGTCTTTCTAGCTCCCTTCCAGCCCTATTTGCTATGAATCTATGATAAGCGGCAATAATACTTCAACGATAGACACTGCGAGGTCACTCAGGTAGGGGCAGAAAAGAAGGAGTAATAGCGAGGGAAACCAATGAGGGTTTACCAGTCCTTAGTATCTCTCGGTTCCCCAACCGCACATTTTTCAGGAATGTTTCCACCAGAAAAAAAGATATAATGAAAGCAAGTTTTATTAATATTTTGAGATGCCAGAGTATAGGACTGAAGTTGGAAACATAGTATGGAAGATAGGTCAAAAGATGAAAAAATATCAGCATCCAAGCAGAGGCAAGGTAGCTGTCATAGACAAAGTCCTTTATTCCCACCGTGTTTTTAATTGTGTGTCAGGCCAAAGAGCATAAGACTTTTTACATTAATTTTTAAATGCTGCAAAAAGATATTTCTTCTTCGGGTCAGTGTACTACTTAGCAACTCTCAGCCAGACCCTGAGACAATTAAGATAGACCAGATGATTATGACATTAATGCAAGTGTACAGGAATGACATTTTTTCCCTAGGATTAATATGCAAAAGTATGTAATATTTTGCACTAAAAAATATTAGCTAAGAAGCTTATATATGTGACATATATATGTGAAGGCGATTGTATTTAAATTCTTTTTTGTAAGGAATATGCACAAAATAACAATGTTAAGACAACCACATTATTTTTCCTTTTCATGAATTTTGCATGTTTAACCACAGAGCAGTAATGCTGTGTTCAACATTACAATGGAATAAAACATTTTCTGTTACTTTAAAAAAATATTTAAAAATACTTTAAGCCTGTGCCATTATTTTTGCTACATTTTAGCTTGTTACAGAATCTCATGTTTTATTTGATTTTTTTGTTGTTGTTTGGCAGGGGGAAGCAAAACACAAAAACCACAGCATACATGCATACACTCAATCAGCTGGCACATCACAAGCATGCTTCACATTTTTCTCTCTCTAATACCAGGCCAAGCAGAAATTTATTTCTGAATCTTATTCAGATGAATGGTCAACATTTTTCTTCAAATGGCACCAACCCCAATATTTTAAACTTAAATATTGATTTTTAAAAAGTTGTCTGAGTTTTACCATTGTCTCTGACAGAAGTAGGTTTATTTGCAAGCACACACCTGGAAATCCTGCTTAAACACATATGGAAAACACTTAATAAGTGAACTATTGGTGTGATCATCTCTACACCGCATGCTTTCTTTCTGTTCCTATTTCACAGGGCCCTAATCCTGATTTAAGGGTAAAAATTAACAGCTGGCATGTGTATCAATCATTTCAGACTGTTCTTCAGTCATCACTACGCATACACATCGGCAGTATAATCAAATCTACAAGACCAAGTAATTCCTAGACAAGGCATGTGCTTTTCTTCTCATTTATGCCATCACTTCACTGTACTGTTGGTTACTTTGTATGTAAGTGAGGGGTCAGTCACTGGACTATTTTTTACTGGATGATTTCAGATATGTATTAAAGTGGAATTAATTTAAGTAACTCAGCTAAGACCATTTCCCACTACCTGCTGTCGTTTTCATTTTTTCCCTCAGAGTAGTCATTACCTGCAATGAAGATTTGACCTTACCACTAAACAAATCTTAAGAATCAACAGTATCACTGGATCAGCCTTTATAAGGCAAAACACACTCTGACTGCAGCGACCGGTCTGTTTGGCGAGAGGGCAAAGCAACGGCAGAGAAGAGGCATAGTTGCATCCTGCTAAGAAGCAGAATTTCAATGGCTTAAAGAGCACAAATGCTATGATATGACAAAAACACCTCCTTAGCCGTTCCCAGCCAAGCTTCGCATCCTTGCACTTCTACTCCAGCGACCCCGCAGCCTGTTCCAGATGCACTAAGGTTTGTCAGGAACAGGCACGTCTGGGCTGACCCACCTCGGAAGGCTCCGGGTCCGTGCAGAACCACTCGTGTTTCTGCACGGCTCGTCCTGGACGATGTTGTAAAATCGGGTTCCAAACGCAGAGCCGCTCCGTGCAGTCCCACGGGGCCGACCTCAAAAGGGGAAAGAAAACGTTGGGGACAAGTGGCCAGGCACGGCTGGGCCAGGGATGAAGTGGAGTGGAACAAGGGCAACAAAAAATGATGGGGTTTTGTTTTCTCATGCTCTGACAGCAACTTATGGGAGGCAGTCCCTCCCTCTCACACGCGGACGCTGCGGAGTGAACTGCCGTTTAGCTAAAAAGAAGGCGGTTATAGCCATAAAATGGTAAGTACAGCTCAGTGACAGACCTGAGGGTAACGTGTTTGGTGGCAGAGAGCGTAAGAAGCACTGAATATACCAGTTAATACTTCAGACATGTAATTTTCCCCACTACAGGCTTCTCTTTAATCCTGCTTGTTTATTGGTACTCAAACAGATCTAACAAAGCCCAAGCAAAAAGCAGAGGATGAATACTTTGCTGCCCATGCCCCAGGGAGATTACTTTAAACATTTCTATATTTGAAAAAGAGAAAAAAAGATTTTAATATATATAACACAATTTCCCACAGATTATCTTTACTGTTTGCTAATTACCTATGTTAAAATGTATTAATAAACGTTCCATGAAGACGTTGAAAAGCAAAAGTTAGCAGAAGTCCTGGAATATGCACAAAGGAAAACCAGCAAACATTTACAATTGTAATGTCCCAACACAGTTCTATTAACTGCAGCTCTGATTTATTTCCCCATCCTCCTGTTCCAAGATCTGCACCTTGTCTTTTTTCTTTAGGATGAACAAAGATCATGGAACAGATTGTAAGTGAGGCAAATTGCATGTCTGTTTATGGTTGTGTTACACATATTCTATATATCATTTGCAAACTATTCCCCAAAGAAATGGTATCAAACTTTTGGGGAAGAGAAAGGATCTGATGACAATCTGTTTTCATTTCATTTCTTTCAGATGCTCCATGATATTTCATCTGCTTTATCTGCTTAGATTCATTTCTTGTACTGCAGCTATTGCTTTCCCATCATTGCCCATTTGTTTTCTTTTGTTCTTTTTGGCTTTAATGTTCATTAACTATATTATTTGATTTGATGATGCCATCATAATTAAAAGAAAACCAGTCCAAGTCTATTTAAACTGAATCTTACATTTGCTTTGTAAGCACTGTACTTCAGATAAAATATAAAGGCTTCTGTATTTTTTTTTTTTAGATACACATACACACACATTTAAAAACATAGCAGTATTCCAAAATCCCTAACTTATGCACACATTTGATCTGCAAGTTTTAGCACCAAGGTAATTTTACTTGGATGGTTTATGAAGTGATTTAGCATGAATGTCTTTACTTTTTAATCTACAAAACTTTAAAATAAAGTTGTTCTGTTCTTCATCTTTTCATCTGGGTACTGTCAGCACTGAGTTGGTTTAAGCAATAATTATTAGACAGTTTTGACTAAAAAAATAACTTCAGCTAAACATCAGAATTACCAAAGGTAAGTGCTCAGGAAAAAGCAGAGCTCCTGTGAAACAAACAGAACTATTAACAGTACTTGCCAAAGACAAAACTATTATCAGCACTTTGGAGTACCTTTTAGTTAAACAAAGATCTATCAACTTTAACAGAACTTCCTGCCTGGAAGTGTTGTCCTCTAAAATGACTGTTAAAATGAGAAATAAATATATATATATATATATATTTATTTTTAAATCAACAGTTTACAGAGCCTGTAAATCAAAGAAAAAGCTCTTCCTCCCCCCCAAAGATAACCTTGATTTTCATCTCAATTCCGTCAGCATGCAACAGGAACAACTCCTTTAAATCAATAGGGTGTCATCAAGCATTTACAGAGCAAAATCAAGCTTTTAAGACAGATGCAATTAAAACATTTGATAACAACCTATCTTGTGATCTAGAAAAATTAGTATAATGACATTTTTTTTTTTCTTAACTAAAACCCAAACAAATGAAACACAAAACCGACCCCGTTCTTAGCTGTTTAATGAAACGAAGTGGCTAAATCCAACCCAGGGAAAACTTTTTGTCGGTCAATCAAGTTGCACTGTAGATTCATTCAGTGAGAAGTGTTAGGAAAGAAAGAATAACATTACAGCGTAAGCTCAGTGTATTTACGGGTAATATTTTCTTATGCAGGTAATTGATCATCATGATTAATTATACGAGAAAGTGAACAGATTATTTCAGTAAACCAAGATTACTTGCCTATGGGTAGAGATCTAGGAGCTGCATATGTACACATTCACTAAGAAATGATAAGGATCACTGGTGAGGCAGGTTGCAGAGCTTGGGAAAAGTAGTAGTTACTAAGTGAAACTGCTTTTGGCAGCTATTGACCTTTGAGTTCTTAACCTGGAGGATATATAAACAACACAATGTTCTCTGGCAAGTTTTCCCTGATAACCTGCTGGAAAAGGGACAGAATATCCTCAAGCCATTTTGCATGCACAATTTAACAATTATGTGGTCAGAGGAAGGATGATTCTGTTAAGCTGCTGGGAATGGTAGATGTTTACAGGCTTTACACATTTACAAAGGAATTTCAAAATCTAACACAACATAATCAATATCAACTCCAATTCTTCTATACTGAGATAAATGATATCGAACACTGTACTGGGAACACATGCACACAAAACGAGAAAGAGCGGAAAGATTCAGACTGCATAAAGCAGATCATATGAATCAAAATTGTAGTGCTGGCTTACGGACAAAATGTTAAAGTGAGGCTGAGTCCCTCAGCACGGACAATCTGAAAACTTATTTTGATGTATTTAAATGCAGTGTATTTTAAAAAAAGAAGCACACTAAAATTATTTCAGCTTTCTGTTAAAGTTGAATAAAAATTTTCAAATCTATATCAGAAATTAATTTTAGATAATTATTATAATCAGGCACTATGTTTAAAATTATAATAAAAATGGTTTATATTTCTACCTTTACTTGAAAAGCGTATTTTCATTTGAAATTTATGTAAGTAAAAATTTTGCAAAATAAACATTTTGCAATCCACATTCCAAAATATTGCAAACGTCGCAATGCAATCCACATTAAGCTGTGGATGCACACAAGAGTTTGTCTCTTGTATTTCTTTTAACTGTCAGCCCTTCCAAGTTTTCTTGGTTACATTCAGGAGGCAGAGGGTAAGAGAAACAGCGCATCCCAAATCCTTCGCTGCCACGGTTTTATTTCTAATTGGGGTTTCCACACTCTCCATGCATTCATCAATCAGATGTAAATTACAGCATGCCTGATTGGGTCTCCTTCACCCTAACCATTCCCTGCTGACTGGCGGTGCTTGCCAACTGCTGCAGCGAGCAAGATGAGCAGCAGTAACAACACCTCTACTGTTTTGGTAGGTCTTGGCTACCACCAGTAGCACAGATAACAACCGCTCGCTTAACACCTATTGAACGTCTTGAGCACAATTGTCCTATTGAAGAATGCAGCTGTCACCCTTGATCAAGCACGAGACATCGCTGCCATCAAGTAATACAAAAGGGTAGGTCCATAAATTCAAACCCTGTTGCAATTTCAGAGGGACTCCTTCCTTTATGCTGGAAATAAGCACAGAAAACTGTCTAATAGGTGGGGAGGGGAGAGGCACGAAAGATGAAAGTTGCAAAAAAGCTTTTTTCGTAATACTTAAGCCTAGTGCATGATCAGACAAAATACCGTAGATTCAATAATCTAAATAAATCAGGAGGATGGGCTGTGCACCACTGAAAAGGTTTAATAAAGATGCAAGCTGAAATACTTACAGCCACCTACAAATGTAATGCCCAGACATTATTCCATGGTCTCCACTCTGCTACAGTACAGTTCTCATGCTGCATAAGCATGGACTTAGCATATTTTAAAGCAGAATGGTGTCTAAAATTACACTCAAACTGGCATTGCCTCAACCCAATTTTCTCAATAAGCCATACCCCATTAGCTAGCCCCAGTGAGAGGACTGCCAAGTCCAAAAGGAGACTGAAGAGATGTTTGTGTGAGGGACAGCGAGGCGGAGAGGGACAAAGAGGAACAGTGGGAGGAAAAGGGCAGGGATTGCGTTGCTTGGCCCAGTGAACAAGGTAAAGCAATCATGGAAATGCAAGGATCAAAACTATTTTTTTTTTCCAGTTGACATGTACAAGTTTAATGGCAGTATGGATGATAACACTGCATTTCACTGACCCTAGCAGTATTTTCAGGGAGCAGGAAGAATGAGTCCTGTGGGTGTCACTTACAGAAAAGTATGAACTGTTCATGAACAATTTCATCATTGTGCTAGGCAGAAACAGGCTTTCCTTCATCTTCACAGATAGATGTCGTTTTGTTCTGTGTTTTTCTTGAACCAACAACTTCAATGCAACCTTCTGTTTTTGAGTGATTAAGATTGATGTTCCCTCATCCCCGCCCGCGAACATCGAAAGTGAGCTCATTGTTTCTGTGCCCAGCACTGAGCAACGGCACTGGGGCATCCAGGATGGAAAGGCGGTAACTTTTACAAGACTCAGGTTTGAACATCAGGAATGGCACCTGGAGGACAAACCCATTCAGCTTATGTGAGAGGCAAGTCTCCCTTTTAGGGCACCGAGATCAGCCCCTGTTATGAATATCTGAACTGCATGGGGGTTGCAAACCTTGTCAAATGCTATGTAAAAGGGCACAACTGAATTAATCTCATTTAATGAACCACTGGCCTTTGAAAATTTTTAATGTCCATGAGTGGCCCAACATTTCTTACATCATTCATGTATCACAATTCAATCACTATTATATCACAAAATACACCTTTGTATAATATTCAGAGTGTGTTTCACAATCCAAGGAGGTGGGAGCGTGGGAGGAAAGAGTAAGAGAAAAGGTTTTGTATGAAGTACCATGAACATAAGAATATAATCTAAGCGGAGTGGTCAACTGCTACCTGAAAGGATGGGAAAGACTATGGGTAACTGGAATAAACAACAGAAGAATTTGTTCTGCTTCCACCTCTGTCACTGCCCTGTGACAATACTTTCAGCAAGACATTTTACAGTCTTTGTGTCTCTCTTTACCTTTTCACCCTTTGCCTGTCCCGTCAATTAAGCTGTACATTCTCCATGGACAGAAGTTACAGGTGTACATCACACTTACAAAAGAGGGGTATGGTTGTGATTGGGATGTATTTTACCAGATGTTACTTTACTACTAATAAGCTCCTTGTCTGGTTGTTTTATCCTCTAGGACTGTGTGTTTAAAGAGATCCCCGATGACTTTTCCTCCCCTTTTATCCACTGTCAGGGTGGTTAGATTATTCCCCCAGGTCCTGCAAGACCCAAGTTCAGATCAGCGCACGTCTACCTGAGCAGACTGACTTTCCTTCTGTCACATCTGTAAAACCATAACACCATATGACATTTGGGGATGGGTTTCTTAACATCCTTTGCCGGTAATGCTGTTCTCAGTGATAACTGGAGCTCCGATCCCAATCAACCACGTGGCCACTGTATTGCTTTCACTGCTGCGTTCCCTCCTTGACCCAGTGGAATGATACAGCAGCCCCCTCAGCGGGGCAGAATTCGCCTCTCCTCCTTCCAAGTCGCCTCAGGCAGCTGAGCTGTCTGAGCTACACGCCTTATCAGTTAGGAGAAAGCCAATGGCAGCGCTTTTCGAATATTTCTAAACGTTTCTTCAGGCACAGTTACTTCACACATTTAAAACTAAAGTCACAAACAGCTCTGAGTTGCCAGAAATTTCATTTCTTCAGCAAATAAATTCTTTCCCCTCCCACCAAAAAAAAAAAAAAAAAAATCACCGTGCTACTCTGTTCCATCATTTTCATGGCTTTATGGAGAGAATGACTGGATTCATCAACAAAACATGTTGGAAAAAGAGAGATCTGTCCAGGGGACTGAACTACAACATTGTGGATGAAAGAAACAGGAATTACCTAAAGAGGCAGACATGAGCGAAGAAAGGGGCAGTCATTGTCAAGGAGTTCAGGTTTACAGGTTGCCCATGCACTTGGGAGAGGGAATTCAGTGTCTAAAGGAGGCAAAGAGATATTCAAGCCACCAGTACACCCAAGAAAATTGAGGCCATGTCTCATATAAAATAATAGAAGAGGGTTGGGAATGGCTTCAGCAACCACAGGTGCAAATGAATCCCAAGGGAAAAGATGACCATGACCAGGACGTGGGCAAGCTGCACGGTGGAAGAGGTTTTTATCAACAAGGTCCAAAACCATGACTGAGGAGAACAACACGAAAATTTGGCTTTGAGAGGGAGTTAACTAGGGCACTTTTACCATAACGAAGAAGGCAGATTACTGGGACTTCAGAGAACCGAATTCTCAACTATGTGACATATCACGACAATTATAAGGTTAAGTAAGCAAGCACAGGGAAAAAAGTTAGAAAAGAAGGAGTTCTGAAGCTCTGCATTTCAATTCATGTCTTCCCACTCTGGAGCCTGACAATAAAATGTGTTATTAGAAATAAATAAAAGTGGGGCATGAAATGGCTTCCCAGAATAAACTATAGTTTATAGAAGTGAAGTAAAATGCCTTCTCTACTCTGTAAAAATCCCTGCAAACTAGAAATGCATAGAATGAAATGGGGTTTGAGATATTCTCAGTGAAAGCAGAAAGTCACTAACACATCTGTAATTGCCAAGGGGCCTGTTCTTCATAAAAATTTATATACTCAGGATGCCCATGTCATCACAGCCTGTTACAAGCAAGTATTTTGCTCTTCTGCAAAACACCTGCATAAATACACAACATAAGTGGCTGTATTAAAGTACTTATCTCTGAATATGGAGAGGGCTTCTTTTTGGATATGTAAATATTCCCTTAAAAGGAAATACAATAGCAGAGTGACAAAACGTTTCCGTTACAGCTCAAATTAAAAAAAAAATACAGCAGTACCTTAAAAGTAATTTTCTTTGTTTCTTACTTTACAGACTATCCTTCTGGAAGGACTCAAAGGAGAAATATGTTGGAACTCAATTACCTGTGCTAGTGAACCACCTACAGATATTTAAAAATAGCTACTTCTTGCAGATACCCGGTGTGAACCAAGTGCTTTTTTATGTGTGCCTCTCATGTCTCATTAACATAATAAAATGCAGCATGTACCTTTTCACACTGCTGGAAGAAGCCCGAAATGGTCAATAAAACACTAAATATAACTCAGTGACCAGTGAAATTTTATCTGATCACTTAAATAGTTTTCTTTACTTTACCTTTGGTGAG
The DNA here is from genome assembly GCF_000737465.1 of Haliaeetus leucocephalus. Taxonomy (NCBI): domain Eukaryota; kingdom Metazoa; phylum Chordata; class Aves; order Accipitriformes; family Accipitridae; genus Haliaeetus; species Haliaeetus leucocephalus. Next base: position 5,700,721 of record NW_010972931.1, read on the forward strand.
CAATCAAGTGAAGGTCAAGCAGCTACACCTCAGTCAGATACACCTGGTGTAGCTGAGTGAAGCACCAAAAGATAAACCCTGAAAGTTTGGTGCATCCATCTGAAAGTGCCACAGGTCTTCAAAACGGAATCAAAAGCCTTGGGCATTAGTAAAGAGTCTTTCCACTTGGCCTCAAACTCTTGTGGAAACCACATGGTAAAAAGGCAGATGAGAATTCTTCTCCAAATGTCTCAAACGTCTGCAAAGCCAAACATTTGCTCAGCCTGACCATCAGATGAAGGCAGGAGTCAGCAGGTAGATATCATTACAAGTCAGCATCGCAAACAACTTTTTCCTCTGGTGTTCCAGTTCTCATGTTTGTCCGATATGGGAGAGAAACAATTGCCTGTTTTTCAAAGAAAAAAAGAGGAAGAGGAGAAAATAGAGGGACAAACGCTATGAAAAAAGAAGGAAAAATCTTATTGACAGAATTCCTCTCTACCCCATTTTAGCAATATCATGATAGGTGTGTACAGCTATGATGAAACCTTTAACAACATCTCAGTCTGTTATTGAATGACCCTCATTTTGAAACCTCCATTAATGTTCTTCCTGGTCATATTTTTTACTACTTTCTTTTTTATATTATCCTTGCAACAGCACCGCATCAGGGAAAGGTTAGTCTCATACTGGCAAGATTTTTTTTCTTGGGATGTTGCAATTTTTCTTATTGATATATTCCTGACCTGAACTAGCACATTTTCACTAGGATTTTCCAATTGTATTCACATATTCTTACTATAATTCCCATTGTTTCAGGGTAGCTTCTCCTCCACATTGACTTGTTAGCACCACATTTTCCATAATCAGGTACTCCACTACTAAAGCTAGGAATCTTTTTTAGGATCCACACACTTTCATTTGTGCATAGGAATCTCTGATCTATATTTACAGTAGCTTTATCATTTAACAGATGTTTGGACAGTTACAGTCCCCTCTGGGACAGTACCGTGTGGTTTTGAACTACTCCAGAGTTGTTCTATGAATATTTTTCCTCACTCTCTTATAGTCCTGGGGGTCTGTAACAGATGCTAATTGCAGTTTCTTCTTTGTTTTTTGATAATCTAGTCTTACCCAAATTATTCCACTGCTGCCCTCATCATTATTGAATTGTATCTTACTGATTTTCAGGGTTTCAAGCAGTAGATAAGACCACATTAGCTACAGCTTATACACACACAGCATAGCTTAAAAGTTTCATATGTGCATATGGAGATGGTGAGAGCATTCAAGAAATAGGGGCTTTTGGCAGAGAACATCCCACACCTCCTGTCCTTTCAGAAATATGCCTTGGAATAATTAGCAGCTCCATCTCAACTTCCCAATTTGCCACAATGCTCTCAGATATTATGCTGCTGCTCCACAGTTTTCAAAGGGGCTTATCATGCTGCATGCTGATCTGTTCCCTGAATCAAATGCTTAAGACATTAATAGCATGACCTTGAAGCATTTTTAAGCAGTTTATGTTATGTGAAGGTTGCCGACTTGTACAGGTGAAGATTTTCACTATTTCACTATTATTTAATAGCGCCTGCTGTCACCATGCACTACATGTACCCTGGGGCCATGCCAGAATAGCCAGCTCTCTTGCTTCAGAGAGAACGGGAACTTTTTGCAAATAACAGCCATAATAAATGCTCAGGTTGTGCTCCATCTTTTAGTTCAGCAGAGGCAGAAGGCAAAAACTATTTTGATAAAGTAGCAAATATTCCAATTCCAGAACTTAGGACTCCAGTGGAGAATGAAGAGGCAGACAATGCTATCTATTTATAGTACATTTTGCCTGAATCCCTTCTTTTGTACACAACAGCCATGGTCTTTCATGCAGAACCACTGTAGATGGACAGCTGTGTGTCTAAACATCTGTGATGAACAGAACTCAGATGGGAGCTTAAAAAAAGAGAAAACGGCATCAACATATTCATAAGTTGGTGTGGGAACAATGAAAGCACATATTGTAGGTCTGAAGGAAAAAGGCAGAATCAGCTTGTAAAAATACCCCACGAAATTCTCTAAGAAATTCTTTTTGCAGATGTCAGCATAAGCTTTCTGCCTGATTTAGTGTAGCAGTAGACTCGGGAAGGGGACAAAAGAAGTGGCTTTGACCAACCAGGAGTTTCAAGGAAGCACCTATAAATCTGAAAATCAAAATCTGAGCATAACTTGATCCAGAAGAACTATAACACTTCAAAAAGAAAAAAAAGAAAGAAAGAAAAAAGTAAACTGAATTAGCTCTGTCTTGCTTGTGTATAATGTCAGATCAAGATCGGACTAAAGCCAAAGGCACACAGATAATAATCTCTGAACCTTCCAAGGTTCTATCAGCATCTTTAACTGGCTTTCCACTTGTGAATAAGGTGAATTCAATGCTTTAAAAAATAACTGAATAAAATAAAATTAAAAATCCTGCATTGCTGACTCAGCCTGAGTATCAGATTTCATCATCCGAACTTGTACTGATGCTACCTTAATTTTCAAGTAGTTCTAATGATAGCTGGCAGGAGTGAGAAGATATGACTCGAAGCAGTTTAAGTAGTTTGTTATCAGCATCTCTCTCCTGTAGAGAATGATAATGAAGCATATAGAATGCATCTTCACCTGAATTCGATCCCTATTATTCATTTAACTGTTTAGATGGTTTCTAGATCTAATAAAATTTTCTTTACATTAAATGCCAGAGTAAGATAGAAGGTCTCTCCTCCTTCTTTTTCTTCAAAGATGATGTGCAGAGCTCTAAGTAAAAAATGATGACCCTTGTCTTTCAAGTTTCCTTTTCTCTGTTTATAAGCAATTTCCTGGAATACCTAGTGGTATTCCACTAGAGAAAGACTGAAACCCCATTAGGATATAATTCCCCTTACAGGTATTTCCAACAGTCTTCAGTAGGTTTGATATGTGTGAAACTGATGGGATATAGTGGTCTCCAGCACAGGGATACATTTCAAGAATATATTGCATCAAACTGCATATGTCAATACATTGTACAATTTCCGCTGCATCGTCTACCTGCTGACTCTTTTTACTCTACTTTCTCACATGTGGGAGAAAGTCACAGCTCCCAGAGTGGAAAAATCCCAAACTTTCTTACCTGAAAGTTAGGATATAATAATTTTTGCTCTTTAAAACTTCAATAATCAAAAAACCTAAACCCACAATACATAAGAATTCTGTCTTATAAATGCATGCTCCCCAAATGACCTTAAACTTAAAGAATAAAGTCACAAAATCATTGCTTCCAACCTTTAAACTTACCATAAATGAAAAAGGGGTATCTGTGAGTTATCACAGAGTGGTAACTGTGAGTTATCTGCGAACAGACTAATTTTCTCAAATATATTTGTTATTCAAAATTAATGTATAAATTTCTTTGAGTGATTCTTGGCTTGATCACCAGTATGAGAGCAGTCTATTGTAGACAAAATAATGACACTCATATATTGAGCTGCTTTGACGGGATATAGAGGTCACACATTACGTATCCAGATTCCCTAAGCAGCGATCTCAGCTCCAATGTGAGCTCCAACATTACATATTCACATCTTCCTGCCTTCTGGGACTGAGAAAGTCTTGATCAATAAGAGCTTTTAACTAAGAAATAATAGAGTAGTACTCCGTTTCCAGGGACAGAAAAAGGAAAATCTGGCAAATGACGATAAAGAAGATATGCTGAACAATCATTCATTTATTAGCCACTACCAGCGTCTAAAGTCTTTCCTTGCTCTTCATCCTCTTGCCAAATGCTGACATGATTCAAGATTCTCTTAGATTCTTCTGTGAATCTTCAGGGATGGAGAAGTGATTCTGCCTCTAAAATTGCAGTATTATCTTCACTGGAGAGAGATCTGGGAGGGGAAACATTCCGAGTCCCATGTTTGGGAAGCCTCTGCTATGAAAAGGTCTTTAGTCGGTGTGCCTTCCCCTCATGCCCGGGCTCTGGGCAGCAAGTCCACAAATTGCATTCTTTGGGGAAAGATCAGCTTCCCTTTTCTCTCTTCAGAGCAAATCTGCATCTGCCCTTGCCTGAATACGGGGACAAAAACATCTGTCCATCGATATACCTTATTTCACATCATCCACAGTCATAAGTGAAATGGAAGAAAGCCCCAGTGAACTTGTGCTCAGTCTGAAGCACAGAATGCTTCACACAACACTGTTCCCTACCTTGGGAGCTTCCAGAATTTGACAAGACAAGACCCTGAAGAAGCTGATTACCCTTGCTTTGGGCAGGAGGTTGGACTAGAGACCTCCAGAAGTCCCTTCCAACTTAAATTTGCCTGTGACTCTCATCCACATTAGTCTTGTGGGTGAGATTGTAGCAATGATTTTTGTTGGGTATTGTCTAGCTTCAGAAGAATAAACAGAACACTTACCTTTAAGAGGTAGACTCAATGAATACGGCAAATTGATAGCTGATTAGCCATATCAAAACATGCCAGACTTAGAGCAAACATAAATGGAAAATAAAAATTAGAAACATGGATATAACAGCAAAACATGAATACAACACATTTATTTACCAAACATTGATTGTGCTAGAATAGGAAGATATCTTCCATTGATGAGATGCACTGATTTTTTTAGAAAGGGTAATGCTGTAGATGAATAGATCTAGGCTCAAACATATTATTAGGTCACAAAATGATGACAAGCTGCGGATCTCGTGCAGCTGCCGGAAACATATTTGTGATTCTGGAGTATATGAAGTGAGGAGGGAGTTCACCCAGCAATCAACAAGTATTAACACCCTTGCATAAGACCTTGTTTAGAACAGTCTACAGCTATGTTCAAGAAAGGTAAGTTTTAACTAGAATTTATATCGAGAAGGTTTATTAATATGATAATGCAATGGAGAGTTCACTGTTTGAGAAGAAACTAGAAAACCATGCCAAGATGAAACGATCTAACAATAGGAGAAGGACTACAGTTCTTGTTCATAAATGTAACGGGGATAAACAATGGGAAGGATCAAACCCCCCAGCGATTCAAGACAAAGCATGAGAATAAGAATACATGGCTGTAAACCAGGATGAGTAAATTTAATCTGGAAACTACAGGGTTCCTGTCTGCTAGAGAAATCAGCTTGCAATGGAAATTTGCAACAGTATTGGGCAGGGGGCGTGAGGGAGAAAGGGAAATTTAACTAGTCTCAAGACTGAGTTTGGTAACCATCTCAGTGAGATCGCATTATGATGTTGCTTTTTATAAGGGCACTGAAATCAATGATCCAAGACGCCACTGCTAGTCCTGTGCTCCTCCAGACAAACTGCAGTCATCAGGGCCAGAAGGGATCATCTCCTTTCTTAGCTAATTCTGAAAGCAGAGACTCTCTAAACACAGAATTTCATTTCAGGACTGGTTTGCAGCCCTGTACTTGTATTCCATTTTACAAACAAGTGAGCAGGAAGGCAGGAAAAGAACGTTAATGAGTAAGGAATTGCACACAAGATACCAAATTGCCAAGGTGCCAGAGTAGGACACTTTCAAGGATTACTAGTATTCACCTTCTCTCTGAAGCACAAATGAAAAAAGTATAATTTCGTTATGATTTCTACACACAGCAGGTCCTGTAATAGAAAATGCATGTTCCTTTTGCAAAGACTCTGCTCAGTAAACCCCTTGCATGCCCTACTCTTTTTATTGTTATGCATGTTTTACTGGGGTGAATGGAAGTGGATGTGGAATTAAAAATACAAACTCTTTAAAAAAAAAATAAAAAATTCAGGCAACACTTTTTCCACTCCTAATTTTTGTAATTGCTTTTCATTCATGGATAAAAGCTGAGGTTATAGAAAGGTATGTCAACATTACATTTTCCTCCAAGAGCAAAGGACATGTCATTCTGCACAAAGAATGCACAAATACTGTGCAAAGGATACACAAATTCTGTACAAATGAAAATGATAATGGTAAAAGAGCTGAACAGAAAAATATTTGGACCTTCAGAGGGGAAAATGTGAAGAACCAACCACAGTATGTTTTTTTTTTTTGTGGAGATGCAATAGTCCATCTATCTGAAATTGTCACAAGACAAAATTGCAATCGTCTGTACATTTGCTTTCGTATTCCAAACTTCCCTGTTGTGCTGAAGGAAGAGGAGTCCAGATAGTGAAGTATGGATTTACATGTAGATCCTTCAAAGCTTAGCTTGTTTGTGAAGGGCAAAGGAAGTTCAGTTTGCTCTACTTTCTAGTAAAAAAAAATGAGGACACTTCTGTAGCAACATTTTAGAGTAGTGAAAGAGCCATAACAAGTTACAAAAAATAAACTGGGTACCACAACTGCTAGTTTCTGATTCAACAACTACCAAGGCAGTCATTTTGGGAGGAGGTTCTCCTCCCATATCTTTGAACAGGGTTCATCTAATCCAACATTGACCATTTTTATCAAGCCTTGTTACTGTAGGTTCTCTTTACAGATAATGCACCTTCAGAATACAAATCATGTAATCTATTGTAGGTATTTACAGGGGGATTAAATGAAGTATTGCATTAGACCACAACTATTCTCCCATGGCTACAGAGTCTAGAGAGCCAGCTTAAACAGAGATGGCGAGGTTTGGTTAAGCGAATCCCTACCTCGGTGTCCTAAGTTTCTCAAAAAACAATGAATCAATACTACTATCCTGAAGAATCACTTTGAAGCACACAGTCTTTCATCCAATATTTGCCTTCACACACTGCTCGCCACCCCAGATGCTCAGTGTGCCGATTTGTTTGTTCCTGATAAATGCAGGGCATAATTGCTGTTGTTACTGCCACACATTTTAAGTGTAATTTTTGCAGTTAAATGAGTTAAACATTGCCTGCGAGTCAAAACTTAGACATGACAGGTATCAGGAGAGAGGCCCACAGGCAGCACATCATCATACAAGAAACCCCCAACAACAGTGATTACTGGAGCTGAAATAGATTTCTAATAAATAAAAACTAAAAGGTAATGTGATAAAATGTCTGTTGTTAAAGCAACCTGTAACTTTGATATATGAAAAGCAAGGCTGAAACATAATGAATCAGAGTTCTATTTCTCTTGAGCTGAAGGACAATTCAAAAAAGGAAGCTGCTGACACGTAGGTGGTATGCAGAAACCTGATTAGAGGAGTTTTTAAGTTCAAATCCCCACCTTGGTTTCAGGGACCCTCAAAAATTACTGATTGTCAGACTTTTATTGTGTAAAAACTATTTTACAACTATGTAAGTCCAAAATAGCAAATACTCAATGAGCTTTAAATATTGAATAATACATAGTAATACTTCTGATCAAATAACCATTTTGTTCAGTGATTACATTCAGTTTCCCCAGTTGGTAATTATTGATTACAGGATATAGCCATGTGTTTCTGCTACCCACTCTGCCCTTGTAAGTGTAAACAGCAAGGATGGGGCTTGCACTTGTCTATTTTACATAGCACTGGGCGGCTATGCATGTTGTACAGAGATCCACGACACAGTAGCGATATACCTTTTGTTGCAAAGTAAACAGTTTGTAGTCACAAAGTTTTCTGATACTTGGGATCCTTTCCCTCTCCTTCCTGCAAGCTAAGTTTTCACATGACTACTAGACATGTCATGAAAACCCTAAATCTTAATATTATAATATCTAATAATTTTACATAACTGATTATATTTTGTGGCAATCTTGTTTTTGTCATTTCAATGTACTTTAAGCAACAACTGATAATTGCTCTTTCAAATTTCTTTGAGTCACGAAGGCATCTCTTTTTATCAAATAAGGAGAAATAGTAAGCAAAAATCTGCAGATGTCTACTGGACATATTACAGAATTTGGCTGCACATGTGTTATTTTAATGTTTTCCTATAAAGAATAAAAAGTCACTCAGTTGTGGTTTCCTGTGGATAACTAATTCAATCCCATGTGTCTAGTCATATGTTCAGACAAACTTTATCCTGAAGCAACAATAGACCGCTATCAGTGGCTCAAAAAAATTCTCTTTATTTCAGTCCCTTTTTTTTTTTTTCCCATATATTTAAAATATAACAGAACAGGCCTGTAATCTCCACTGCAGTATTTGCAATCAGGGTTGTGTTGGTGTAGGAGCAGAGAGGTTAGTCCAGACTGCTCGCATTCTCACAGTGGTGAGATCGGGCTTTCTGAAAGCTGAAGGCAACCACCGAAAGACATGTATGCAAAAAGTTATGCTATGCTTGAGCTATACTTTACGTTGAAAAGTAATCCTGCAACTTCTTATCTCTCAGTTTCTTATATGCCCCTGGTTTTGTCCGGAAAGTGCCACTTTCAGTTAAAGATCCTCTCTAGCCAAGATCAGATGACATCTTTGGGTTTTTTCCATATTCTACTGCTTATTCTTTGGTTATTTTTGTCCTTTTTTTGCACCTTCTGTCTCATACCTTTAATGTGTCTGAATTGCTCTGAATTCCTAGCATGAAAGAATATTATACTTAAGTTCAAATTATCTTCTGTATATCATTTTTGTTATGAAGCACAGTTTTACCGATGCAGAATAAAGTGAAAATAGTATGTATGCTTTCTTGTTCTTGACATGCAAAACCTATTCCTCAAGCACAACAGTAATATGCTTAATAAAATGGTTATCTTTCATTTATTTTGAGTGATAGATAACCTGGTAAAAGTTTTCCATAAATAATATATTAAAAAATCATAACACATAACATCTCATTAGATGATGTTTCTAATTTTATGCCTACCTGAAATAGCATGCTGTCTCATTTTAAATCTCAAAATACATACACAGTGAAAAGCTTCCTAAAGGTTGTATTTTTTTTAACTATCATCCAAACCTGCTTCAGAATTTTACAATGTCAGAAAACTAGTTGTATTTAAATTAGTTATAAAGAGTGGCTGATGATAATTTATAATCTTTAACAGATGCAGCCATTTTAAACTATTAAAAATAATTTTTTTTCTTTAAAGTAGCTAAGATTAATATTTTTCCTAATACATAATTACATTTTATGTTCCTAGTACTGATGTTGGTTAGTTCTTATTATTCATATCTATTTGGGTAATGTCTGCAGTATGCTTAAATGTCTACATATTTCCCTGAAATGTGGAAAATTCCAGCACCACTGTAGATACAGGTGCCTCTCCCACCTCCCATGTTCCTACCAGTGTTCTTGATCTTTGAGTTTGACCAGTTGCCACAGGTTGTCACCACATCCATCTTCTGTATGACATGACCAGGGCATCATCCGTTTTGAGTAGGGTCTCATTAACATTAATTTTGATTACAGTCACATTATTCTCTCTGGCCTTGAGTAACTGCCCTACTAATATCAATCCAGCTTGTTGCTGTAAGATTCACTCTGCCAGATTCATTAGCGCCAGTCCTCCCTCGCCTTTGCATCCTTCCTTGGGCTCGTCATTGATTATTGCATTAAATGTAAATTTACACTCTCAGATCACCTTACTGCCCGTCTTGGGCTACTTTTTGGTGCAAAGATCCATTCTCTCATTTGTTCAATTTCAGTGCAGGCATCAATGTGTTTTTGTCTAAATCGTTCATTCAGACCAAAGAAAAATATTAAAACTGATTCATTACTCAACTTCCGATTTCTCACAAAGTCATCTTCTGCAGTGCAACTTAGAAATCTTGATTTGTTCACCGGGTCTACTGCCGTTGTCTGACTGCTTCCTTGCACTTCGTTATTTGCCTGAATCTATTTCCATTGCCTTCCATGTCTCCAGGGTGAGGATGGTCTTTGTGATCTCCGTGGACTACTTGGCACTGTAAAGTTCTAATTCCTTTGGCACTACGTGAATGCGAACAAGAAGCAACAACAGCCAGGCAACATTTCCAGAGGTCAGGTCTAAACCATCAGCAGCTTCACCGGTGCACCCTGTGCCTGCAGTACTCCAAATGTCAGAATCTCAGACCTGGAAGCTCTTCAGCATTTGTGGATCCCACAGTTTGGATCCAGTCTGTAGAACACAACCATCTTGTCCTTACCGAAGATTAACTCTTGCTATAATTGAAATGAAGAATGTAACCCCATCCGCCCCCCCAAATTAGAAATAGATCAGCACACTGAACTCTGTTCCATGCACCACTGAAATAGTTCCTGATCAGTACAGTGCAAGCTATATGTGCCCAGCCACCTGTTTCTTTTAAGGAGAATAATATTTCCCCTGAAATAGACTTGACTCACAAATTTATAATCACACAATTTTGAACTACTTAACATAAAATTTTAATAAAAACCACAGCATTTGTAAACCGTGTCAGCTTGAAAATAAAGCTAGGTATTTCAATAACACCCAAGTGCCCTATTTAACATTTTTGGAATGGAACGCTCATTTCAAAATTTCTTTCCAAAGTGAAATTGCTTTTAGAGAAAATAATTAATAAGGAAATCAAAATGAAATATTTAAATTGCATTGAAAAAAATAATTTGATGCAAAGCATTATGGGGAAAATGTCATCATTTTGTGAGCAAAAAATCTGTTTTTCCTAGTTCTTCATTCCTCTGCAGGATAGAAAGGTTTGGGTTTTTTTCTTCTTTTTCATAATGGAATTTCCAGGACAGGTTTCCAGCCTCTAATCTAAAATCTCATTCTTTTTCCCTTTTACTATACTATCATATTTTATATAAAAAACAATGAGCTGGATAGATTTCCCTCAGAGGTAATGCTAGCATCATCAAAAAAATCACAAAACATTCATTCTTTATTAAGATTAATGTGACTATGTTGGGAATCTTGGCTATTTTTGTGGGGATGAACTGGAGGAAGCAAGCAGTTCATCAGTTAAAATAGGAAAAAACCCCCATGTTCAATCTAAATTGAACACATAATTTTGATTTCTTCTTGCACCAAAACCAGAGCAAACAATGCAGAAATATTTTGTTGATATTTTTTCCTATCCAAACTTAGTTTTATTCATTTAGGTGCTTGTACATAAAAACTGAGGGAATGAAGAACTTCTTTTTTGCAAAATTGCTAGAAGACACATTTTCCCCATAAGCTAACCATTCTGGATTTTATGCACCCATGCACTCTAACAAAACAATTCAAATTCCCTCTTCTACTTGAAGCTTTGGAAATGTTCAGCTCCCAGGAGAAGGTCTACAAATGAGGCAGTAGATTTTTCTAGGATAAGGTGCTGATAACAACATTCATGATTAAGACACTGTTTCAGGATGAGAAGGAAAAACTGGTCAGGAGATCCCTGTTTTGAGTGATTATCTCAGCAAAGAGACCTGGGTAAAAAGATCTTCCTCTTCTTGTTGGCTCATGAAAATATAACCCACCGTTCTCCACATGCAGTGGCCAAGATTCTTCAGCGTATATGGAACTATTTTTTTTTCAGATAATTTACTGTCTAAGTAAAAAAAGGATAAAAGAAACCAGTTCTATGCCTTGCAAGTTGTTGAGTGAACTTTCTCCACTGCAAGATTATTTTGGGCATAGACACTCCCACTCTGGCAATTAAGAACACCACATCTTCAGTCTGATGCGTTCAATATTCAGCATTAAAACTCTAATTTTGATATCCCCTCTGGTAGCATGATATAGTGGTACAAAATTACTGCGATGTCTATGAACTCTACTGGATTTGAATCTTCTAGAATGTACTCCCTGATTGAACTATAAATGGAGAGCAGCTAAGGAGACATTAATTAACTCTTCATTTCCTAACAAGGAAGATGTGTGATGTGATGCTAAACATTTTCTGTAGAGAAATACATGCCAGGTGTTATTCTTCATCTTCCAAAAGGCAAATATAAATATCTGTCTGTCTTCCTAGAGAACTGTTTTAAAATAAAAAATAGCTATATCTGATATGGATTTTAATCATGGACCAGTTCTGAAAATTCATTACAGATTGCTTGATGCAAGGGCAGTTATATGTGTGGCAAAATGCACAAAGAAGCTACAAATAGAAATAGTATAGGAAACTTGAAGACTGTAACTGCCAGGCAAGAATTAATTTATATTACAGGTGAATGAACACTCCCACTTCTGTTTCTATAATGTTCTGAAACTTTCCCTTCCATCCAGTTCACACTATAACTTTTTTTTTTTTTAATTAATTAATTTTGAATTTAATCATTTTGAATATCAGGGTCTGCTTTCACATCAGAAGAGATACTTTTGCTCTTAGTTTTGGACTTTTATGCACAAGCTTGAACAGGCATTAAGTTGAAGCCATTATTAGACCAGATAGATCAGTTAGTTGTGAGAAGTAAGACGTTAAACTGGATGGCCTTCACCCAAGAGCTCTGAAGTAACTCAGATGTGAACTTACAGGACTCTTGGCCAAGATCTGTAAACTACATCACAAAAAGCCACTGTGGCAGAAGACTGGCAGGCTGCCAGTGCAAATCCCATCTCAAAAAAGTCTCAAGAAGTGATCCTAGGAAAAGCAGGCTTCCATCTCCAGTAAAAAAAAAAAAGCAGGCTTCCATCTCCAGTAAGATAAAGTGTAAGATCGCTGAGACTATAGACAAACATGTTCCATGGGAAAGAGCCTGATTTCTGTAAAGAAAATACTACCTCAATACCCCACTGCACTTCTATGACAAAGTCAGCAGAGTTGTGGATATACTTGCATTTTTAAAAAGTCCTTGACACCAAAGACTATTAAAGAAATTAAACTGTGGCCAGACTTGTAGAGAGGATCTTTTAAAGATTAAAAGCTGATTAAAGTACAGGAAGAAAACATCCTATCATAGACCTTCATAGACCAAATGTTCTTCAGTTTTCTAGATGGAAGATAGTAGGGTGGTCTCCCATCGACTGGTGCTTGGGCTGGTTTTTTCCAGTGTCATCAGTGATCTGGAAAAGGGAGTGAACACTAAAATCTCCAACTCTGCAGATGATACTAATTTTTTTTGGGGAGTAGTCAATTGTTGTGCAAATGTTGAGGATCTACAAAGGGTTGCCCCAAAAATGAGTGGCCAGAAGGGTGGCAGTTGTGCTTTAGTGGAAAAATATAAGGTAATGCATCTGGGGAAAGCCAAGGAAGCCTACATGATTCTGCATTCAGAATTGGTGGTTACAAATCAGGAAAGGCATCCTGGAGCGTCCAGAAACAGTTTTCTGAAAGTACTGGCTTGATGTGCAACAGAAGCCAAAGAAGCTGACAATGTCAATTCAGCAGTGAACGGATTAAACAAGGCACTTTTTTTTTTTTTTTTTTTTTTGTGAAAAAAGGAAAAGTAAACTGGCATGCCTGTCAAAAATAAAGAAAATGATTTACAGGATAATCAGAAACAATTGTAACATTTTGGGGCTTGGGAGTTTTTTGTTGTTATTGTTGTTTATAGCTGAATGGCCTAATTTAATTTTAAGCTTTCTTTAATGATTATTCTTCTACCAAGAAGACTCTCTTTTATCCTCCTTATGATATATACTCAGGAAAAGAGGCACATGTGTAGAAAAAGAACTCAACACATTAAAGAATCCTAAAGTGAAATGAGACCAAAAAACCTTCTTATACCCACAAATAGAGTCCTGAAGAATTTCAACTCCATTTCTAAATGGAAAAATTAAATAGCGAAGATTGTTCCACGGTACTTCCACACAGGGCTGTGGCAAGGCCAATGAGATGGTAAGGAAGCTCAGAGGGCTTGATGTCAAAACAGAAAGCAGAACAATAATGGGAGACTCTGTTCACCCTGTGGGTAAATGTAACATCAAGGCACAACACCGTTTAGACAACATACTTGGAATAGCTAGACAGAGAATCCACAGCAGTAGCCACATTTTATTTAGTCCTGAAACAAACGTTGGCTCAGAAATTTAACATCAAATAGTTTTGGTAAAAGGGTGAGCATAACATACTCAAACTCTAAAAGTAAATTCAAAAAATGCAATGAAAATTTATTACAATGGTATTTAATATCGAAGAGGACAACGTAAAAATTAGAGAAGCAAAATACAGATGGTGGATGGCTTAAAGACACAATGTTACAGTAAATATAAATAAAAATGAATGTGATCTAATAAAATAAATGAAAAGATCTTTACATGATTGCACACAAAAACACAAAGAGAAAAAAAAACCAAAGCAAAAAAACCCAAAAAACCCTGACTAAAAGCTATGATGAGAAAATAACAGCTATTTTTAAATAATAGTCTAATTGCAGAATTATCAGATGGTAAGAAGTAACTTTCTTAAAATCTTTTATTCAATTATTCAAAAAAATATTCAATTTTTCAATTATTCAAAAATGGAAGCATTATCCAAATGAAAAAAGTCTTGAAGTCTAGGAAGTTGAGTTAAAAGCTAAGACAAACCCAAAAGGTTTTGATAAATATCTTCCCAACACCCTAAAACTAGTAATAAGACCTTTTCAAACAGTTGTAGGAAGAAATTGGTAATCAAAATTATCTTGGTACAAGAGGAATGAAAAGTTGTGATTGAAATATAATTTTTCAAAAGGATTTTGGGAAGTTTGGGGAAATTACAGGTCATCAAATTCGACTTCTGTAAAGGAAAAGTTGGTAAAAACCCGAATTTAAACTAAAACAAGACAAGACAAAGCAGAATTAACAAAAGCATGGATAATATAGAAGCAAAACGAAACGAAATGAAAGGAAAAGAAAAAAAGAAAAGAAAAAGGGAAGGGAAGGGAAGGGAAGGGAAGGGAAGGGAAGGGAAGGGAAGGGAAGGGAAGGGAAGGAAAGGGAAGGAAAGGAAAGGGCCTTTTGTAGGGGCAAATAATGCTTCTCAGAAGCTACTGGTGGTCCTGAGGATGCCGGTGAGAATGTGCAGGGGGTGTGTATGTGTATTGCTCTACAGCCATCTCTGCCTCCCCAAATTTCAGTGTAGAAGAAATTTTTGGGATTATCACTGGGTACTTGACATGTTTTTTTACTTCTCGACTTCCTCCACCAGCCACCACCAGCCACAGGACATGAGGATAGAGAGCTTTGTTCTGAGCCAGTACAGCTCTTCCTATGCTCGCTTGCGACTGATCTTTCTTGCTGTCTCTACCAGAGCAAATATGTGATCGTGGCTGGCCGTAGCTCAATCCTTGCCCTCCCACACGAGTATAAACAATGTCATCTGCACTGATATCTGCAGCAGACAACCCTCAGGGGCTGTGTGCAATCTCTGCTGGTACCCCCTGAAGCGATTCCTGTTCTGTACGGCATTGTCAGCCACTGATAGCACCCAAACAGGGTCCAGAAAGTTGTCAAGTAACTGTTTGCTGCATCCAGTTTCCCTTGCCAGAAGCCATCTCTGGCATCCATGACTGAAAAGACTATTGTGTTCGCTTGATTTGGCAATATTTCAGTGACTGTTGGCAGGGAACAGTATAAGCACTTTAGTATGCTATTGAGGTCTTTTGGATTGATGCAGATCATCAGTTTGCCTGTCTTTCTAACTGCCACCATACTGCTGATCCAGTCAATTGGCCTTGCAACTTTTTTCAGCCACCTTGTTCCATGACAGTTTTAACTTTCACCTTGAGCTCTGCTTCCAGTGTCGGTACTAGCATTTTATATATAGCTGATGCCACGTCGTCTTAACCTTGCAGACCTGAGAAGCACTCATTATCCACAAACCTGAACCCTTGACCAGAGACTATCTTTTAATAGTCAGAAAAGTAATATCTCGGATATGTTCCCCCCACCTTCAGTTTGCTCTGCGATTCTTTGACTTTGCAATAAAGACTCCCATGTCCCAGCGAGTAAGTTTTGCACAAGACAATGGATTTCTGCACCCATTCTACCGTGAGAAAGATCAGAACCTAATCCTTATTTACATGTGAGCACTTCAGCTTAGGCATTTCATAAAAGAACACATTTAATCTGATCCCACTGTAAGACAAATTTCCATATTGTTTTATTTTTTACAAAATCTGCATAGTTTACCCAGTTTCACCAAGGAATCGCATTCCATTTAGTGAAAGTTTTCCTTTGCCAGTTGCTTGTCATTTCTCATATTCAGTTTCTGAACCACATTATTTTCTTGTTACTGCCGTTGCACTTACATGCTATATATTATTCAGACCAGCTTCATCACAGGTGCTCACTTTTCTCTTTTCAAGCACTTATGCAAATTAAATCACCAGTGTAATTTAGAATCTCTTCACTTGCATGTATGTGGTCCAAAAACTGTCTCATCCAAGTTCCAACTACGCACAGGGTGACACCACCACCTTGCTCTTAAGCAGGACTTTTAACAGCTAGACCTCACAGTTCTGTAACAAAAGAGGTCAATATCATTATCACGGTTTTATAAGGGTGCTGTGTAGGGGTGAAGTGACTTGCTCAAGGTCATCTAACAGCTTGGTGAGAGCAGAACTTAGGTCTTGCGAGTTCCAGTCTAGTGCTTTATCCAGCAAGAAACCCTGACTGTGCTGAAGTCTGAGGTCTCCCTGTCCTTGGCCTGTTCTATTAAAACGCTGCACTGGCATTCATATAAACCATTTACCAAGGGTAACATCCATTTGTTCTGCATCAAAAAGCAAGAGAGATTGACACATACATAATCTTTTCCTATATGTGATGGATTGATCCTTGACTTAGGATCATTTTGGTTGCCTCTTTGTAGTCTCTCCATTACAACAAGAATTTCCCGGGCTTTCTATGCAAGATGAGAATGGAAAGCTGTTAAACAACCATTTCTCCCCTTCTTCCTGAGGAAACTTTTTACTGCCAATCCAAATTTGCAACACCTGCACTGTTGAAAATGAAGGCTTAAAGGCGATCACTGTACATTTATGTTTGTCATATAGTGATTTAAAAACATAAAAAATCCACACAGCATTTCTTTAAACATTTTCCAGAGAAGATTTTTTTTTTTTCAAAATATCAACACATCTAAGCACAGTGCATAATCCTCATAGAGGTTTACGCAGAATATTCGTGGCATATTGGGATAACAATGTCCAAGGGCATTTTTTCTTTACTTTCCAAGTAGGAAAGGACATTTGTGCCCACTGATGGCTTCTTGGTAGAATTCAGGAGCAGGAAAGAGGCCTTCTTTGTACTGACAAACCCTAATAACACTTTGCATTTGGAATATACAGTGTTCTAACAACACCCTTTCATTGATACATGCTGTTTGTGCGTGACAAGAACTCGACTGAAATCCTGAGGAGGGGCTGGTTCCTGACCTTGCGGGCAGCGTACGAGAATCTCAGCCCGATTCACATGCTGCTTCTCTCATTCAGGTGATGCCTGAAATAGCGAGGAGGTAGTCCTGCTGTCAGGAGGATCGTGCCAGTTTGCAGGATGCCCACTGACAGTCACACCGCCTGATTTCTGGTGTTCCCAATCAGGACTTGGAAGATTTCAACCCAGACCTGAAGGAAAGACCCCATACCACCCTGGTCCCATACAACAAAAGCTTCAAGGTTTGCCGCAGACCCTGCTCTGGAGTTTAGGAAGAACTTGTTGGGTCTTGAGCAAACGAACGACAAACCTAGAGGACGCACGCAAACCTTTTTGTGAGGTGAGAAGAAGCAGCGCTGCCGCAAAGCACACGGACCTCAGCAGAATTCATACCCCAACACAGACCACAGCATGCCACCTATGTACATGTACGGAAACTGATTAATGGGCTGTCACTTTATTTGTTGACTGCTGAATTATTTATACTTATAAAGTGTTTAATAATTTAGAGCTGATATCTTAACAAATTACAGCTGAAAGTGACAAGGGGAAGGTGGCACGAGAGTCTCACTTGAGATCAATGCCCTTGTTCTCAGGGCACTTTGGAACACGATTTCTGCTGACTGTCATCAGCAAAAAAAGGAAGGGGGAAGTATGTTGATTTGGTATTACGTGTTAAATAGAGAGAACTGCATATTTCAGTAATCAAAGGAAAAAAGTTGCTTTAAACCAAAAAGAACATGAAATTACTCTGAAGAAATCTACATTTCCATATGAAATGAAAATCATTGTCTTAAAAAAAAAGACTAAATAAAAGCTAATTACAGTGTTTGTTTTTAAAATTTTGTCTCAAAGCATTTTATCCATCTTTTCTTGCCACAAAGGATTTGGATACATATTGATTTTGACCTGCATGCCACATCTTTACAAAAAAGCAAAGTCATCTTAATACGAAGAGGTTATTTTTTACTGTATCAGGATGGAAACAAAATTACCATCTACTGGCTCTATGTGAGTTAAACTTAGAGAGTGCATGAGAAAGAGAAATCCTGATTTTTAACAAAATCCAAATGCTAACCAACAGAAAGGCTGGCTGAATCAAACTAGCTGAAAACAAAATTCCTGTAAAAATCCTCTAGATAGGTAAATAACATTTCACTCCAGGATGGTTTTTTCTTCTCAGACATTTTTATAGAAGAAAAAATACTTCAATGTAAATATCCAAAATAGTAAATTCCATTCTCTAAGCAGGAATTTCCTGGGTATTAACCCACTCTATTTCCTTTAAATACCACAAGAATGCAGTGTCTAGTAGAATCACATTTTGGTGAAACACAAATTCTTAACAAAGGCATGAGGCTCCTATGACAGAAATTATACTATCATTGTTGCAGACAAATACATTTTTCAGGGTAACCTCTCCAGTGATGAGCACAGTTTCATCTTGTAACCCCAATTCTACAATGTCCACAATAGAAAAACAAGCTGTGCTAGCCACTGCTGAATTCCAGTAGCACCGTATATCCACATACAAGATACTGTTCACCAGTGCAAGACTGACCTCTGCTTGCATTCGGCTTGCTTCAAGCAAGCACCATATGTCTTTCCATCACAGTAGCACAGGCACTGTGGCCTTGAACGGTGTAAATCATATCCAGCTCTATCCCCCCCAATATGTTTAGGCGATCAGTGCTTTCTACTTCAGCGCAAGCAGCTTGAATCCTATAAGAAATAATGTTACACATGCAGTAGAAACTTGGTTTCGTGGTATTTCCCAGTATTTGCTTCTTCAACAGCAATTGCTTTCTCTCTCTCTGTGATTTAATTGCTGTTTATCTCCACGGAGACTTTTATATGCGTGTGCTGCCAGCTGGACTAGGATCAGTAGGTGGCCATTACTGGACATTTGGGAGCAATGACTTGAATTAAGGCCAGCTGAATCCTACCAGCAGTATTTTCATTCTGCCCTCAGACACAGGCTTACCCATAGTATTTCTTCTGCAGTACAGACATTTACAAGACTACAAGCTCCGGCAGCAGACTTCAGTAAGAACAAGACCTAGTCAGCTCTTATTCTTTCCATAATTCTACTAACGACTTCAGGGTAGAAACCTGCTCAGCTGTGTCAGGGACCTAACTCATATCTATATTGTAAACTGCTCTTAAGGAAGCTGTCCCAAATTCCTAGTAGAAAGCAAGTAGTGAACTACATTGGAGGGCCACCCTGTTCCTCGTGTCCACCCCACAGCTGCTTTGCCTTGGGCAGGACAAGTGACAAACGTGGTCTCGCTTTCTTCATACCACTGAACAACTTGTTAAGAAAGCAAGCTGTATCACAAAACTGGTTTTTAATATATAGGTTTCCCTATAGTGGTGCTGTGTTCACATGAACAGTTGGGTGGGGAATGTTCATGGATAAGTAAAACTGCTCAAAAGTTTTTCTGGTATGTAAGTGAAAAATGGATAAAGGAAGCAGAAAGTTAGCATGAATGACAAATCTTGGCTGAGAATTTCTTGGGTTTAAAAGTCATTATCCTCAATTGTTAAAGGATTCTATCTCTTTCGATATATATTTCCCACTTCTGGGTTTTCTGATATGAAAATGCTGTATTTAACTGTTCCCAGGGTACCAGAAACATATAAAAATGGACAGTAACTTTTTATCTTTTGATGTGGGGAATGTAATAAGTGAAAACAAGTATCTGTAGGTTTTTGAAAATGATGAAGCAAAATCGTATTCAGTTGCTGCTCTCCCAAACACTTTATACTCAGAAATACATTATTTCTACTGTTTCTAACAATATTTTTTTTCTTTAATCCAGATTTTCTAGTACTGGAGGGTAGACAACCTATGGAAAATTTGAGGTTTTCATGAACACAGGTGCTGAACCACTTTCACGATTTGACTAGGAAGTCATATTTTTAATTCCTGCCGTATTAAATCTGAATTATTGAAACTAGGGATGAGAGTGATCTCAATGAAAATTATTGCTGAGGTAAGTGTTACAAAAGTATCCAGGGCACATCCAGATGCTCCAAATAGTATAAAATGCAGCATTGCATCTACCAAGGCATAGACCACTAATCCTCTCAAGGTCTTCAGCCTGGTCTTCAGGATCCCCACCGAGTAAGATCTCTACTATTTGGAGGGCAGTTTCCCCTCCCCTCCTCCACAGCCTAGGATAGTAAATATGACCAGCAGGAAGCCTGGAACTGACAGTATCAATGACAGAGTGAAGTCTGAAAGAGCATGGCACAGAGCTTTATTGGTCACAGGAGGTAGTCAGCTATGGCATTCCTTTCCTTCACAATTCACATGATGTCCTGACACCACTTCCTTGAAGATAGCATTCAAAAATACCCCTGAAGTCTAAGCATAACAATAACATATCAATTACTTACTTACACACTCAGGAACATGAACAGGATATTAAAAGAGAATTAGAGAAAATGCAGTCTTTCAGGTAGCTTATTGTTCTCTGGAATGCAAACTCATAAGAAATGTCTGGGATTAGTATCAGCCTGGTAGAAATGAGACCCAGTCAGGAGATGCTACAGAAAGCATCCCAGACTTTGTCTTCTCCTTGTTTCTTTGAAGCCCACATTTCACTTCCCAGTGCAGCACCGTGTCTGCATATTCATGAGTCAAAGTTCCAGCGACCCCTCGCACAGCAGAAAGTTCAACTGTTGTGTGAAATCTTAACCCCAAGGAAGTCAATGGCAAGATCCTTGCTTCCTTCTTTGGGAACAGGAACTCACCCATGATGTCTTGTTAGTTCTGGCAGGTTTTCAGGATGCAGCATGCTTTTTGAGATGAATCAGTAAGCAGCGTGCTGCTTTCTCACACCCTCCTGTACTTGAAACAGAAATAGTGTTGCACTGCACTTCTATTACCCTTGGCAGCCAATTTTCTCCTTTGTCCACTCAAATGCAACCCTCCATCCTTTACTTTTTTTTCTACCGATACATTTTTATAGAAGAACATAAAAATTGTTATTAAAAAATCAATGCTCTGCTATCACGTATGGTTTATGTTCAAAAACTGTGGGCAACTTCCTTCAGCTGGCCCAGACTTTCTCCACTGGTTCTGCACAAGTGCTTTCTGAGACTGTAGAAAACTCACATAAAGACTTTAACCCCCATATAATTTCCTATGTTAGTAGCCTTTGTCCACTGATTTTTTTTTTTCTGTAAAACATTGTTTCTCCTGCCAGAATTTCAAGACAACAGCAAGCATCATTAAAAATTGGACTGGACAAAGCACTTCAGACTGTGCTGTCAGTAACAAATCTCTCCTAGCAGAAGGGAGGAGTTGATGACCTAATAGGTTTTTCCCTATTTTAAACCCTTCGGGCTTGTGATGCCTCAGTTCCCTGACTGGTCCTTGACAAATTTGTGACAGATAGGAAAATAAAATAAATCTTCAGTGACCATCTGCATAACATCATCCTGCTTGTTAGATGGGAATAATTCCTTTCAAATTATGCTTAATTTAACTTGGTATGATAGGTGATGTGGCCAAGTGCTTTAAATGAAAACTTCCCATCTGCAGTGTTGGTTATTATAGTAACTAATAACATCTCCTCATGTGGCTTAAACATTCAGATGAACTGATCAGGCACGTTTTTGCCTTTTGAGGAGGGTTGGGGTTTGGCACTCCGTAGCAATGCAACAAGGGCAGCGGGTTCCTTCCCACAGCTGGACCAAGGTGGGCTGGGCAGTAATGAGGCAATAGCAATGAAAGGCATATGAGGAAAAATAAATCTCATTCTGGAGAATCTGAGAAATTATTCATATTAATGATAAGAAGTTACTCCTTTTTAAAGTTCAAATGATCAGGTCTGAATTTCTCATGGAAAAGGTCAGTACTCCTTCAAATTCACTGAGACTTGGCATGAATAACCCCAGTGATCCCATCCAGGCAAAATCTAGAAGTCCCAACATAGTCCCTCATATTTGCTAATACGTCTATTCATTTGAAGTCAGAAATGAGAAGTCCCACCGAAGCAGCAATCAGTTAAGTCCCCAAGACCCGTCCAACCTAAATGATTCTATGATGATTCTATGAAACCAGGGAGGGAGCAGCGGATTGCATGAACTGAGTGGGTCCCCGCTGCCCTCTCCTGCTCTGTGGCACTACCAAGTCACACCCGTTAGGTACCAGGCTCTCCACGAGCTGGTGCTCCCTCTCTCCATCACTTCTAAAATGACTTTCTCTCGTAATAGGGGAACTACTCCAGCTAAGGAAATTGTCATCTAGACATCATCCGATGAGGGTGTCATGTGCGCAAGGGCCTACCCAATACTCCTGGTTGGACACAATTAGTACCTGAGCACAAATGTCAGCATTTGGCTCTGGGTTTCAGCTACAGAACTGAGCAGTGAGAGCGTAATGAATGCAGGCATTTGGGATCCTGCACATCTCTATTAAAACTGGAGCACAGAAATCCAGCTAAAATTATGTAATAACCATGGTAGCAGAGATTTCTTTTCTCTCCTCTCTTCTTTGAAGCTAGAGACAAACAGACACCATATAGTACAGGGAGTTACTACAGTAATTAGCCTTTTTTTCTGAATGCTATAGTAAACACTTTCAGAGTAAAATTCAATGCATAAACACTGCTGGTCTAAAAACGACAGCTGTTCTGGAGAAGACCGATGTCTACACCAATCTCTCCTGTAAACTATTCCATTTCCCTTAGTTGTCTTGAGGTTTTTTTGCCAATCTGAGTATGACTCAGTTCTTTTATGTGTGTTTTTTATCTTTCACTTTTGGCTTGTAGCTCTGTCTAGATAGACTTCTTATTCTCTCACTTTTGCTGTAATAGTAAGTGGACAATTTAGTTCAGCAGCTAAGAGATCAGACAAATGCCAAGGAGAAGATACGAAGCAGGCCACTCAAAATTCTAGCACATTATTTCAAGACTGTTGCCAAAAGGTTTTTGAAGGATTAAAAAGCCCTTTCAATATTAAAGTAAATAACGGGTACCTCACATGGCTCTAATTAGGAACAGACTGAAAATGGTCTGTGATATTACTTTAAAAAGTCAGAAGGTTTCACCATGATCACATATAACAAAGAAACATCAGAGGAGGGACGTAGGAAAAGTTTGCTGCTTGTCAGAAAGCCTAGTTCTAATTTTAATCATGAAACCAATTTCCTATTAATAACAACAGAAAAAATCAGGAAAAAAGTAAAGAAAAAAAAAAGACCAAAGCTGTAGGTACATCAGAACAGACATTGTAGTATGAAGAGAGCATGAAACCTGGAGGAGACTTGCATTTTCTCATCGTTCCATTTCCATTGCTGGGCAACAGACGAGAAGAGAAAAAAGTACTATATTTTCCTCCAAATATCCTCCCTGGAATGTCAGGAATTGACAACACCAACGCAAAGGGAAACAATGGCTGATCTCATGGTTCTGCAGTCGTCCTCTTGCAGGCTGCACTCAGCAAAACAAACCTTTCAGGTCACACAGTCCTTGGGGGCCATGCATTAAAATAACTCAGTTATATTCACAGTCTCTGTTTGTCCCTCCCAGACACCTTTGTAGTGGCATCAGCATCTTCCTCAGAGGAGACCATTTTCTCATTCTTGTCCCAGCTGGAGAATAAGCACTGAATTTGAGGTTATCAAGGGGACGGGCAGTTAAAGGATGAAAAACAGCAATAATGAAGTAATGTTACCACGAAGGCATGGGGAATACCCAGGAAAACATGTAGGCTGACTTTTCTTTGGTATACTTAGTTTGTCTATGGGCAGATTGCCACAAAGGGAAAAAAAAAGAAGGAGGGGGGAAGAGAAAACCTATACTTTATTTATTATTTAAATAAACAGTTTTATGCTGCTTCCATTTTGTGCTCAGTTTTATAACAATATGAGTCCATTTCCCCATCATTCCTTAATATCTATATTGTTTAGGACTTTATATACTGTATGATTAGTTGGCATTGGTACTGTTCAATCTGTACTAATCTGTATGCATTTATATTGTGTGAGCAGTTCTCTAATTGGTTTTCATCCAAGTAATCCCACAGAGAATAAGGTTACATGCTGAAAAGGGCTGAGGTGAGAGAGTGGTTAAAAGGGGAGTGCAAACTCTTTTCCCATCCTTATTAAGAATGCTTTGCACATCTGCATTTTCTAAAAACATTTCTAAACTCCCTCTCTGTGAATAAGCATAAAGTCTATTCCACAGCAGAGAAATGCACAGAGAGAAAATGAATCTGTTTCAGAGAACCCCACCCATATCTGCTTTATTCCTCCCATGCTGCTTTACTTCTTGGTCAGCTAAGGCTGTGAAAAGTAAATACTACAGTTTACAAAGGGGGGGGGGGGGGGGATTATAAAAAAAAAAACAAACCCAGAAAAGAAAACACCTCTTGGTACAAAATACCAAATTTAGTTGAAGTAAACAGAAAGCTTACAGAGCAGAGACTAAAGATCTTTTCCTCAAGGTGACTAACAGAATTGCAAAAAAAATAAAACAATACAAAAAGCCCCAAAGCAAGCCAGCACCTTCAAACTTAGCTGCTTAAATCTGTATCTGGCCAACTTGCTTAAGGATAACCTAAATTTCAGATATTCCTCACACCAAAATTTCTGAAACGGTTTGACAAGTGCTGCAGGTACACAAGGTATTCATTTTGTAAATGCTGATGATAGCATTTGAATTTTAAGAAAATATATATTCAATCATTTCATTTAATTGCATAATAATAACAACACACTTTCATATTCCTGGCTGCAAGGACATTTGTTTGGTTGAGTTTTTTAAAAGGTGTTTTATACTATCAGTCACACATCTCCCAGAAAAAAAGTTGTGGAAGAAAATTAGGTGGAAGGTATTCTCCTTTCCATTAAACAGGAAGACAAATCTTAATTCTCTTCATAGAGCTGCATATTTAAATTTGCAAGTACCTGTATACAGTCACTGTTTTTATCAGCTCCAACATTAGCAATTTTTTTGTCATGCTTAGATCAAGTTCTAGCTTTGATTATACTTTTTTTTTTCCTTCCCTTCAAAAAAAACTTAAGTCAACATACTGAAAACTGAATGTAAAACACACTTTTTATACATATCCATGCCCACATTCTGAGCAGGCATTAGAATATTTATTTTAAAAACACACGGCTTGCTTACCATATTCACAACTTTCAATGGCTGGATTTTAGAAGAGTCTTTTTGAAATGAAAGTCTCTTGCTACTGTACATTCTTGCTAGCGAGAAAATGCAATTTCACTACATACGGCTAAACAAAATCCTTTTGTACTGTTTAAGAAAAAGATATTCTAAAATAATTTTCTGGATTTAAAAATAAAGTAAAGGATAAACTTTTAGATTTTACTCAGAGCCATGTAGATGACAATTTCTCTTCAATTACTTATCATCCTGTTTGTGCAATGAACATTAATCTGGACTTTAAAGAAAGACAGTTGTCCCACTAAACTTAGCACTGATTTACACCGAAGGACAATGTAAGCCTACCATTTCCCTCCCCCACTTATGAACACCACCATGCTTCATTTCTGCATTATCTTCTGGTAACCACCTCTGGAATATTCTTAAAAGCTGCTAAGATGATACATTAGAATTCAGGCATGTGACAGATACAAAATTAAAGTTGACCTTCTCTGTCAGAAAAAATAAACAGTAACCATTAGCAGCTTTGTACCTCTACATTTAACTCCCTATTTTCTGCCTCCCTAGTTTGGATCCATTAGCTGACTGGTGCAAAAAAGACCCCCGGCAACACTGACTCCCTGTGGATATATTGCAATCTCTGGATATTACACTTGACTATATCCTTTTCTCCACAGCCTAATTTTACATTTGAAATAATTCACTCTCAAGTTGGTCACACAACAATAATGTAGACAAGAGTTGCCAAAATTCCTTAAAAACTTCCTATGTCCGTAACTCTGTTAACAGCCTACGGTTCGCCCGGGGAGCTGTTAAGAATTTGTATTGACATTTGCATTTTCATGATTTTACTAGTCACTCCAAATTTCTTGCTAAGCTTCATCAGTTATAGTAAGAACATCCTTTTACTCACCTGAGAAACTATTTTAAAAGGTATTTTATGGGGAAACTATCCATTAAAATATGCAGCTTCTTACCAAACTTCCAGAAGTTATTTTCTGTTATTGCATAGTGCAGACAGAGAATTTCACATCTACAAAACTTTCAGAACATCAGGATCCTTCAGAGTAAATAAGTTAGATGACTGTCATATTAAATTTGATGGGAATAAGCACAGGATTTTACCACCAGATCACACAAAAGCACCTACTACACAGAATTCAATGGAGAATTTATGCACAACACAAAACTGATTTTGAAAACATCGGTGCTGCAATTCTGTCATGAACTTTGACAAACATGCAGAGTAAGAGAGCACTCTTGTATTTATTTTGACCACTTTCCAAGCACCTCGGTAGGATTTGGGGGCTCACCATATAAGCACATCCTGAGCCCAACTAGGTGTTGATGGCAAAGTAAATGTATTCCCACCTCCATTTTCTTTCAACAGCTGCAAGATTTTTCTGTTGCTGTCTTCTGGGATTTTCCCCATATTTTTCTTGTGTTCAGTAAGGTGTGGTACATCTTTGAGAGAGAGAAACCTACCACGCTAACAATTAAATACAGTCTGTGTTAAATTGCTGGTGGGACAGGGCTTATTATCTTTCCCAAGACTAAAATATAATCCCTGAAATCAGAAACTCTCTTGTCCTTTGACCTAGGAGCAGAGGATGATTTTAATTCTCATTCCATCCCTGCTGCAATACATGCCATTTCTCCTTACATTTTGATATTTTCCTGTCAAATTCATATTTATTTTCTGCAGTGACAATATTTTAAGACTTGCTTCTGGGTTTTAATGCACACATAAATTAAAAAAAAACCACCAACCCACCTTTTTTATAGATTGATGCAGGTTGCTTTGACTTTATAGAAAAGAAGACATATAAAGAACATTTGAAAGTTTTCAAACAAAACCACACTTTCAATATGCAAAATGCCACTGTACTATCCCAAGTTTGCAATCATCCTGGTATCCTTCAGGATGGGATTCTAGCTACTTCTTTGCATCCCACTTTGCATTGTTTTATCTGACTGATTAGACACCAAGCCACCTTCAGAAGGCTTGCGCAGAGCAGATGTAGAAAAAAAAAAGAATTTGTTTCTGCCAAAAAAACTCATAAGCTCAAGGGCCGTTTAACTTAGCTCAGTCACTTAGTTTATTTTGCATTAGAGGAACTTCTCATTTAATTTACCAGTCTATAATAGGTAACTTTTTCAATATGAAGCTAAAGGTCACTATTATATGTAAGGAAAATTAAGCCAATGTTCTTGGTTGCCTTACAGTTCTCCTAGTTCAACTACTCCAATAAATGAACATGTACAACAAGCCGAAGGGCTTTTTATTACAAATTTAATTCATTTCTCTAGACAACTGTGAAATTTGCCATTGACATTAGTCATTACCCCAAGGCGAACTAAAAGATGATCTCAGTTAATAAATGATCCTTAACAAGGAACGCTCCTATCTTCTGTGATATTGGCACAGGCACATTTTATTAATGCAGGACTAGCTTCCTGCCAGAACACTAGCATTCACGACTATTTGGTGTGCTTGTTTCCTCTTCCTGCTCCTGATATTAATAATTATGCAACGGGATAATTAGCAACACAAAGAGACAGTACTATGTGCTTGCAGCTAGATTTTCAGCACGTTAACCTTCTGGGAAATAAAGAACAGAAGCAAAGAGTCTAGCCAAATAACCAATGCAGGTTGATTTCACAGTGTGTAAAAGGCTAATTATCTGTGAAAAGTCTGACCTCAAGTAACAAAATTACACAAATGTGCAGGCATTTTATCTTAAATAAAACTCAGATGCACTAGTTCATAATGTGAGGAGTCATGGTTAATAACTGTCTTCCAGAACTATTTATCTATATATAGGTTTATAAAAATAAAAAGAAATCCAAGGGAGAAATCATGGTCTCCTACAAAATGTTAACCAGTTATCCAAATACCTGCAAAGGTAGGGTAAAATAAACTCCCCCCATCCCCCAACCATTGCAATACTAAAAAAAAATATACCCAGTATGTGACAGAAGTAGGTTAAGTGCATTTTGTTTACTGGAGACAGGCTACAATAAAAAGCAGAAAATATTACTACTTCTTTACAGATACCATGTGTAATTCATTCTGATATAAGAATATTTATCCACTAGCAGTAATAACAAACCACAATTTTTGTCATGAAAAAAATAAATTGTATTTGCAAAAAGCAAACACATTACGGAGTGTGTAAAAATGCAATATTCCCATTTTCTAGTCAGAGTTCCAATTTATTGAAGTAACAGAGCAGAAAATGCACTGACAGCTGTTACATTTTATTGCGAATTAGTATATACGTTTTATATCCAGTGAGCAAATGCATGATACATTGTATTCCAGTAATTGCCACTGGCTTTCCAAATGGAAACTGAATGATCTTAGTGCAATTACACTCAGGAGAGTAAGTGTAACAAGCTACAGTTCTACATTATAGCTCTTTAACAATACCAAAAATTTTACTCTGTTTTAAAAAAATAAAATAAAAAGGTCAGACTATATATAAAGACAGAAATATATATTTATCCATCTACAGATGATAAAATGAGTATTTCTGCTATTCTGGCTTAGATTTGGTTACGTATAACACAGCCTATATGTTTCAAAAAGTTTGTAAGAACGATGCTTAAGTTTTCTACTAGTTCAGTAATTTCTTCAGCATCAATAGTTCGGGGGTGGGGGGGGAGAGGGGAATAGACAGAATGGTTGGAAACTTCGAACACATAAAATCAAAACTTCTCATTTCACATAGGAAATAAATGTTTACTATTCCTAGACCGCGCCCTAATTTGCCAGTATCCTTGCATAGAAAATAAAACATTTGCTTTGAAAGATTGAACACATTACCTTCAGATGTAACATTTTAAATGCTTGTTACCGCAGGTTTTTTCCCTCCCCCAGTTATCACCTGAGATAGTAACACTCCAAAGAGAGCCGATGTGCTGAGAAATTAATATTTCAAATGCATTAAGGGGAGTGGGGGCAGGGGGGAAAAACATTTTTATTTTTATTTTTATTTTTTACTAACCTTCATAACATATTTTAAACCATTTCGTTGGGCAACCAGTCTGGTGACAGCTTCTGCACCTTCAAGCTCTAGCGTGAAGCGCTCGGTAAAGCCGGCAGTCTCCTCCCCTCTAGTGGCTACCAGCTCTCTTTGCAGCAAACAGAAGGAGAGAAAGGCCTATAGAAGACCACCTCAGGGCCATTTGTGTCATTTTTCTAAGCTTACAAGGGGAGAGGGGAAAAAAAAAAACCGAAAAAAAAACCAACCCACAACAGAGCAGGCAGTCTATCACTGCAGCAAATAAAATTTATCAGTCATTTAAAACAATATGTTAGTAGTGACTACAACTTAATCAACACCAACCTGCTGACATAGATTTGCAATTTGAGCAGGTTATTAGTGATCGAATTAACAACATGTCACAACTTGTATCTGATTTATTAAAGGAAGCTGACTAATGCAACAGGGCTATAAACAACATGCATGGAGACATTTTTCAGGCATGCTGACTACTGCCGTACAGCCCGTGAAAAAGCAGAGTTAGAAACAATCTCTCTGATTCTGCCTTTTTTGCAGGCACTTATAGGTTAGTGCATATTGGTGTTACTGGGAAGCACGGGGATCTACACCATAAACCCGGACCCCAGAGGGATTGGACCCTGTACAAACAGGCACAAAAATATCAGCCCTGCCACATCTAGTAAAAGAGCTTAATGGGAGGGGTTGGCACAGGGAAGCAATGAGAAAAAACAGGATACGGAGATAGGCTGTGATCTCAGCAATACAGTAACCTAATCATTCCCAGCTTTTTTTCTTTGTAGTCCTCATGACAGAGGGTTTTAAGAAGACACGAGAAGGAGAACTACGAAGTGAGGCAGCATCTTTTTCTGGAGTTTACCCAAATCTCTTCCTAATTATGTAGGATAACATGGGAGAAAGCACAATGTCCCTATGTAGCCCATAAGTAGCCAGCACTTGCAGTACTTTTAGGGGAGTGGGCTAATATCGACCCAAATGTACAAAGAAGTCTATATAGAGCATGGATTAAAAATTGTTTTGCTTGTCAAAATCTGTCCCCAAAGAGGGTTTGCTTCCAACCCCACTCTTTGCTTCTGTATCAGGCCCATGCACAGCCACCAATATAAAACTAAGACCTTTCACAGCTTTAGACAAAACAATTTATTTCAGAGGAGCATTGTAAACACAGTTAAGCATGAGCTGTACAGATTAGATTTGGTAGTGTATCCAAGTCCAAGGGTAACCTGACCAGATTTTGATTTGCGCCCACTTCTAATTCTGAAACAATTAGTTACAGCCCAACTAGTGGCTTGAGAGCATTTTCATGAGAAACAAGAATTTAACATAAATCCACATAACCAAGGAAATTCAGAATTGAAGCTGTCAATTCTTAGGCCCAATAGAACACATAAAGAGGCTTGTTAATGCTGAACTAATTGGCATTCTTGGCTTGACAGTCTCAGCAGAGAGACCAAGGAGTGAATAAGCATGGAGACTAAACTACCCTCTCACTCACAGGTGGTCCCTCTAGGTTAGGACTAAAGCACATTTGGAGATGAAGAAGCAAAGAGAAAAATGTACACCAATGGTGCTGTTTAATTTGCGAACAGGAGATTTTAGCCTGCACCGAGGGCGATGCAACTGATTCCTAACTACTGGCTATTCTTACAGCGTCAGTTAGCCTGCAAATATGCAAAGGTTTTGATTTCCTTTTAGCAACAGTTTATGATTTATAATTAAGGGGAGAGGCTGATATCCTCCAGCCACCCCTATCACCATGTTAACTTCTACGGAAATGTATGAAAAATCCCAATCTGAAAAATGCTGTACTCTGCAAACTGACCAACATAATCACAGCATTTTCAGACGGGTGCTCGGGGAAGGACTTCTCCTCTGCTTCCTTGGGGCTGCTGAGGACAGGCCAGGGAGTAAATGTCCCTGCAGCCTGAGCTCCTCTGACACACACAACAGCTCACCCTCCGCATCCCATGTAAAAGTAAATGTGTCTCTGGCAATCATCGCGAGGTGAGGATCTGGTTATCCTCGAGCCCCTATTATTTAAAGGTGTGTTTGTAGTAGTCAGAGAACTTCATGAGGTTATTGATGTATCTTTACCTCTGGAAGGGCATAATAAGGGACCAACAATATATTTGCTTCAGGTAGATTGGTGTCGAGCAGTAAAAAAATCTCCTATCTTTCCCATTGGAAGTGCTGTATTAAAAGAGAGAGAGATTGAAAATAAATGCACAATGTTAACACTGAGGGTAATTAATCACTGGAACAAATTACTGGGGTGACGGTAGATTCTCTTTCAATGGGAGTTCTTAAATCAGTACTGAATAGTTTCTTAAAAGG
Source organism: Haliaeetus leucocephalus (assembly GCF_000737465.1). NCBI lineage: Eukaryota > Metazoa > Chordata > Aves > Accipitriformes > Accipitridae > Haliaeetus > Haliaeetus leucocephalus. Next base: position 5,732,333 of record NW_010972931.1, read on the forward strand.
TATGTTCTAGCTCAACTACAAGTTATAGGGTTCAATGCAGAAATTACAGGATGAAATTCAATGACCTATGTAATACAGGAAGTTAAACTAAAATATTATCATGCAGATTTCTAGACTGAAAATGTATTAATTTGCCCACAAGAAAAAAAGAAAAAGAAAAAAAAAAAAAAAAAAAAAAAAAAAAGTTGGGAAAGAATGACCCATCTGGACAGAGTAGTTCTTCAGCTGATGTAATATCAATGGAAATTAATGAGGAAATCTTGATCCTATACATCTTAAAAGTGACTACTTAAAAATGACACAGTCATAACTCTCCAGATTTGTTCACTTGCCAGATTTTCCTTCCTTGGCTAAAGTACTCTCAGTGCAGCAATGGAAGATGGTGACAAAGGCAGTCCCAGCTCCCGGGGCCATCTGGGGACTGTTCAGCCCCAGTGCAATTTTGAGCAGCCTCGGGGCTGCCCAAAGTTGTGCTAGCTTGTAATCATGCCCTGTAGCTGTTAAATCAGCTGAAGAATAACCAGGCCACAACATGATCCATACACGTCTACACTTGTCCCTCTGGCACTCCCCAAAGCATGTTCGCTAAAAAAGGATGGAGATACAGAGGAGGAGGTCAACAGTAGAAAACAGACTTTGTGATTAGAATCATATCTCCTTACTGCAGCTAAAATAATTTATCTAAAATAAATTATTTTAATCTTGTTAGGAATAGACTTTAAAAAGTTAAAGAGAGGATCAACTCCTTCTTACATATGAGTAGAATTCCATGCTAATTTAAAAGAAGTTATTTAACTGCAACACTTACAGACATCAACACAATCTCTCATGTGGAAAGTAGACTAAAAACATTTGTAATTCTTCCCTTTCAGAAGAGCTTGAGCTACTCAAAACAGAGGAAAAGCAATTCTAATTTTCTGAGACACAAACACCAATTCTAATGGTATTATTTTAGAATTATGATCATAATTTTCACAGCTTTTCTGGCCTTTCCATGGGGAATCTTCAACAAAGAGATAAACAAACTGAATCCTGCAGTATTAAAAATTAAAGGTCACAGGTTTGGCCATGGACATCACTTACGCTTTCTATACTTGTTTAATATAAGAAACCAGATATGGTGTTCAGTTCTCCACTCTGCTAGCTGTATATGTCAGCCTCTGTGAATTTTCCCAAAGATACTTTCCTTTTGCAGAAGCATTTGGAGTAGAATTGCTGATAAAATTTGAAAATTTGATAGCATTTTTAATAATCTAAGCAAATTGCATAGTTTAGTTATCAGCTGTTCATGAAACTTCAGATGCCGAGCAGTTTGTCCATCATTGTTTTGTTCTCCTGCAAAACTGAATAACTCTTGTAATAGCAGAAGAGTTATTAGAAACAGATCATAAATGGTTCAAAATCAATCCATACACAGCCTTGTCAAATGGGGCTGTTTGAACTCAGCAGTCTACATGGATAGTTTTACAGGCTCAAGATCTTAACATTCTAATAATTTCTGGTTTACAGTTTCTGACTGTTATGTATGTGAATGCAACACACATCTTTCTAAAAATTTTACCCTGGGAGTAACAATTTTACCCCAAGACTCATTTTTTTTTTTCCCTGAAGAGAAAATAATAACGTAGAACTAAATACTAAATGTTGCACTCTACTGCTTCTTTGTACTACACATCAAGCCAAATCCTAGTTCCACTGTCCATGGGAGATAAAGGGTTTAATAATTTCAGGAATTCCTCGGCTGATGTGCACTCATTTCAGCTGAAAACACCACATAGGATCTGACGAAAGAAACGTAACCTTGTAACTCTCGGAAATCTGTTGTCCTGCCTCAACAGATATGTGCCAAATCCCACCTGATGCATTTCTTGGGATTTCCCTCATTCCTCACACTGCTTACAAAAATTGAGGGTATTTCACATTTTTTAAGAAATGGTCCAAAGAGGGAGCAAAAAATTTAGCAGAAGAAAACACACTTACAGTGAGTCATCCAATGAAACCACAGACTCTAAGACTATTCTTGTATTTTCCAGCATGGCTAGAGATAATAATGGTCTTTCCACATCCAACCAATTGGAACAGCAACAGAATCATGATGAAATGAAAAACCAGAAGTAGATTATGAACAATGTGAAGTAGTTATCTCTTTTAGTTAATTTAAAATATATCGGCCATTAAGCCTGAGGAACTGTCTCTTTGCGAATCTAATGAGCCAAACAGATTGCTTCCTTTAGTATCCCCTTAAACATCTTTCTACATATGAGTCCTACTCCTGAGAAGACCAACTGGTCAAAAGAGGATGCACACCCAGCAGCAACAGCAACAGAAAAGAACAGATCTGTTTTCAGCTGCTCAGCAAACCAAATTATAAACCAGTGGAAATGGAGACTGCTTACTGCTATTGTACTTGCCTGAGCAGAGACTTCAGGATGTTCTGCATTTTTAGCAATACACACAAAGAAATGGATCAAGTCCTAGTTATTGCTCATGGCAAAAGAGGAACATATTTAAGATTTTTCTGCAGATGAACGCGGGGGAGGCCAAGAAAAATATAATATAGCCCTACAGATGCATAGTAAGTAATTCTTTTTCCCATATTGCAGTATCATATGCGAGGGAACACATTTGCTCCAGGATTGCCAGTTCACAGAAGGATCAATGCACAGACAGGTTCGTAGAACCCCGTGTGAACCAACGGAGCTTTCCAAATTCAGGGCAGATGAAAGGGAGCAAACGATCTATGCGGTGCCAAATTGTATATGGTGCTATAGATAGCTGATCAATGCCAGCCATGTAGCAGACCCTTGCTCTGACAATCTGAAGGTCTGCTCAGGTGACTACAAACAGTAGAAGCAAAGAGAGAACACACGGAGCACAGCGTGGGCGTTATAACTAGAGTGCTGTAAATTAGAAAGGCACACATTTGTAATTGGCATTGCTGACAAAGAAGTGGCACTAAAGTTACAGATGGAGTCAGAGCTGATGCTGGAACAAGCAGCCTAAATAGCTTGTCACTCTGAGCTCATTAAGAAGTAAAATGCAGATCAGGGAACAGCTAAGCAGCTGGGTCAGGTTGTTCATTGGCTAATTTAGTCTAAACAAGAAAGAGGGAAGGCATGAAACATGTTCTGGAAGAGTGTAAAAGAAAGCAAGGAACCAGAAGGGTAGGGGTGGCCAACCACTTGCTGCAAGCTGAAACACAGCTTAAGAGAAAACACCAAAGCCAAAGAAAAAAAAACCCCTTGAAAAACAAACCTCCAAACTTAAATCAACCTTCGCCTTCTCTTCTTTTTTTTTGATATTTCACTAAATAAACAAAATGCAAAAAAATAGGGGTTTCAGCTGTCTCAAAAAATCATTGGAATCCAAGAATCAAGTAATCAGCAACACACATGCCAGTCAAGCATACAGCTATCCACGGCTGAAGACCGACACTGACATATTCATACATATGTATGAGCGTCAGTATTTGCATGTCAGCACTAAGCATGTAACAATGCAGGTACTTGGGTTAGAAAATTTGGCAAAACCCTCTCTCTCTTTTCAGAACTGACGCCAGACCTGCCACCGCTGCAGTCGGAAGGCCTGAAGGCGAAGCAGTTCAGAGCCCTCTTCTCCCCAAATTCTGAACCACTCGCTCGCCTTCTAAAAACAGAGGCTTGCCATCAGGATCCCCAACAAGCCCACTTGAACCCAGGACTCTCCAGGCTCAAAAAGCCTGCCAGAAAACCTCCACAGAGCCACCTAGGCTACACATTTACAACAGGTCCCCTCCCAGGCTTGCCTTGCTTGTTGCAGTCCCATTTTGTAGATGCTCCTTTTTCTCTAAGGGCTGGGTGGAATCAGCGTGCAACAGAGGGGAAGGCTGGTACAACGTTAACTAACTCTTCTTTGTAATTAAAGGCGTAAAATCTGCTCCACACACAATCTTTATTTAGGTAAATTTCATAGCCGATAATCAGATCTTCTATGAAAGAGAAGGAAACAAATGAGCTAGAAATTCGTGATCTGTCATATTTAGAAGCCATCATCAGTCAACGCCAAGATGTTTTTTATGCATGGGCATGTAGGTATGGGGATTGAAAGGGGCTCTTCTGTGATATTTACATCTTGTGTGATCCATTATCGTCCCCCCAAAATAAGTTTTGTGAAAGGTTATGACTTTTAAGCAATATTATGTACTATGATTGAGCCAAGCAAAGGAGAGCAGGTGAAGGAGAAGACACCAGAACCTCTGTCTGCATATAGTATTCTGGCTTCCTGCAGAGCTCCTGGGGTCCCTGGGCATTGCAGAAGATACATAAGATCTCAGGACAAAACCCCAAATTATCTACAAAAATGTCATGATCCTGGCAAACTGTCGTGAGACAGCCTGTACTGAGATTTCCTACTCCAGGTCCTCTTTCTGGAGATTTTAATGTCCGCTCCAACATTACCAGTCTCCCTGAATTTTTCCTTGTCATTTTACACCCCTTTGTTTGATCTACGGTGAATAAATATGTCAGTGCTGCTAGAAAGGCAAGTTGGTTTTTCGATTTAACAAAAAAGGAGCTAAAAGTTGAGAGCTTTCTCTGTGAGGGAATGGTTATAATGTTCTATTATCCCTGCAGGGATGGAAAGGAATTCTTGTAAATATTACTTATTTAACAGAATATTCTTAAAAAACGTATCAAACTACTTACTGAAATCATATGAAAAAATCATAAGAGACTGGTGAATTGAAATTATTAAGGCTCGTTTAATTTCTTGAAACCAGGACATTTCCCCAACATCACAATACGGCTTTGGGTTACATAGTCTTGAAATAACTGCTGGATCAGTTTTCTGTCATATCTGTTGATGTAGTACATAGCTAACAGATCAAAACTCGGCTCTCTGAGTAGGGTATACCTCCTATTTTCTTTTTTTTTTTTTTTTTCTGTTTTCTTTTTTTTTTTTAATTTCTTAAAATAAATTTTTCTGTTAATGAGTCTATTGAGATGATTGTATTGATATTTTAAAATGTCATTGTTCTCCAGACAAATACTTTGCACAGAGGAAGTTTCACCACACTCTATATGCCCCTTTAAAGACATATAGAGAACATTATAGTTTTATTATTCATATTCTTTTTAATATAGTGTTAAAACCTAAAATAAAGAAGGCAAATTTCTATAGAATCTGAAAAGACAAGGGGAAGACAATATGCCTCATTCGTGGTGGCAGAATGAGGTTGTCTCAATGGTTATTGCAGAAAGAGCTCCCTTGGACAAGCAGCTCTACTACAAATAGCACAGAGTGATTGAGGCTGCAAACAGTTGGTGTCCTCAAGGGGTAAGGTGTCATGCTGGGAGGTGGAATAGAAGAACTCGATCTACTGTTACTGAGCGGTGATATTCAAACCCTAACAAGAACACAAGGACAGGATGATTTGGTGGGTGGAAAGTGGGGTTGAAAATTAGCAGTCCTGGAATATATTTTTTTTTCCTGACATACACTTCAGATGAAATTCTCCTCTCTTCCCAAAGATCCGGGAAATCAATGACAAAAAAGGGCATTTTTATTACTGATTGTTCGGAATTTCATATTGGTAGTCTGTTCCTCGTTTAGCCACCCCCTTCTTCAAATGGGTATCCCAAATTAGCAGGCATTTAAAAAGTTGAAGCCAGTTTAAATGGAGATGCTTATGCTTCCTTTTCTCACAGAAGCCTTGAAAGTAGCTAATATTTGTAGGATGTTTGTTGACAACTGAATGGAAAGTGCTCTAGAAATGCAGATTACTGTTGGTATTATAAACCAATATAATTTACATTTTCTTCAGTATTATTCTCTTTTTATGCTATTTGTTCATATTTATGACTTTTGTGTATTTATATGCATCAAAAATTAATAAAAAGATTTATTGAAGAAATGACAATGCTATAATTGCTGCAGTTGGAAAATCAGTACAACTTCACAGACAACAAAGCAATATGTTGAATTTATGAACCCTGCCTCACATATTTACATTTAGCATACTGAAAATATTTGAACCATTTAGTTGATGGATTGGAAGCATATTAGGTTAATTAAACCTATCTTGCAAGTATCCTTTTCAGAGTTTATATGCTTCTTATATTGGTTGTATTTAGAAGAATATATGTGTTCTAGAAAAACTTGTCTGTTATTACCCCTTGGTTCAGCAAAAACAGTATTTCTAATTTCAGTAACATCTCTCACAGCCTTTCAAGTAGATCTGAACTATACTGGAAAGTTTTACTGTTCATTGTGACAGGGATGTTATTTTTCATTTTCTAGTTTAATTTAAAAGCTCCAGTGACCCTTCCTCCACTCTTTTACCTTGTGATTTCTGCATTGGAAAGCAGGATTTACAAAGGCAATTTTTGCTAATACAATTATTTTCCATCTCAGCCTGTGGAGTTTAAGATACTAAAGACAACTGGCTAAGTCTCATGTTGCACTGGGTACCTCATTTCTAGTTTTTTGGGGGTTTTTTGTTTTTGTTTTTTTTTTTTTACTAAATGCCTTTGATTCTCTTTTGCTGCTCCTGCAGAGGTCTGGGCTGATGTGAGTGCTGTACTAAACATCCCGAGTTTTCCTCTGCTGTATCTCACGAAACAGGGGCTAAACAAGCCATCCGGGAATGATGAAAATTACAACTTGAGCAAAAAAACCTTTAAGTCATGAAGTCTGCATCGCAAATAGAGGTCGAGAGTGATGCAAACAGTTGGTAAAGATGGGTTCAGGTTCAGGAGAAAGTAAGCAGTGATTTTGTTACTATCTTTTATAACATTTCCATAGCTTGCTGACAGCTTTAATGTGTAGTCAGACACCCTGGCAGTTTAATACTGAATAGATTGGTTCCAGTTTCCTGAAATCATATGTGCTTTGTGTGGTCGCAGCCCACATCTAGACAAAATTTCCCTATCTGAAAGATCTGCCCTCAGAGATGTGACTTGTAAAATTCAGTGTATTCCAGGCATGAATCGAGCTCATTGCTGTCATATCTATCACCTCAGAACTATGACAACATTTTAATGGAATTAATATTTAATAGAATTAAGTATTTTTGAATTGCCTGACTTTATTTTGCACAAAGAAACCAATGGAAATCTATCTCAATAGATCATATTAACCTAGAAATCTATGATGCTAGATCAGTTTCAAGCTAGAAAACCAAACTGAAATCTGTACGTTCCTAATCAGAGAAATTATATCTGGCAGTTCAATTATATGTGCAATTACTCATACTTCAATCATGGGAGATACAAAAATTCAGTGTTTCATGCTAACTCTGTGAAAAGGAAATGCATATTTATGAAAAAATATTTTTATCTTTCATTTTTCTTTAAGAAAATTCTTGAGAGGTAAAATCCTAAACTACAGGGTGGGAAAAAGCTTGCACAATACCCCTGAATCCCTCATCTGAACACAGTTTTCATTACTCCTGTGTAGTACTTTCACTAATATATTCATTATTTTTTGTCACATATGTTACTGCAATGACCAGTAGGTTCTGTAAGCAACAACATTTTGGTACTGTAGTAATATATCAGAAAACGTGCAACTTGCCCCAAAGTGCTCCAAGTCTAATTAAACATGGACAACTACTTAAATTACTTTCTGAGATCAGCAGCACCTATGTTGAAGAAGCAATGTTAGACACTGTCTTCTACCAGTCATAGCTCAGCTATGTGTCTTCTACTCTGTACCCACATTTACCTTTCTTCCAGCAAAAATCTGAATTCAGAGGAAAATATGTTAAAATTTGTTCTTGCAAAAGCCATAAAAGGTCTTTCAGTTTTTTCCTAGCACCAAAGTAATGCAAATAATTCTTTCCTCACATCTGGCCAAAAGCTTCTGAGGTAGGAAGTTGAAGAAAGTCAGCCTATGCTGAGGTCCCTCCAAACCCCATGATCAAACATGATCGGTTTGTCTATTCCCCACTGAGATAATAATTGTCTCCTACTACAAGGAATAGCAGTCTCAGCTGTGAAGGTTGTAGTTCAAATACTTGTTAGAGCGCAGAATGGAGGGTTGTCACAAACATATAAAAATATGTTTCAGTTTCCTCCTTTCTCCAAAAATCAGATGGCAAGAAATCAAACATCTGAAGTTAGGAAAGTTAGAGAATACCGAAATAGATGAGGGCTTATGAACAATTGTGTGCTATTTTCCAACTGGGATCCTAATTCAACCAGTGCACAGGATGAATATGTAAGGGAGTATACACAATAATTTTAAGGGTATGTCTATAGTGAACAATATTGCACTGTGAAAAGATACCCAGCTGGCTCCGAAAGTAGAAACAATCACAATATGAAAGTGAAGTGACCTAATTAGTCCCAGTGCAAATACCATATTCACATAGCTGTACTGCTTCCTATACATGAGCTAGTATACCTGTGTGGCATAGCACTGCGACATACACACATCCTCTCTTTTGGGACTAGCTTGAATAACCTTATGTGAAGTGTATGTGGATGTGCCCTACATTTCTCAATTATACCAAGTTCTTAATTATCTTCAAGTGCTTGCTATCGGAACTCAACATTTTTAAAGAAGAGTTTATCAGTAGGTAATTAATATATCTTTATCTGTAGGCAATTAATACACACTTCAGGTATTCAAGAAGAATAGCGATTTTCAGCAACCAAGAGTGTTTTAAAATAATTTGCTTTTTCAGAAGATGGGCGTGACTCACTCTTTCTAAAAATAAGACCTCTGAGAAGCTGTCAAGACCATACCTGAATATTTGCCTGTGAGATTCACTGGAAGCCTGGAAGGGAACTCAAAAGAATTTTTTCTCCTCTTGGGAAGAAAGGCAAAGTAGACCTCCCCCATTCCCCTTCTCTCTCACTCTTTTTGTTCCTTTTATTTTTTAAATCCCTTTATTTTTTTCATTTAATTCAGACTATTTCTTGCGAGGTTTATATTTTAAACAGTACCATAAAAAGAAAAAAAAAACTTTAGAAGGCAACATTCTGTGTACTCTCTGTATTTCCAGGTTAGCTGGAGCCAGGAAAGGACACTATTGTGACATGTTCTTTGTTTCCAGCAAATTATGAGGAAGTAGCAAGGAAGGAAATAGCCTACAATATGACTAGCCTCTCTCAGTTAGTTCATTTTTTAGTGCAACCTTGATCCTAATTTCAGTTACATGAAGAAGTGCCGAGTGCAACACCACAAAACAAAAATTTAACTGGGGCAAAACTAGTCTAGATGATATTAAACCTCCACCACTTAATAGATTATCAGGCTACTTTAATTGGTACCCTTCACAGAAAGCAGAGAGGAGTTAAGTGAACCATTCTGATTTAATATAACTGAAGAGCTAATATTTTACACAGTGTTGGCTTTTAGTGTTTGCATTAAGTACAGCAAGAGTGCCAAGTGCTTTACAAATGTATACGAATGCACAGATCTTACCCCTAGAGCTTACAATATGAAAAGACAGATGGAGAATAATGGAAAAAATATCACAGAAAAGAAAACTTTCTTTGTCTAACAGTAGTTTATTAGAATCCTTACATTCTAAAAATTAGAATCCTAATTTTCTGTGTTATTCAGAGCAATAAAACATATGGGGAAACATCTCCGATGACTCTGTCTCTTACTTTTCTGCTAACTTCTCAGTTGCTATCAGAGACAGATTGTTTTCAGGCACTTTCCCAGTGAAAAACAGCCTTTTCCATTTATCAATAGAGTCCACTCAAAGTCAGGCTGAAGCTAGATATTATCTTACTGAGTAAAGTCAGGACCAACTAATTTCAAACCCTGGACTGAAGTATAATGTAAAACTCTGAAAGACTTTGTTGTTATTTTCTCTTTAGTCTTTTCTATCTTACATTTATCATCCACAATTGCTGCCATTTGTTCTTTTCCTAGATGAATTAAATTAGAACCCAATTAAAGCTCATGAGTTAAAGCATTTACTTATTTTACTTAAATGTATGAAGTTGCCTTAACACAGTAATGGGCACAATGCAACCCACTATTAGTGGACTGTTATTCCCTGTTTGCTCAGTACAGATGTTAATTCTGATGAATATCCATGTGCTTTTTTGTTCAATAAAGCATGAGGAGAGGTCAGAGGTAAAGGATACCGACTCCTTTGATATCACAGTCCTCCTTCTGTTGAGAAACGTGGGTTCATATTCAGCTGCTTTTGCCACTGCAGCCACAAAAGGATCCAGCAGTTTGTCTCTCAGGTAGAAATTCTTGCAGATCCGAGCCCTGCCATTCATCTGGCCTCTGCTGACGTCTCATATTTGAACCAGAGGCCTAGTAAACCTTGAAATCTGTAAAGTAGAGCAATTCTTGCCCTGTTGCAAAATCTAGCTAGCCAGCTGGAACTAGAAGACTGTTTTTTTTGGTCTGGGATTTCCATTATCATGTAAAGTTTGTTGTTTCCTTTACCAGGTTTCTTTCTTTCTATTTTGCATGAAAGCCAACTGATTTTAAGCAGAATATCATTCTTTAAAACAAACAAACAAAAAAACAAACAAACAAACCCTTCATTTTTTTCTACTGTAAAAACTTGAATGGCTTCATACTTTTTAAAAATATTCCAGTATCTGACAGAAAAAGGCAATGGAGCCAGAATTTTCCATAGTACGTACCCTAGAAAACTCTGGGAGGAAGTTCACTCCCCTTATTATCCTAGAGTACATACAGACTCAGCCCTGTTGTTATACTCTAAGTAATTTTTTTTTAAACTGGTTGTTCATCAAATGGTCACAGATCTTGGCATATTACCTGAAGAAAAACTGGAAGTTTTAAAAGGCTTGATCTGATTCAGTTAAGAGATTATTTTCTTATCTATAATCTCTTTTACTTTTACCTTATCCATTGGTTGACCTCTGCAGTCAAATTGACTTCTAACTTCCTACAGATACAGAAAAATAGAAGAGCTCCTACCAGTACATGTATATATTTTTAGCATACAGAGATTTACTGTATTGTTAGGATTTATTATGTGTGAAAGTAAACACTAATTATGTCGTTTTCTAAATGCTGGCAGTCACAGAGCAAAAATACTGATTCCCCTCCCCAAAATTTTTCTAATCATTTCTCATGAGGGGAATGTCTCAGATCTGTCAGATATGAGCTCATCTCTTGCAAAAAAGAAAGCATAAACAGTATGACTTTTACTAGGTGAAATGTAAAAAAGCCACATTTCTTTTACTGAAACTAAAATACATACAAAAAGCAGAAGTAAGATTTCCAGTATTCAGTTCATCCTGCCAATCTTCTTCTATTATTATGTACAGAAGAAAAGAAAGAACCCATTTCCCTAGGTTAACTTTTTACTGTTACACTAAGTACACTTTCAAAATTTATCTTTGGCTTCTGGAGTCTCTGCAATCCACGCTTGCAAACTTCTTTTTATCCATGGAATTCTAAATGTTTTCACATGACTCCAATCTGAAAATTCACTGAACATTTTCAAAAACTCAGAAAAAAAAAAAAAAGCAAGATAAGTTTCCGCTGGACTAGGAGTAGACTCCATAATAGTATAGCAGGGAAGGGGAAGGAACAGTTTACTCCTGCTTAAATTCTTACTGAGCAACACCTAGTACTTACTTAGCAGTACTTTAGCTTTCTGCTGAGGGACAAAAACATTTAGAAACAATTTACTACAACTTCATCAATTTTTGAATAAACAGAAAAAACTGATTCCTTTATAATCTGGTTAGAAATATGAAAATATTTTATGAGGGCTTCTACAAAAGTACATATGAAAATTAATATAAAACAGTAATTACACTTAAATATAAAATCAACCTGTTCAAGATCAATTGTTATCTAGTGATATGCTGTTTGTGGACTGCCTTCAAGAAAGGACTTAAGCTTTTTTGGTTTATTACAAATTGAGAAGTATTCTCCAGCAAGAGAATGCTGTCTATGAGGCTCTTGGCAATGGAGAGTGAGATGGTTTCAACCCAATCTGCTGGAAGTCTCATGGAAGAGACATGGATTCAGGATTTATAAGAACAGAAAATGAAAACTGAACTGGGATCTCGATGCTGTAGTCTTGTGGCTAGGACACACTCATTTGTGCAGTTCTGGTCTCAGACACAGTTTTTACATATATGTATGATGTTGTAAAATTCAGAGATAGTCCTTTAAATGTAATTCCATTGTTAGGGAGCAGTGAAATGACAAAACTTTCTGTCCTCCTCCTGTTCTTCCCCCCTGCCCCTTCCACTCCCACACCCCCCTTCCCCAGTGAATTGTTTCCCCAGGATCAGGCAGCATTTGGCTCCAAAGTTGCTATTATGGACAAAGATGTCAAAATTCTTCCCGAGTGTTGATTAAGATGCTTAAGTGTTTGTTTAGATCTAAATTTCTTAATAGTTAATTTATTTATTGATAGATGTTAATGTCCCTTGCCATTTGCTTCATCCTAACTAAAGCAAATTAAGCTGGCAGCTAAAACAAAACAAAGATGTCTATATTACTAGTTAGATTAATAATATCTTAATTTCAGAAAAGGACTCTTCTGCTTTAAACAGGGTTTGAGGAAGAAGTAATTACATGTAAAGAATTTAACTAATGTTTTTTTAGATAAGAATACCTAAAGTGCTGATATTTACAATTTGTTCAAGGCTACTTTCCATTTCTCCTCCCTAGAGTGATGCTATGACTCTGCCTTCTAAGTATATTCTCCAATTATATGAATCTCAGCGCCTGGTGTTCTGGGAGTTAATATTCAGCTTGCAGACTTCCTGACCTCAGTTCATTTTAGAAAACTAATGTTTTAGGATATTCTAGAAGAAAACCAACAAAGTCCATTTTCAGAGTATTTAGGACCAAATTATATTATGAGTACTGCATTGGGATAAAGCTAATCTAAGAGTCATTTTAATCTTCTTTTTTTCTAGTAGGAAGAACTAAATAAAAAATTTGGCATTATAATACCTATTTTGAAGCACTCAGGTCTTGAGCTCAATCTTGAGGTGGGGATCAGCAGCAGAAAGCCTAGTTGGAGGCCAGTACCTAGCAGTGTACCCCATGGGTCAATACAAGGTCCAGTGCCGTTTAACATCTTCATTAATGAGCTGGATGATGGGGCAGAGCGTACCCTGAGCAAGTCTGCAGATGGCACAAAACTGTGAGGAGTGACTGACAGGCCAGAGGGTCATGCTGCATTCTAGAGGGACCTCGACAGGCTGATGGGAACCTCATGAGGTTCAACAAGGAGAAGTGCAAAGTCCTGCACCTGGGGAGGAACAACCCCAGGCACCAGTACAGGCTGGAGGCCAACCAGCTGGAAAGTGGCTTTACAGAAAAGGATTTGGAGATCCTGGTAGATGCCACGTTGACCATGAACCGGCAATGTGCCCTTGATGCAACGAAGGCAAACGGTACCCTGCGTTAGGCAAAATATTTCCAGCAGGTTGAGGGAGGTGATCCTTCCTCTCTACTTAGCACTGGTGAGGCCACAGCTGGGGTGCTGGGTCCAGTTCTGGGCTCCTCAGTATATGAGAGGATCAAATCTTGCTCTAAGAATATTTGTAGAAAGATAAACTGTCATGAATACAACTGCAAAACTGTATTCATTCTGGTCATAGCATAAGACTATCTTGAAAGTTTCATATGGATTGTACTTGGAAGGGAAAGGAGAAAGGTTTTGGCAAAACTAACTAAATAAACAAATACACAAACACTCACTGCATGGAAAGTCAGGAAGTGATATGGATGAAGAGCAATCCTATTTGAAATTACATATATGGATACTTTGAAACTACAAATTGTTTGGTTATGAGTTGTAATGAAAAGATTACAAGGCCTATAGATAGATCATATCAATAAGATCCACACAATTCATACACAGCTGTTGGGAAAAAAAAAAAGTCAGAAGTGCTAAGCATTTTTCAAAATGTTTTTCTAGCTTTCCAAAATAGAGGTTTTTTCAGAAAAACTAGATCAAAGTAATTTTTTCACTATAATTTTCAGTCTTGTTTCCTGAAAACATTTGATTTTCAGTCAAAAGGTCATTAAAGACACACTTTGCATTAATTTACCAGCTCTACTGGTTTATAGAAAGGCAGACAACTACTGGTATCCATACATGTAAGGTACACCTTGATGACAAAGGAGGAAAATATTTTCCCTGGAACCAGTATTGTCTTCAAAGTTTTAACAATGTACGGTAAGGTGATGGGCTGTTTCTTGGGCCCTTATAATAGTGGTGAAATGCAAAAGGAAGACAAGAAATAGTTTTTAAAACATTCCGACCAGAGACCTTCCCCTGGAGTAGTTAAATACAAGGAAAAAGTTTATTGCGGATCCTATGTAAAGAGCTGTGAGTAGCAGGCAATTATGACTTGTTGGAATAAGAGCTGGCTGGAAAATGAACTGTTAACTGGCAATACATCAGGCTGAAGAAATACCGTAATTAAAAAAAAATACAGAATGACTAAGTGCTAGCCATAGTGATACTAAGATTTAATACTCTTTCTTGTAAAATACATGAAATGGAAAAGCATAAAATGTCTTCAGATCTTCAAGGCCTAAATATCCTTCCCTGTAAAGTCATCCTACATCATTTCCCCTACTCGCATTATTTAACATTGATGGAAGATTATGCAGCTGTACTAAGAAAAGACCTCATATGATTGTTTTAATTGTTATTGATAATCACATATTAAAATACTAATAGTTAACAACAGCATATCGCTTTTGTTGTTATTTATCTCTAGCAGGGTAATGTGACTAGTTAACTCAGTGAAATCCCAAATACTGTTCAGAACTTCTGAGCAAAGCAGTATTTAATACTAATGAAATATGTTCACCCAAAAAGTAAGAACAAAATAAAGTCTGTTTACAGGAATTTGAAAGAAAACTCTATTTTTCCATGGCTTATTGTGAACTTCTCATTTGTTTCTAGTGGAGACAAATGAAAGATGAGAAAACTGGTTTACCCATGGCTGGAGAACAGAACAAAAAAATCTGATGATACATTTGATGTACCTACCTCTGTCATTTATTTCCTGTGTTTCCTAAGCAGGAATCACCTACTTACTCTGCAGTTCAGCTGCCTTATCTGTGGCACAGAGTTCAGTGCACACCATCCGACTGGAAAGGCGTACTGAATTGATATTTAAGAACTGAAGCCTTCAAACATAGATACTACTATAAATAGAGGATGTGGGCCTGCTTTATTATACAAAAAAAGTCTTACAGAAATACGATCTTCACATTTCCTGTAATAATATGAAAGTTAACTATGCTCACTTCTCATCTACCTTTGTGGGTTTTTTTAAAATAATATATCTTCTCTCGAAAAAAAAGAGGAAAGGCAAGCAACTATAGACTAATTCTATTTTCATTTGCTCACTTCTTTCACACTTTGGCCAATTATGTCACAAAATCAACTTCATTCACGTCATCTTGTAAATGGATACACCTTCTAAGGTGAATGAATGTTCAGCATGTATTTTCGTGCTTATTTCAACCAATGAAATTATTTTCTTGTAAGTTACATTGATAATTTCCCTCTTCCTAAAGTATCTTATAAGTTCTTTCCTCACAAAAACATATTCTTGCTAACTAAATTACCTGCACAGATTATGACTTTCACCCAGCGATTTTCTTACGTCACTATTTATTTTGTAGGCACTTGTACCCCAAAATATAGTTCCTCAGGTTAACCAAAGCATGTCCTCTTGCAATGAAGTTCTGATACGGATGAAATGTAAACAGTTTGATAGAAATGTAATGTTTCTTTGTAAATGACTGTAAAATTTATAGAATTTTAATAGGCTGTATTGTTTCCATAGATCTGCTGAATGATCCTATTGCATTTTATAGTATTCTTTTTATTTTTTGTTAATGCAGTAAGATAGACCTAAAATAAATGATACCAGGTATCATTTTCCATTCCTTTTTTAAAGATTTTCCAATTAGAGAAAGAATGCTTCATATCACTTCTGCTACATTCCTCCCTACTTTTTTCATTAGCTGTATGTTTTCCACTTAGTTTGGGAGCTGCTTTTTTCATTCCCAGGAAGTGCTCTCAATCTAATTGGACTTAATAATAGCAGTATTCAAGTCTTTTCTCTGGGATGCAAAGTTAGAGATATCTGAGTATTCATCTTTTTGAGGTAAATTTAGCTATAAAATCCTTAACTGTACACTATAACTCAAAAACAACCCATGTGACTATCAGAAACTCTGCAGCTATATCCAGAACTATACCTAAATTTCTGAAACGGCTTATAACATTTGAGATAAAAGTAGAAGAAAGTGTTCTTTTCTTACTAGACTGATGGTTTGTGTTTCCAGACAAACAAAACAATAACCAGTAGAGTTGGCAGACATAGATTTTCCCGTGATCACTGACAGATGACTGCCCCTTTCACATGAAGGGCCCTTGGAAATAAATTGCTATTTCTACCACAACTCGTGCTACACATCTGTGCTGAAATAATTTCTTGTTGGGATTTGTTTCAGATTTGGCTAATACCTCAGGACTGCTACTGTGCAAACGACTGGTAAGAGTCACCAGGTCTGCTCCTTTTGCTCTTGGAAAAATGAGATGCATAAATACAGGAGCACTGATTACAGAACAACTCAGAGGAAGGATTCCCCTGCTGAGTCAACATCAGATGCTAATAGATAGCCTAAATTTTCCATGTCTGTTTTACCACTTGCCCTACACTGCTCACTATTGGTTTTGAAAACTTGAAGCTTTGTCGTGAAAATATAGATGCACTTTATATCACCACGTTGATGGGATTTCCGTATGTATACCATTAAAGTCACATCCTTAATAGAAATTAGTTGGTCTCCTTCTCAACTTAAAAGCAACTTAAGGGTTCCCTGATTTTCCTGTGAGCAGGGTTTGTCCTCAGGAGAAATTACGAACAGTCCCCACATTTGTACCAGCTGCAGTGGTCCCATGGAGTGACAGTTTGAGGTGGTGGGCAGGAGTACGCTGGCTCCTCTCTCTGTCTTGGCCAGGGTTTCTCTGCTGAGAGTGGTTGAAAATGCCACAAGGGTAATTTTGAATGGGGAGACGGAGTGGAAAGTGGTAGTTAGTCAATCAATTACATTTTGCATTTTAAAAACAAGAACAGTGGTGGTAGTAGCAGTGGTGGTAGTAGTAGTATATTTTCTTCCAAGGAGAACACCATGATTCATGAAAGCCTAACTTGTATCAGGGTATCTCATTGTCATTGTTATTATGAAATTCATGCCAGCATTTAGAGTGGAAGAAGCAAAATATAGCCACATTAAAAAGCTACATTTTGAAGCATATTTCGTCAGTCTGTCAATGTGCTCACCCTAAATTCCTATCATGTAAATGAAGGAATTTCTACCTACCACTATTGCATCACTCTAATAAAGCACTGGAGGAGAAAGAAGATGTGAAGGCGGAGTGAAAAGGGCCTATTTTCTTCCAAGCCTGTTTGATGCTAAGGCAGCTATTGAACAGAACCATATACCATAGCCTACTACTTACACATAATTTATTAATGTGTAAATCTTAAATTAAAAATAATTGAAAACCGTTAATGAGTAAGAGTATTCTGGCAAGGAAGACATACAAATTATAAAGCGTAATATGAGCAGTGCAGAACTAAGTAAATCATTGTCAGTGTTCATTCAGGAAAGATGCTTTTTCTCTTATTTCCAGTGGGTGAAGAATTCACTTCCATAAAAAAATAAAGCAAACAAAATAAAATAAGCTCCTCTTTAAGGTTGTGTCTTTGCATAGTATATCTGTGTCTAAACTAAACAAATGTATCTACATTATACAACTGCATCTAAATTACAGTAAACATTATTTTTACTGTCCCGAACTTTTGATTGCATCTACTTTTGACACATCTCTCTGTGACTCACTTTATTTTCTGAGACGCTTCTATTTAGTGCATCTCCTACCTCATCCTTTAATTTTCCTAACACTAATTCAAACCCATAAACACAGAAGCCAAATGAAGGTTCACCAAACCCCTTGTGCACTCAAGCTGCCAAGTTTTGCACAGCTCTACTTAAGACTCACATATGTGATCACTCACTTTGAACAAGCTACAATCACAGCAACCAAGGAATTTGCACCAGTTTAGAACAAAGCCGGCTTCTTTCACTTGAGCCAAAGCTATTGGCAAAGAACACAAAGTGCTGGATTGGCAACTCAGCATGGATTTAATCCAGAATTCAATTTGAAGCTCCATTACCTACAAGCCTTAGCCTTCATACCAATTGAGGAAATGCCTACTGCTTTTGATAACATAAAGGACCAAATCCCAGTGGAAGTATGTAAAGTTGTGCAGTGGCTCAAGAACAGCTATGCTAATGGAAGAGTCTTACACTTTTTCATTAATGGAACAATTAGGAGTTGACAACTCCACTGTTCTCCCCTAAATTTTCATTGATGCACTACAGTGGCAATTTCCCATGGACAGCCTGGATGACCAGAACTTGTGTATTTGTGGGGCTTTGAGAGAAAAACAACATAAGTCAGAGACTGAGATCGGCATTATTCAGGTATTATAATTTGACATACTACTAAACTTTTAGCTTAATTTTACTTATATCACCAAAGCTTGGCTTTTGCAGCAGTTGATGATATAAATCTCTCACCCTTGTAAAAACCATGTTCTTGAGCTATCGAACTACTGTGTTTATCACAGCATCTTTATAATTAAACTAGTCTGTAGAAAACAGCTAGGATTTTTAACTTGTCTATACTTTTTGTATTTCATTTACTGGTATATTTAAGGGTATTATATTTAATTTTCTTCTTTTATCCCACCTTCACCTCACATATGCAACCAACATAAGAGCAGGTGAAACAGAACCTAGTATACTCCAGCAGAAGTGAAGTTATAATCTTGACTTGCAGAAACATTTAGCAGAAACATGGGACATTTAGGATTATAGTACTAAAAAATATTAGCCAAAATAATTAGCACTAGAAGTATTGCACAAATGTTCTCCAATTCTTTGTCAAAGGGAACAAATAAGAAAGTTAATGAGTTTAGTTTGCTTTACAAAAAAGTGGTACAAAAATTAACAAATCTCAAAATAAAACCACATACCTGGAGGCATGAAGCAGTTTGAAATTAGTTAATTCTCTAGAGGAAAGAAAAATACTACATCATTTTACTGTCAGTACTTGGCTAAACTCTTACCACCACTCAGTATCTCTGCTAAGCCTGTGTTGAGGTTTAACCCCAGCTGGTAATTAAGCACCACGCAGCCACTTGCTCATTCCCCCCCCACTGCCAGCGGGACAGTGGAGAGAATCAGAAAAAAAAGTAAAACTCATGCATTGAGATAAAGACAGTTTAATAGGACAGAAAAGGAAGGGAAAATAATAATAATAGAATATACAAAACAAGTGATGCACAATACTATTGCTCACCACCTGCTGACCGGTGCCCAGCCAGTGCCCGAGCCATGGTGCCCCCCAGCCAGCTCCCCCCATTTTATATACTGGGCATGACATCATATGGTATGGAATACCCCTTTGGCTCATTTGGGTCAGCTGTCCTTGCTGTGTCCCCTCCCAGTTTCTTGTGCACTCCCAGCCTCCACTGGCAGGGCAAGATGAAAAGCTGAAAAGTCCTTGACTTGGTATAAACACTACTTAGCCACAACTAAACCATCAGTGTCTTATTGACTTTATTCTCATCCTAAACCCAAACCACAGCACTATAGCAGTTACTAAGAAGAAAATCAACCTTATTCCAGCTGAAACCAGGACAGCCTGGTAGGTCAGAATAGTGCTGGGAGAAGTCCTGGCCAGTCAAGCTGCTAAATCAGACCCTTTTTCAGAATGGCTTGCCTTGCCCACCTCCTTGGTGCCTTTCACAGCATCCCAGATACAGGCGCTCCCTAAAGCACGAGGGTACAAGCGGTTGTGTCCACACACAACCAGATGATTTAGGGCACTGTGGAAGTTTTCTAGTACAATTTCAATTTTTTAAATTTGGGGGGCTTGGGCAATGTACGAGCTTAGATGACATCTCTACCAAGAGGTGTACCCATGGAAAGGATAAACATTCTCACTAATAACCATATAGAAGAGCTGACAGCAGGACGGCTTGACATAGCATTGCATAGAGTACTGACATGCTGACATACAAATCTTGGCTCCTTTTGTTACTTTAGGTTTAATGAAATAATATCTTTTTGGAATTCTGGACTTCAGTCCTACTATCTTTTGGTTCTTCATTCCTGCAGCTGCCTACCTGCATCACCTGAAACAGTCAGTGTGGCCATGTAGGAGACATCTTGCACCACCAGGCTACTTGCTAGAGTTATAAAAATCTGTTGCTTCAATTTCTGTGCTGTAAGTGGAGGTGATTTTGTAGCTTTGGGGTAAATATTGCCTTTAGCTGAGCTGGGAAGAAACACTCTCTTCAACAACTCTTTTCACTGATAGTTGTGTTCATACACCACAGACCTGAATGAACAGACAAGCTCTACCTTTTTATGTATCCGCTTGTTTTCATACGTTCTTAAGTTGCACCTCTCACTTTGTTGCACAAGGATCCTAATAAAATGAAATTTCATGTGCTTGTTTTGAATTAAAAGCTATGATGCTTTTTACCATAAATATATCTTTTTTGGTGTTTGTTTTTAAGTCATAGGGATTGACAACACTTCATGCGATTGATGAGAAAAGGGAAATTAATGTAGTCCAAATCCTTAGCAATATCTTAAATGAAAACCATTGTGATTTTATGTCCAAATTACTTTTGCTGAAGTCACAAAGCACATGGTTCTTTTTTGAGTATTCTGCATATATTTCTCTCTTTTCTCAACTTTTTGCTCCCTGTAAAGTTCAGTAAGATTAAAAAATACCTAGAAAATTGTCCACTGTCCACAGTAGGACAAGAAAAAACCTAAGAAAACATGTTGTAACTATTTGCTTTTGGTTCAGGACAAATGCTTAAAAACTAAATACTAAACAAAAGCCAGTGCACAAGAATATATTTATTCTTGTTAAAAGTTAAACTTCCCCCCTGTCCAAGAAGTTCAGTCTAAAACTGTATACCATACCTTTATTTTATTAATATCGATACACTACAATTGAGATACTGCATTAAAATATATTATACCAAAAATACTCATGTTTAACCATAGACATGAAGTAGTTCATCTTAATCCTTCTGCCTGAGCATATATTTCATCACAAAAAGTTGATGTGTTGTATGAGCTTGGAAATCTCAAAGATATTTTGCATTCAATAGGATTGTAGTTGAGTTTCCATTTTAAGTGCATGTATAGTACTGAAAGAGAGATTCTGGGCCCACATCTTACACATATGAATAAATAATGTTAAAGCTAATAAGATCTCTGAGAGAAAATTATGATTGTCTTTAATCACTAACCTTAAGCAGCAGCAGACCATATTATCAAACACCTTCATTTCTTATAAAACTATCTATCACACACAATATAGACCTGATGAAAAGGAAGGTGGAAGTAATCAGGACAGAATGCCAATTACCTCATTACTTGTCATAGCACATTGTAACTGGAAATTGCTTCTTTCAGGTTCTGTTTGCTCAGGCAATTACAATAAACTCTCTGCTTGACATGTTGTTTGCACAGATGTAGTGCATTAATAAACATGAGGGCTAATCTGAATTATTGAACCAGCCGCAATAATTCCAACAAAGGATTTATAATAAGTCCAAGAAAGCTGAGGTATCACTGGAATTCCCTGTAAGCAACACTGACATACTTTATCACATGTAAAATCCTCAAATTTAATGTACAGTACTGGAATATGTCCCATAGGTATTTTATATTTTCTAGTACTCTAAGCCCTCGCAACTTCTATTATGAAGGAGACTCAACACTGCTAAGGGAAATGGCAATATCACAGACTCACTGGAAAATTACTTTATTTGCCGTATGTTTTACACACCTTTCAAACCCTTATTACTGCAATTTGTCTCCCCACCCCCTAATTTTACTAAAAAGAAATATGCTACACAGGAAAGCATGAAAGGGTCTACATTAAACGTTCCATATTGTCAAATAGAACTCTAATGCTTATGACATGAGAGGAATATTTATTTATTTATTCCTTAAAAGTTTGACCAGAGAAAATGATCTCCATAATATGCTCTAGACAGAACAGAAATCAGAGTATGGTAGAGAAACCTACAGCTCAATAGGGAATCATTGTTCCACCCAGATCAGTGAAGCTAAATTTTTTAACTGTTAAAGATATTTTTTTTCCAAGTACTGTGAAACACTGAAAGTGCACTGGGAAATTTTCTAATATGGACAACCTCTGTATTGACATATATGTGCAGTTAGTGAATACCTATTTATCCAGGTAGCTGAGTTCCCAGTGGTTTGTGCCCATTCTTCCCATGTGACTGGAACATCATCTCTGCAATTCTGATCTGAGAAGCAGGACACGATCCTGGTTACCTGGGCCATATGCTGAGATCCAAACTCACTCTAATGATCAGACTTACCTGTCCAATTTGTTTGTATTAAATCTGATTTTAGAAACCACTGAACAAATAATTTTCTCTGCTTCTATAGTGCACTGTGGGTAAGACCCCTCGCTCATCATGCCACTCACAGAGGACCCAAATGGTTGATTCTTTCTGGCTTCTTCCCATTGGCCCTAGAAGTCTGAAATTGCAAAAAAACAGTGCATGAAGAGGAGGCAGGAGGGACCGAAGCAGGTAGCACCAAAGGCACATAATCCTGCCCTCGACAACAGCAAGTCTGATACATCGTAATGTGCTTGTGACAGAAGAACAACAGTGGTGGGGTTATGGTACCAATTCCTGATTCTCAAGCTGCTCTGGTTCTGGTCCAGTTATGACATTAACAGGTTTACATTGGATGTCCCAGGACTGTTGATGTGGTGGCAGTTTACAAACCTGGAATAAAGTCAGAGAAACTGAGACTGAATGTGGAAAAAACCCACAACATAAATTTGACAAAGTCGTCATTCATTTCTGTGGGCTGGCCTCTGTGATGAGGATTCCCCCAAAGAGCAGTAAGGACCACCTGGGGTTTTGGTAGCAGGGAAAGGAGTCCCATGGGATGGTACTTCAACCCTACCTATGGGTACAGATGAAAAACATTCTTTTCAGTCTGTAGGCGTTTTCATATCACATTCAGGAGCTAGTGTTAATAAAAAAGTAGCGTTGTGCTTGATTAAATATGCTTCATTCCCATATGTTATAAAGTGTACTTTAATGCAAGGCTGAAACCTGGATGTAGATTTCTTATTAGTATTCATATTATTATTTAATATATATCCTCACTGCCTGTCATGTCAAGTATTATTTTCATGTAGAAGTGAAAGTACATCTTCAAGGAACTTTCAAATCCCAATGTCTCCTCTTTAGGCCTCATATTGACATCTACTTGGTTCATAAGGAGCCAAAACTTGGTACCTGAGAAACTAATAAGTTACTGACAAAATAACTGATAACAGTTACGGTGGTGATGCCTATGAAAGGCATGAGACTCAGGCCACAGTTTGATAATTCCAAGTTTGCATTTTCTAACTTTAAATAAAAGGAAAAGTACCTACATGATGGAAGGCATTGATCTAACATATACGCAATTTCCTTGTGGAAATTTGCTTCAAATATATTGATGGGTTAACTTTGAGCGACTAAGTTTTATGCAGTGGCAATGTGATCATGTGCCCCCAGCTGGTCTGGATCAAACCTGTAACTCCCAAACGACGAAAATCTCATAGACCCATCACAACTCCCCAGTGGTATTTTCTGCATCGTCTTCACATGTGAGGCACTGGTGTTAAAATCAAACACCCTAACCCTATCTAAACTAGGGCACACAGGAACCATTCTGAGTTCTCGGGTTCCTGAGAGGTGTCCCTCTCCCTGTCACAGCAGGACACACAGTACCTGCCACTCTTCCTCCCCTCCCCATTTACCAATGCCCTGGTGCCTGTGGTGTACACAAGCTGGGTGAAACTCATCCGTGCAGCAACGTGTTTCACAGAGACCCCCCAAACGCCATCACTGAGGGACCAGGGGCTGCAGACACACCACCATGACCCATATCCACTGATCCATGTGGACACAGACTGTGAAGAACGCCGTTAGAAGTGAAGGAGAACAAACTCAGCAGAAGACAAAATCCCATTTCTATGTAACATTCCAACATTTTATATCTGATACCTATAAAAATAAACCAAACCTTCAATCATGTTCATGAAAATGGAATTGTATCACATGTCCATTTAATGATCAGGATCTGAACCTTCTGAACTGTCAGATGCATTTTTTTATTTCCATACTTTATTGGAAAGATGAACTGGGTCAGATTTCCTGGTTTTCCTGGTATAGGAGTGTTTTTCATCATATCACCCTGAATTCATAGAGAGTAATGTCTTGAATCTAGGTTTCTCTCATGACAGGCTGGAGAGTGTGATCTTTTTAGCTTAGAAAAAAAAACAGAAGAAAGCTATATCCCTTTCCAAAGAAAACTTCATTAAAATAGAGGCCTCTTATTATATGTCTCATATTTGGCAGGCTGGATATTTTTAAAGAAATGAAATTTTATCCACAGTGTTCATACTTGATGTGATAGTAGGTTTCTCAGGCATTAGGAACAGCACTTCCATGGTGGCACCTTGGGTTTGTTTCAAGTCCTAGAGAAAAAAGTTTTGCTCTTTCTGTGTTTGAAACAGGCAGCTTCCTTCTCCATGTATCTGGGCCTAGCAGGGACCATTGGAAACACTGGAAGTTAAGTTGTTTTAATCTGTTTGGGAGTGAAGCAGTCCCAGGCCAAACAGAGACTATATGTCAGGAAATGTCTTGCAAAGCATAAGCTAGAAAATGCAGAGCATGTTCTAATAGAGGTGGAATTTGGGGGGAATTTAACCACTAAAATACAGGCAATCTCTACTGCCTACAATGAAACTGAGGACCCTTGCCAACAGAGTGTTTCACTGAAATTCTTCCTGGAAAGACACCTGACTGTGATAAGCTGGACTTCTTTAACCTTTCATGTTTGCTGGAAAACTGAAGATCAATTTTATCCCGGAGTATGTTTCATGCCTTCCAGAATTTTTGTTGTTTCTACAACATATGAAACAAGAAACTGCTATATAAGAGCAAGTCTTTGAATTTACAGTAGATCGTATGTGTTAGTGATGAGGAGAGCACGGCTCTAGGATCTAAGATTAGATCACTATTTTCAACAAGACTTTACATCATATTCTTAGTAGCATGGGCTTTCAGGAACTGATATGTGCTGAGAGACCTTGGGCAGAGCAGAAGGACTCGCTCTGTGTTGTGTGGCTGAAGAATGACATTTTGAGTACTTTGTGAAGAAAGACAAAGTTTAAGAAGTTTGTTTTGTGTCTTAACGGACAAATGAGTCCTTCAGCTGGATGGATCCAATCTGAGATCCTAGATGATTACCTTGATCATCTTTTTCTGGACTTTGTAGTTCTTACTCTACTACCATCAAAAGTTGTTCCTGCTCAGCATTTAAGATCTGACTAGACTATGCATATGTTTGCCTATACACAAGTATACACAAAAACCCCAGGGTAAGAGATTTCTCAAGTCCTGGTAATTCATATCCCAAGTTTCTACTTCCTGCAGATACTCATCTGTGTTATTTTACGCTTGAGTGAAATTTGAGTGAATTAGTGAAAAAAAATCACCTTTTGATGTTGTATTTTGCTCATCTTTTAAAACAGTATTGATGTCCTACATCTAAATTGTAATAATGTGCATTAAATCACTTCTGCTCTCATCAGCCTGAGCACACTACAGATTTTTAGATGTCTTTCCATGTCTTTCACATGGAAAAAATCTGGCATCAAACTCTACTTTAATAAAGGCAAAGTAATAGTGAACCAAACAAGGCTCTGGCTTCAGCTAGTAATTCTCAGGTCTGAAATGAACACTGCTACAAAGACAAATATATCCAAGACACCATTCAACCTTTTGAATTGGTGTAAAAGTTGTCAAGTTTCTGTGGTTCATTCATATATATGACACTTTTGCCAGCCTCCACAAGGAAAACTGTCCTGTTTCATTTCAGTTCTGACACATTTCCCCTTGGTTTCATCATCTGGTAATTGAGACAGTGGATTAAGATTCAGGAGACAGTGAAGTAATTCTGGCCTCTGCTACAAACTCTCTCCACCATCTTAAAAGGCATTTGCAGAGAGATCAACAAACACTTTTAGGTGCTTTCTGTAGGCTAAATGCTACCAAGTGATCTATGAAATGACCTTCCTCACCCTCCCAACAGTTGCTGAGATGTCACAATACTCTTCAGTCCATTTTTCTCTTGTCCTGGATGAGGTTCTGGCTGAAGTGAATAATCCTAACCACTGGGATATTGATTAGCCTGCAGCTGTTAATGGGGAGACCACTTCCTATTGTTTTACTGAAGTTGCACAAGAAAGAGGGAGAAAGGAGAGCAGAACTAAATACATTGGTGGTTCCTGGCAAAGAAGCACTTGTTTTCTGTCTTTGTTTTACAGTTCCAGAGGGGGGTCCTTAGACCTCCTGCGAGAGGTGAATAAAGCAATCACATCCTGGAATGAGTGTTAGTTCAAGGCACATCCTTTTTCTCTCGATAGCTCTGAGTGACTCCCCAAATAGAGTCCTGGTTTTGGTTGTTCCTTCCCCCAGGCTCCTCTGCGTTACACAGAGAGCCAAAATGTAGGCTAAGTCTTTGGATGCCAGCGTAGGGAATAGGCAATTGAAAAGACGTGGTTGAAACACTCAGGTTTGCACTGCTTATTCTCAAATGCAAACTTTAGCCTAGGGGGACTAATCGTCCCAGGATCCCCATACACTCCACAGAGAGAGAGAGAAAGAGAGGGGGAAGCTCCAGGGGTTGATTCAAAGCCTATCTTCAAGCACTGTGAATCGTGCTCTGGAAATGTCTGACTACAGTTACCTTTTGTGGATAGTCCTTAGGTAACATTCTGAGTTTAGCCTTAATCTCTTTCCTTCATCTCTGTAAAACAGATCTAATTGTATTTCTCTCCCTCAGAGAAATATTGCAAAGATACCCTTATCCATGCCCAGAAGTCAAGTTTTCAAAGTGAGTATCTATATATCAATATATAAATACAATATCTGGGTATATGCAAACACCATTTTTATTTTTGCAGATATAAAATGCATAGCCCTGTTAAGAAGTACTGTGTGGATCACTGAAAAAAAACCCAACCCACGGGAGCTCAGTATGTGAAATGTCTAACTCCTCAGTAGACCAACCAGATAGAGAGTCACTCCATGGAGGGAATATTTCTGTCTTTTTAATAAATATTTTGTCCTTGAAGAACTGCTATGAACTTCTTACCATACCAGATGCTTGCTTTCTCAACTAAACAATTAAAAATTCTATGGTTAAGGCAGAGGATGATATCATTATCCACCTGAAAAGCTTTTTAAAGATAGCTATCCACTAATATGAAGAAGGCACTAAGAAACCAGGTTAAAACATGTCACTTTATTTATGACGTACATGAGCTTTATCCTGTGTACACAGAAGCAATGGCAAATATCTGGTTGACTCTAGTCTTTCAGGATTGTGAACTCTGTGCACACATTTTCTTCGAGTCCCATTAGTACTAATAGGAGTTGCAGGCTCATGCATTGAGAGGGTAGCCTGTGCCCTAGGGAGTTTTTGAACATCAGAATAAATTTGAGAACTGTTTTCTCCTGCTTTAAAAAGAACAACTACAATCCTTGTTGAAAGCATAGAACAGGGTACAGATATTACTGACAGAGCTGAACCGCTAGCCAGGAAATCAAAAAGTACTGCACCTCTAGTGATGTTCCCTGATTATTATTCTATTTTGAAAAACAGCCACAGAAGCAGGTAATCCAAGAATTAGAATTTTCTTTACATTCTTTGAAGTGAGTTGCCACTGTTTCGCAGCAGTTCCTGTATGTCAAACAGGCTTTCATTATCTTACACTCAAGAAGAGGAATGGTTTTACAGCAAGATACTGCACATATATCTGATATTCTAGACAATTTTTAACCGTTTCGACAGACAGAAAATTGCTCAATTATATTGCAAAGGAAAAGAATTTTACCCTTTTTTCCTTATTTTATAATTCTTAAAATGCCCAGCTGTAAGCAATGCCCTATGCTTTCTGGCTTTCTTCTCAATCACTACCTGCACTCATTGTAATCACATGAATAAACAAAAACAAATAAGAGAAAAAAAGTCAGTAAGTCTTGAAATGTAAACACTGTTACTTCAGTCAGTTGAGAGTACAGTCTATAACCTCTAATCTTATATGTGATTCTGGGTATATTTTTTTTGTCATTGTTTTGAGATTTACTTAACCAGAAAACAGAAACATGACAACAAAAAGTAGAATGGAGATCACTGAGGCATAGATGAGCTGATAATTGGCTTTCTTCAGGTTAGCTTGAAGGTTAGGTGATAAAAGTCCTTTTTACAGTCCTATTACCTTTTTCTTTTTGTACCATTCTACTACAGGGTAATCTTCAGTATTTCACAAGTTTTGTTTATTCATATGGATGGATGAACTTCCTAAATGGTGATCTAGGCAAGTCACTTAAAGAACTCTTACTGTACTATTCAGCTGCAACAGTCAAAAACTGGCAGTGGCTTTCACAAAGCTAGGCAAGGGTAGAGCTTCTTTTCTGTTCTGCTTGCTTTCATTTGCTCAACTTTATTTCTCTTTTATTCTGACCTTGTGATATTCTTTCAGAAGTCTTTGGATGATTAGCATCTTTTTCTGCAGAACCGAGATGCTGAACACATTCAAATCCCCCACTGCACAGCAGCACATGCTGGGAGGGATTAAATAATACAGCTAATTGCGCAGCTAGGATACATACCTCTAAGTGACTATCACAGGCTTTGGTCAGTTAACGGTTAAAGTAAATAATCTGAATTCTTTTGTGTCCTTCTGTGCAATGTTTTCAGAAGTCAATCAGTTTCCAAACCTGGGGAAAATTGTATCCCTATAGAGTTTCTTCAGACACTGAAGGCATTCACATAATATAAGCAAATACGAGCAAAAATGACTATTACACTTCCACTTATTACTGTTAGCAATATTAATCATGACTTTACAGCCTTTACATTCCATGTTCCATAAAATGAAATGTCGGTGGTATTATAAAAGGTCTAAGCCTATTTAAAAACATTAATACCATCAATAAATATCACTATTTGCTCATAAGGCTAGACACTGTAAGTGCTAAGTTCAACTCATCACTTGATTATGATAAGCTTCTTCAGTTTCAGTTTGCAATTGAGGAGAAAGAAGAACCTGCTTCTCAGTTTGTTTTCTCAGCATAATCTTCAGTTTAATACTCATTTCAGTATTAACCCTGATTAGCTTTATTGATGTTTAGAACATTTGGGCCCAAGTGATCCATTTGTCGGGGAGAAAAGTATTTCTTTTTAACACAGATGCAATAGCAGGCAAAGGCAAATGTTTTCAAGACACTATAAAAAAACACATATCAGATCCCATGGATGTTATTCATAAATATATCTAAAAGTGGTTCACAGTATCGTAATTAGCTTGACATAATCAAGCAGGTTGGCTGCTGAAAGCCAACAGCACAGAATTTGTTACTTCTGATTTCCAAAAACAAGTGTTTCAAATTTTTAGTGCCTCAAAGCAATGTACAGTGCGTACTTCTTCTAAGTCTTTTCTTACTGAAAATCACAATACCTTGTGGCTGCTGACCACAAGGGAGAATTCGTATAAGGGTATGAACTTGAATGAGCAGCCTGTAAACAATTCCTTTACACTCTTATAAACAAGCAATCCAAAAATCAATATATTGATTTACAGATAAGTAATGGACTTGTCAGAATGTTCAAGTGATCAAAGCACATTCTTTTATCGCCAGCAAATGCAGATAATCACAAGTGCTTTACCAGGCCATGTTTCTAGAATATTACAGTAAGCAGTGAGCAACCACAATCAGTTGGAAATCATACCCTTTGGTATTCCTATATCCCATGCACCACATGCTGTTTGCCTTCACGTTTCATGTAGCTCTTGTCAAAAAATAAAGATAATACTAATAAAAAAAGAATTTCCATGAATATTTTGGTGAATTTGGTTCTCTGTGACACATTAGCCTACTACATCTGATGTGGTTGGGCTCTCAGATGACTGCCAGGAAATAGTGGAAACATCTGTGAATTCTGGAAGTTTCACATGGGTGGATGTTCACTGGCACTGTCAAAAAACAGGCTGTGAACTAACCATGCCCCACTTGACTGAAATGATTAACAGCAACTGTAGTATTTAACTCACAAGGAAATCCTCAGACCATCATAATCCAGCAGAGGCCAACCAGCTCATGTAATTACCTGCACCCAAAGTGGTCTTTTTATGCTTGGGGGGGGTGGGGGGTGGAAATCATTAAAATATTTCAGGTAAGTTCCATCCAGTTGGACACGGGCACATCTAAAATCCCCCAAAGCCACATGGGAAGTTCATGTGAATAAATAAGGTGTGCCTCTGTAGCTGTGTTTGATAAGAAAGGCTTGCCTAACTATTTGCCATTTACAAAGTCCTGTGCTCAGATTTCGGGTGAGTTGTCACTCCTAAAAGACTTCTGACACAGGGAACACATAGGGGAGAGCAGTGGATGTTGTTCACCTTGACTTTAGCAAGGCTTTCGACACTATCTCCCATAATATCCTCACTGACAAGCTGATGAGATACAGACTAGATAAACAGTGTGGTGTATTGAAAACTGACTGAACTGCCAAGCTCAAAGGATCGTGATCATCCTTGTGAAGTCCAGTTGGAGACCAGTCAATAGTGGGGTACTCAAGAGGTTGATTGTGAGACCAATACTGGGTAACATCTTCATTAGTGACCTGGATTAGGACAGAGTGCACCAACAGCAAAGTTGCAGATGATACAAAACTGGGAAGAACGGTTCATACACCACATGCCTGTGTTGCCCTTCAGCAGACTGGAGAAATGGGCTGACAAGAACGTCATGAAGGGAAATTACAAGTCCTGCATCTGACTCTATGTCCCAGTATATACTGGGGGCCAACTGGTAAGAAAGCAATTTTGCAAAAAAAGACCTGGGGGGCTCCTGTTGGCCATCAGGTTGAATATGAGCCCATAGCGTGCCCTTGCAGCAAAGAAGGCCAGCTGCCTCCTGGGCTGCATTACGAAAAGCATGGCCAGCAGGTCAAGGGAAGTGACTCTTCTCCTCTGCTCAGCCCTGGTGAGACACATCTGGGTGTCACACAGCTCTGCGCTCACCAGTACAGCAAAGACAGACATCCTGGGGAGAGTCCAGAGAAGGACCACAAAGATAATTAAGGGAGCGGAACATCTTTCATACGAAGAGTGGCTGAGACATCTGGGACCATTCAGCCTGGAGAAGAGAAGGCTCAAGAGGATCTTATCCATGTGTATAAATACCTGAAGGGGAAGTAAAGACAATAGAGTCAGGCTTTATTAATTTGCTTTCAGTGACAATACAAGAGGTGGTGGGCACAAATTGAAATTTGGGAAATTCCATAAGAAAAATCTTTTAACTGTGAGGATAGCTGAACACTGGGACAGGTTGCTCAGAGAGGCTATGAAGTCTCCATCCTTGGAGATAATCAAAACCAACCGGACAAGACACTGAACAACCTGCTTTAGTTAATCCTGGTCTGAGCCAGGAAGATAGACTAGACAATATCAGGAGGTCCTGTTCAACCTCAACCATTTTGTGATCTGTGATTCTGTAAACAGATTAAGATAGAACAACATCTTGCCATTTTATAAGTTTAAATGAACCTGTATGAAATTGAATCACTTTCTTTTAGATGCAATACTTGCTACTGTTTATTTACTTGTCCAGCCTGCCTAACCTTGACCACATCCAGTTCTCACTGCTCTTCTCACTCCCGTGTTCTGTTGATCTTGGAAATAAGAACTCATTACCTAAAAAGAAAGGATTACATCCTCAGGCAAATCAGACTGAAGTCTGATGTGTGAAGTTACCTTCTCAGAGAATCCTCTTGAGATCTTGTCAGCCACAGCAGTCATAGTCATGATCCACCCCCATATCGGAGGACTTTGTGAAGAGGCAGGGTAGGATGCTGTGACTACAAAGTCATTTCTCAAAGACTAGGCCTGATGAACAAGTACAAATGGAAGATACTAGTAAAACAAGGTTAAATTGGTTGGTTACATGATGTGATGTCTGTTTTTCTCTTCCTGAGGGAATCCTTGCGTCTGAGGAGTTTACTCACGTGGTTGGTGCCGACTGAACTTCCAGTGGTCCGTGGCCACATTCCCAGCAAACTTCCTTCTTCCATAGAGACACTGCTGTTTTGTTTCTTTGCCTGACACCTTTTGTAAAAGCAGTTCCAGTTACAACCCCATTAATCCAAAGCATTCCTAGGAATGTATAAATGGGGTTTTCTGCATATGAGAGGATGTGCTACATCTACAAGGAAATATTACAGACATAAAGAGATCAGTTAGGTTTATTTTCATAACAGCATTTAAAGAAATATTTCCCACTGTTACCAGCTTTCATTGGGTACTTGCTTATACAAACTGGGAAATACATATATGTTTCTGATAAAAATGTTTACACTGAGAGAAAGACAGTGTTCTAGTAAGATAGTGGTATTTTTCCAGAAACAAGTCTCTGAGGAAAATATGAAAGTAAAAAATGCTTAGTTAACTTTTGGTTGTTAATTCTAAATCTATCTTTCCTTATTTCTTCCTTTCTTGTTTGGGTTAAGGCAGAAATGATACAATGAAGAAAATTTTCCCTAGGGTATTTCTTAGATTAACTAAAGTAATAAATAGGAAAAGAACCCCCCCCCCCCCTTTTTCTTTCTTGTGAGTCTCGCAGCCCAAATTTTAGACCCAGTCAGATCACAGAAGCTTCATATAAGCAGCTGAATTTGTGGCTACTTCACAGCAATAATCTTTGAACCTTCTGGCCTTATCTTTTTCTTATCACTCATTTTTCTTTCATACTATCCATTGCTGTAATTGCCCCATGGTCTCTCCATCCTTCAGCAAATAAACTTCAGCAACAATTAGTCGGAACTCTTTATTATATTTAGTTCTTACATTGTATACATTAATTTTTCTTCTTTTTAAATCCAATAGACTGTAGAAAAATGGTAGTTGTTATTCTTCATATTTTCAATTCACATTTCTTTGCCTAGCAGTTTGTGCTAGCTTTTGTTCAATGACTAGGTCAGTTCCATTCCTGTGATTTACCAGCTACATACAAAGTTTTCATTTATTGTAGTCTTTGTAAAGTCACTTAAGTAAATTCATTTGAGAGTGTTACTAATTTCGGAGGGTGCAGTAAGTCCTTTCTCTGCCTCATCTTCTGGCTACTGTATGAACGTCTTTCTCAAACCTAGGGCTTGAGTTTATGACCATTAGACAAGAATAGAAAGCTTTTTGCCAGCCTCAGTGGGCTTTGCTTCAGTCTCTGGGTTTGGCATTAGAGATAGCAGTATGTAATTTTCCATTAGCATCATGGTCATGGACTCAAAATACTTTCCAGTATTCAAGGGTGGATGGAAATTGTCTAGGTGATGTCTTGATGCAGGTGCTTGTCATTACATTATATCTTTAAGGAAAGGTTACTCTTGACACTCCCTACAAACCAACCAGTGCTCCAGCCTACAGAAAACAGACTGTCTTCAGTAAGACAATGCATCTCCATAAGCAAAAAATCTACTACCTGCAGTTATTGCATTGTGCAAGTGTAAAATCTGGTCTCATCTACCAGTGGTGATAACTCTATCAAGTTCTAGACAAATCAGGACAAAAATGTTGCAAGCAGAAGTTTCATTTTTTACTTTCTATGGCCATAAGGGGCCACACCAAAGAGAATCATCATTCTACTATCATCTACTGGATGCTTGAAAAGATTTTCTGAGTTAAGTTTATTAATAAGTGAGAATAAGGGGGAAATGCCTAGAAGGGGACATGTGACAGAAGAGCTGTGAGTGAAACCAGAACTCTTTGCTCAGAAGTACACAAGAGGAAAAGAAAGAGAGAGAGAGAGAGAGATGTGGTCTAGTTCAATGCATTTCTAAAGATTCTCACAACACATCCTATTTTTTCTGTAGCAAGCACTGTGGGCTCCTAGACTGAGTCTCAGAAGTGTTGGTTGCAGTTTCAGCGTCCTCTATAACTAATTTTTGTCATTCAGTTCTCCGTCTATGAGATAGGGATACCACAAGTCACCTGTGGATAACACAAGCTACTTTGTAAAGTGTTCTGAGATCACTGTTGAGAAGTGCTGCAGAAAAGCAACGCGTTGCTCGTTACTATAGTCTTTCTTGCTTAATTTTTTTTAAAGCGGTTCCGCTTTTTCTTGTGCTGCCCCAGCTTTTTGCAGCATAGGCACGTATGTAATTATTAAATATACATAAATGGAGTGAATTTCAAGTGCCAGGAGTGGGCACACACTCTCCTTATTCAGAATTTCATAAGGGGTGTTAATATGCAGAGTTGGTGTGTGCACTTGGCAGCTGCACTGACATGATAGAGTGTCAGCTTCTTTGTTAATGATCCGCATAGGAAAGTATCCCCACATAGGCCTTGACAATTGACATACCATTACAGTCTATTGCGTCAATAATCCATGCATTCAAGTGCTCCCCACTCTTCCAGGCAAGGCTGACACTAGAGTCTATAATAGCTCTGTGCAGTATGTGAACAGGAGGCCTTGATATTAGAGTGTGATGACTCTGAAAGAGACGATAAGGTCTAGTGTGTAAATGATCCATGTATTATAAGTATACAGATCCTCAAGGATCTTTGGATCTGATATAGTCTCAAGGAGAGTTTCCTTTTCCAAAAAAAATGACATAGGATATTTGGTTTTTAAAATAAAAGCTTTTCTTCTTGAAAAATTACAGCAGAAATGTAGGCTGACATCCCTAACATCTGTGCAGGGAACTGGAGCTGGAAATTGGTATGAAGTCCTGTTCCATCCTGATGACATTAAAATAGCACCTTCTCCCTCAGTGACAGCTCTCTGTGGATTGAATCACACGAGCTGCCTGCTGTGGCAAAAATAACCTGTGACTCTTTTAGCGCTCCACAGTCAATGAGCCAAATCTGTGTCTACACGACCGTCACTGCTGCGACCACAACAGAGCAGAGGCACAACCAGATTAGCTAATATCGCTACCAGGAGCAGTTTAGCAGCTCAGCACGGCGGGGAGCTTTGCCTGCCTGAGTAGGTGGGTGAATATTCACTCAGGAAGCACTTGCTGAGCTCCCTGTTGTTCCAGTTAGAAGGTTTGTGGCATCTGAATTAGCTAATTTTTAAGCTAGTTTTCATATGTCGACAGCATATTGCAGCGCTTGCAGTGTGGCCATACACTAAGCATCAGTGATGTGCCAAGGCTTTTTTACCTGTGCCAGCTTTAAACCAACAGGTTACTGAATTCTGGGTGTCACTTTCCTAGAAACAAAAATGAACGCTCAGAAGAGTGAAAAAGAACTGATACACTGGTAGTGTCTTTGTTAGGACATCCACAGAGAGCAGTTTAAATACCGAGAGATACACATAGCAGTAACCCCTGGTAGCAGCTGTAGGTCAAGCTAAAAGTTCACCTCTTGATTTCTACCGTATTACAACAAGATGCCAATTTACTGTTTTTGCTGAATTTTCTACATAACTGTCAGGCTGGTTTAACTAATAGTGCTATTTAAGCAGCTATTAGAGGCACACGATGCCTTAAAAGCTTTCGTAGGGCATCAGCCTTGATTTTGCTGAATGTTTATGTGTATGTTCATGTGTGCGTGTGTTTTGCAGTAATGTGGTCCTCTAACACAAGAAACAAGTATCCAAACACCGACTGTTGGACAGCTATCAGAATTCGTACCAGGTAAGAGCAAACCTTTCTACCTTTGTTCGGTATGCATCCTTCAGGGCACCTCCTTTCTGCCATTCAGCCCAACATGATTTGTAAACATTTTACTTGCTTACCTACTGGTTTCATAAAGTTGCAGCTTCCTGCCAGGGTTTTTTTTTTAGGGTATTTTTCAGAAGAAATGTGTTGGGTGGTCATTCAGGCATGCTCTCTACATTCTGAATAGCTAGGAAGTAGAGAAAAGCCACTTTTAGAAACTATTTTCCTCTTTCTCTTCCACCCTGTTTTATTTAAGATGGGCTCTTTGCCTATATATTCTCAGAATGAGGACATTCCTGTAACCCAGCCTAAACAGGAAGGAGGTCAGGAGGTTTCTCTCTCCATTAATCCTTCAAACATTTCCTTTCCTACTTCCCAGTCACTGAAAGAAGGGTCCTTTATTTGTCAGTTACTGTAAGTAGCTTTCCTGAAATGGAAAGAAATGGGGCTACAGGACCTACACCTTACCCTTGGAGGTTCAGTGCATATGTCTTTCCCATCTTAAAGAGAAAGCTGAGAGAAACTGGTTTTGGTGTCATTTAAACATATGCAAAGTGGATGTTATATGGAACCACTCTGACTTGTACAAGAATATGGCAATACCTATTATCTACTCAAACTGACTACCTTATTATTGTAGCATTCATATGATCATTGTTCAGCAGTCTTTGGAAACAAAGGCTATTTTTAGTTAGTGACTTTTGACATTACTTTAATATGCATCAGGGCCAGTCTGTAACTTCTTCTGGCATTTGTTGTAATAAAACTGTAGTCATGATCATGCTGGGTAGGATTCAACTTAAGTACAACCACCTGAAAGTTGGGTGTCTCGTCTAAGCTAATCTTCTAGTCTCCAGAGAAGGAGGCACTGCCAAGAGACGGTTGATCCTATTCTAAAATAGATACATAAGACAGAATTAATTGGAAATGCTGATCTTTTGCATAGTTAAATTTAGGTGACAGGGATCCTGTGCATTTTTTAATGATCCATACATTACATGGTAGAACCTCAAGGTCCCAGCTGGGACTTGGGTGTACCGAATGCTGCACTGACTTAAATAGATTCATGAGTCATGTCATTATGGCTATCAATAGACTTCAGGGGTTTCACACTGTCTAATTTTAGGCACATAACTTGAGCGCTTAAGTACTTAAGGTCAATGCCTAAGCAGAAGTTCTGAATCATTGGAGGAACTTGTCTCCCTCTGTTTATGGTGAAGGGAGTCTGCTACTCTCTTGAAATAGGTGCCTATGATTAAGTGCTGTGAATTCTTTTTTTCCCCCTCTCTTTAGTAGCTACTCTGCAGGAGAGATCTTGGAGTTTGCTGTTTATTTGTCTTTGGGTTTGGAGTATTTTCTCACTTAAATAGCAAAAGCGGGTTTATATCTTGTTCAGGAAAAACAAGTGACATTAGTTGCCTCCTGCAGTATGTGGATAAACATGAATTGCCTTCAGAATAGCCTTAATTACTGCTCGTACTGAAACATTTTGCTGTATCAGGGCTACTAAATATCTCAGGTTCACATCCCAACGCTATCCCAAGGAGGATCAGCAGCACCACAGTTACTCTGTAAAGGAGAAAGGATTGCTCATTTAAAGTGCAAAAAAGCAGTATACACAAAAGAAGACAAAACCGGTGAGAAAGAAATAGCCTCTGTCTTGCTTTGATTTTTTTTCCTTTTTATATATATTATTTCATGCACATAATGACATTAATGCTATGCTTAATGTTGAGTTTATAATTGCAGAAAGTCAGAAATTTGAGATTTAATGTTCCCATCATAATATGATGGAATATTGAACCTGAAGTGACAAAACTCCCTATAATGGTTGCTTGCTATCTGTACAAAGAATGTTTAGAGTGCTTCGTAGGTCATCCTGTTCTTAAGAGACCCTGCAGATGGACTGGAATCCTACCAGTACAATATAAACAGAGACTGATCTGTGAAGGGGGGAGAGAAAGAAGAAGGAAAAGAAATGGCCATTGTGAAAGTTCAGTCAAATAGATTGGAACTGAATATTTTTGGTGCATTCTTTTTGTTGTTTTTACTAATTTATCCTTCAATGTAAGCGGTAAACATTAGTGACATGATATTATGCTGAGAAGTTTCTTGAATTAAGTGTAACCATGAACTGGTATTTTCGGAATGCACAGCTCCTTGGCATGAACCTTGGAAAATTAAAATAAAATACAACATATATCAATGCTAAGATGAGCTTTACTCAGATCTGAGCACAACACATGTTACTTTTTCTTTTGAGTTACGTGGTGACAGACTGGTAACAGTGAATGAAAGATCAAGATTCAATTTCATTCAACAGCATGGAGTCCTTGTACTTAAATGCATAATAGTAAAAGGTAACAATCCCAGGTAAATACATAGTTACCTGTTCACCTGAGAGACACAGGATTTTCATACTGGTTTATATTTATATTTAACAAAGCTTCTACCATCCATGGATTGCACTGTTTCACTGCAGTCTCATGGTAGGTTCAAGGCACAGCGTTGAGTCAAAAAAAGTTCAAGAAAATTGCATGATGGTACTGTTCATATCTGTGCCCATGACTTTTCACTAGCTGTGCATGATTATAGGCATGATAATTTCTAAACCAGTAAGCCCTAAAAAATGGTGGAACTAGTAATGATTTACAAGTAGCCCATAGCTCTGTTACAGATGCTCCAGATGATCTTAATATGAGCTTCTCTAGATAGAAAACTAAAAATTATCTGGTAGCTGATAGGCAAGTATAATTTATTGTTGTCCAGACACAGTGGATATTTGAGTTACAGTTGAAGTCTACTTATTATAGATGGACTTATATTTAATTAATAATTCTCTCCAGAAAGATGTGTTTCCCTCATGAATTATGGTCCAAATTCTAGAGGGATACACTAAAAAAGACAGTTTTACCTGTTTTCTCTACCTGGTCTTTCCCGAGTATGCTTGGAAGAATAGGTGATGCGAGTGACTCTGATCCCATGGGTATCTGTCAAAATGAGATATCCTACTTAGATGAGCACTAAAGCTGAGCAGTTAGGATGCAGAAGTGAAACTTCTCCTGGGTCATATGTATCTGCATATGAGGATTTTGTTGTGTGCTGATCTCTACAGATACTCTTAAGAACCTGTTATTTTTCTGAAAATGCTGCCATAAGTTCACTGGTATGGTATAAAGCAAGCTGAAAATTATTAAAATTAATCTGGAATAGTGGACAACTGTAGTTTATGGCACACTGATTTTCATCATCTTGCTGGTTTCTGAATGCATTAATTCTGAAATGCATTCATTCTGAAATGCAGTCAGGCTAAAAGGCTCCCAGGTAGTCATGTGAAAGGGTAAGGTGTAACAGGATTTCAGTATTCAGTAAGAATTACTCCTATAGCATAAACGGGAATTACAGCTGAGATTTGCTTTGAAGCCATAGTCTGAAATAGTGATGTCTGTGCTTAAAATGTACTTATTTGCTTATATTACATTGTGGTCTTTGACAGAGTCCATGCCAGAAGACACTTACCTGTATATGCTGTATTTAAAATCGCTACTGTATAGGAGATGTCAGGTAAATACTGATGAAAAGAGCAGCCCTTCTTCACCACCACCACCACACACTGATCTCAAGTCATCTGATATAATTTGAAATGACAACTGTGTTTTTTACAACATTAATCCCAGATTTCTTACCCTGCGCTGGCTTTTCAGACAGCAACCTGTATTGAGATGTAATGCGTTAAGGATGCTGCTTCATATAAAACGTGGCAATTACTTGTTCATTTTAATTCTGCAAATGTCATACTTTTTCTTGCTGTTTACTTGCTGTTTATTTACTAACTGCCCACTAGTCAGAGCTGCAGTAGCAAAATACGTATGTACACCTGCACAAACATGCACACACGCGCATATCCCTTTATAAATATTAAGTATGACTATATATACATTATCAATATGAAAAAAGACAATAGAATTAAACAGACCACATATCCAAAATAATTTGGCCCAAATGTAAATATGTTAAGGATCAGATAGGATTAACTTTGAAGTAAGTTAAGTTCAGTATAACACAAGCTGTGGAATGAATCTGGGCTAGAACATAAAGACATCCAAATGGTGGCTCACTCAGAACACACTTTCCTTAGGCGTACGCGAGGTTGGTTCCTTGACAATTGTTTACTAGCAGCTTTTAAGACACAAACAGCTGTGAGTGACAACAGTCTGTCACAAAATTTGTCTAAGTTCATGGCAGAGAGCTGCAAACTCTGACACCTACTGAAAGAGGTATCGTATTTGCAAGCAGTCAAAAGTGATTGAAAACCAGATGAATCTGTTAGGATACCTCATGCCATTGAACACTGTTGCCTATGCCAAATATGCATTCGTAATCTACAATCTGTTATCTACTAGCACTGATGCTATAAGGTAGCATTGTTAAGAGTTTATTAATATGTAGACATCTACTCTGAAATAAAAACTCATATTTAATCAGAAAGAAACCCACATGATTTAAAAGATTCAACCAACATTGCCACAGATGGAATATTTAGACTACTCTCTCCTCTGAGTCGCAGCATTTTTACATGATTTCTAACAGAATATAGGAAAAAAATCAACAGTAGGATTACACATCAGGGGAATACGCTGTAAAATCTACTGCCTTTAATAGTAAAGAATTATGCTTGGGATAACCACAGTTGTAATTACTTTACATGCATAGGCACTCTGATTGCATACCATGATGGGCAACAGATTTGGTGGTAGTTTCTGTTATTTAATTATTAGAGTTGGCCTGGAAATGTTCCTCCTTGATTGTACTTAGCTTAATCAAATATGACTCGAGCATCCAAGCTGGCACAAACCCTGCAGGAACCCACTGAAATGACAAGGAAGTGAAAAGCTACTCTTTCATTCTTTTACATCTTAATTTGGCAATTTCTGGAAGGACCAAGGAACCAGGACAAGTGCCAGGAACAGGCGAGCTCGGCGAGCTCCTTGAATTCAATTTTTCATTTTCTCTTTCATTGATCAGCAAAACCAAATGAGGTTTTGCCCACTATTACCTATCCATTACTATTACCTGTGCAATATTGCAACCAGGATCATCCTTATGGTCATGGACCCACTATGAAGAATGCTCTTAGGCAAAGAATGTTATTAAAAAGACAAAAACAGGTAAAGCAAGAGAAAACAAGTTTTGTCAGACAAGCAAAGTGATCAGAATAAAAAGTGTTTCAAAAGTTAGTTTCACATTTCTACTTATTGTATGTTATTTTACTTTCCACAAAAACCAAGCAACATAAGAGCGTAAAAAAGAGCATCACCTCTAAAAGTTGTTCACTTACTGAACACATCTGCATTGTGTGTGTTACCTGAAAACTGTTTATACTCCCTGTTTACTACCTTTTGTTAATATCGGTGACTGGATCAGCTGAGCTAATTTTGTTTTTTCCCATTATATTTCCTGAAACTTTTAAAATGGAAAATCATGAATAATCAATGATAACAGTGTGAAGCTTTCAGTATTATTGGTATGTTTGAAAAAAGATAGTATATAAATATTTTTACAAATAAGTCATTAGTCAGTTGCCAAGAAATGTCTTTCGGGGCACTTGAAATGCCCTGATTTTTCATGTCACATTTTGTTTATTAATAGCTCCAGATTGTTTGCTCAAGAGACATTTCAAGACCATATACAATTTGCTCCATGTTTAGCAGGAATAAAAATTTTGCAAGAATAAATGCTCAGTCATGAACAATTTTTGTGATGATGAGAAAAGTCTGATGAGTGTAGTCAGCGATGTTTTGGCGATAAGTGTTGATGTAATGGTAGTTTTCTCACTGTTTAATGATAATGATATGAATTAGTTTAAGATACTAAAAATTCAAGCATTTTTTTGATGAGTCACAAGTTGGAAGTCAGTAGCATATACTATTTTTAGTAACATTTTAATTAATAGCATTTTTATTAAAGCTCAGGGATTTAAAATATGACTATATTTTAGTGGCTTTTAGACTCAGACTACCTTAGTCAACCTCTGACATAACTTTTGCTGTATCTACAGTCACATGACCAAGATGCATCGGGTATTTAAAAAATTGGTCTTTTATTTGTATGTCTCTCCTTGACTATTGGGTGCTTTCTAGATTGCTAAAAATACAATATTGTCCCAGAGCTCTGAAGGAGCTTTATTGACCTGAGCCAATACTTGCAGCTCTGTTTCTGCCCATGATTGCTAAGGCTTTATAAGGCAGCTCAGAATTGCTTGCTAAAATTGTTGTCAAGACAGAAATGAGTATTCATAAAAGATTAACATTTTATTGGAGAAAACATCATATAGAAATTGGGCCTCCATCTTTTCACTGGTAAAAGTTTATTAAAGCAAGGTTTCCAGATCTTTAAT
Organism: Haliaeetus leucocephalus; assembly: GCF_000737465.1. Taxonomy (NCBI): domain Eukaryota; kingdom Metazoa; phylum Chordata; class Aves; order Accipitriformes; family Accipitridae; genus Haliaeetus; species Haliaeetus leucocephalus. Next base: position 5,774,592 of record NW_010972931.1, read on the forward strand.
TTAATTTGTAAAAGTACTGACTGGACTTCTTCACCGCCTTTGAGCAGTTACCAGTTTCTACCTTGGTTGTAAATATCTCCCTACTTGCACCGCCTGCAGATCAGACTCCATTTCACTGCAGCATGAATCCTTCAAAGGCTAAATGATTGACTCTGTAGCCCTCCCATCCATTTCCCCCTCCCTCCCCCCAAGATATTTGTATTAAAAAATATTTTACTTGCACAAGAGTATCTTCCATAAACAGTGAGGGCTTTGCACAGCTGGGATGATACAAGGTGCACTGCTTATTCTTGGGCAGTATGGCCATGGTGAAAACACCGATAGAAGATAATCCCATGAGACTTTTCCAACAGAACATTGAGATAAAATATTTTTAGCCTGAAAGACAATATGCACATTATTAAGCAACACAGCAATCAGTTTTGTTATTCTCATAAGGCTAGCCAAAAATCTGGGATTTTGTACATTTATCCAATTAGAAGAAGAAATAGGTAATAAGCATTCTCATATGTAGTTTTAAAATGCCTTTGCAGATTCAGATATGTTTCTGCTTCTGTCACTGACACATGTTTTCTTTGCTGGGAGACTCCACTTATTTCATATATCCATATCCTGCATAGAGTTTAATGCTTTTTTAACAACTAACTTAAAGGAAGAACTGCAGTTTCAACCCTCATTTCAATGGACTATTTTAGACCACACACTGAAGAAGCAAGACTAGGCATAAGGAAAAGGCCTGTCACCTAAAAATTTCCTTTCAGAATACTGATTTCTGTTGTTTGTTTTTAAATTATTGCATTTTATTTTACAAGTATGGGGAAAATTAATTTGCCTGTAATTCTCTATACTCTCATTAGAGGATTTACTGTTAATATTACTATCAGTTATTCTATGTTAAGGTAGTTTCCAGACTTCCCAAACAAAGTGAGCTTATCATTGTATCGCATTCAGTACATACCCACATGAAGGTGACTGCAGTCTAATTTATGGTGAAAAGCCTGATTCATCTGAGATAAATTTACAATATATTATACAGTTTATTAGATGTCTTTGAACAACTGGAAAATCCCTTTTTATACCCCTGATGTTAGTATGCAGGCTCTCTACATGAGAAGGATATGTCTTGTATTGTTAGAAGATATTTCAGTTTAAATTATTAAGCTAATATTCAGACAGATCAGAATGTTAACCTTATTTAACTAGTTCTGCAATTTGAGGTAAAGGGCCAGATCGTAGCCTTCCCGTCTTCCTTAGCACCAGTCCAGAAAGACCTGGATACCTAATGGATTTCTGAGTGTAGGATTGGGGATCAAGACTGAATACAAATCTTACAAGTTGCACCCTCCGTATTTGGACGATTTAAAGTCCTTTCCCACAGCTTTCTTGACAATTTTCAGAATTCTAAAATAGCAACAAGCAGAAAAGGAAATTGTTACTTGATAACCCCCCCAAACCAAAACCAAAAAAACCCTAACCGACCAAAAAAAAAACCACCCCAATACTGAACAAAAGCAAAACAATGCTGTATTTGCCAGGCACTTCTTTCTTCAATGTCTGAATGTTTAAATTTGTGAGCTTTGAGCAGTGGGGAAGTACAGTCCTTATTTATCATATGACAAATAGGATAAATATAGTAGAAGTTTGTGACACTTGTAGTGAACACAGCTTAACACTCTTTCTGTACAACGATTATCTTTCCTGGTTTAATAAACTTGTCACCTGCACAGCAGTTTATAAAATGTTTAAGCTAATGTTACACGATAACAAACTCAAATAATGGTACTGCAGATACATAATGGTAAGGGTACTTCAGTATGAATAAATTATGGGAGTCTGAGTGAGCACCAGATGAATCCATTGTTGGAAGAAAAGGGTCTGAATATTTCTGAGCAAGAATATGTTCATCTAGTTGTGCCAGGCTGAAGTGACCAGGTAAAGATGCTCTGTTATATCCACAGCACTAGAGGCCTTTAAAATATAGACCCATATTTCTAAACCCTTCCTTTGGATGAAAATTACAAGCAGAAAGAAAAAAGCTACAGGGTTCAGGGTTGTGTCTTAATGCAAATATTTCCTTACCCCAAGGATGTGAGCCACCCCATCCCATCCCACTTTACAGACAGAGCAGTAGAGACAGACTGCAGAGCTTGGTGCAAGTCAAACCATCTAGCTTGAGGTTTTGGCCTACATTACAACATACAGTTTAACTTTGTAAAGTGATTTTCCTTCGCTCCACTTAGCCGAGATTCTGGCTGAGGGAAATCTCACCATCAGTTCCTTGCCAGGATGAACACCTTGGAAATATAAATATTTTGCTGTGGCTTAAACTTCTGAGCCTACTTAGTTCTTTTCCTTTGTTCACTTGCCCACTTGTATACTGCACTTTATACCAAACTGCCATCTGTTTGATGTGTGTCTCACGTTATATTAAATTTACTGTCAAGCCTGTGCTAAAAAGGGCAACACAGGGCTGCTCTGACCCAGGAGAAGTATCTCTGTGTCCTGACTCTTCCCTCACTCCCTTGTTGCTGCAGAAGCAAAATAACATGCTAATGATTTTGTACCCAGTGGGTAGCACAATAAAGACGCTGAGGAGAAAGCTCTTTTTTTTTGCCTTGTTCCTGACTGCTCATTCTCTCGTGTCTTGGGGAGCACAAGTCAAAGTGGGACCTTCACATGGTATTTTTTCACTCCCGAGCTGTTTAAATAAAGAGGTCAAATAGGTCTTCCTGGCATGGAGAACGACTCTTTCAATTGGCAGGAACTGAGACAGCACATGGGTCTATACTTGCCGTATTACTTTCCAAAAGATCAGTACCAGCTTCTACCAGAGATAGGACAGGAAAGTTTAGGTAGACTCTTGGTTTTACCTACTATGGCCATTCTTCTAGTCTCATGTTGGAACAGGCCAGAGAAATAATTACTGAGGAGCATAATATCCCAAGGATTCTTTGTGCCAGGACATCATGGCTTCTTCATAGCTTTTCATTTACAAGGTTTTTTTTTATTATTTTTAATTGTATCACTTACAAGGCCTCCTTGAAAACCTATTTTAGTTTATGTTCTGCCTGGCATATTGATATTCCAGTCCAAGTGCCTCCCCTCCCCCCCCCCGAATGAATTTCAAGTGTATAAATAAACTCTGTAAACTCTTTCATGGCTAAACACTAGTGAATTGAGAAGTAGGAAATGAGAAAGACATCAGGAAAATTGCTCAGTTCCTTGGGATGAAAAGGGTCCAGCACTAATCATTGTCCAGTTAGTTTACACACGTTTCTTGCTACGTTGTTATTACTTCTGTCCTTTTTTTAATGAAGCAAACATTAAAGTAATATTATTTCAGTTGAGGGTTGGTATCTATAGCTTATACCTTGTGATGTTAATTAAAAACATAATTTTTATGTACTTATCACAAAGGAAATATCATTTCATTAAAATCCAATTAGATTCAGACAATATCTGTAAAGACTACTGAATAACTGCTGTTTGAACATAGTCTGCTTTGTTCTATTTTCATCACCCGAATAAAAGCAACCACAACAAACAAACCAAAGAAAAGGGGTTTTTTTATTAATCTCTGAGGTTACAGATCCACTTGCATTTAGAACAGTGTTTTATGTGAAAAACATACCAAAGATTTTATGTTTCACAGACTGCCGCATGAGTGACCTTATTTAAGAAAATTCTTATTTTCCTTCCCGTATTTATACAATAAAATGTATTTATTTTGGTAGACTGGATGCCTTTGTATAAACAATTTGTCTCTGATAAAGTAATTCAACATTCTCACTAATATTACCAGAATGCTGCAGAGTTTAATGGATTACTGCCTGCAAAGTAGTGAGGACTCAGGATAACACATGGTAAGTGCAATACAGAACAAGAATTGTTCCTCCATTTTGTCTTGCTATAATTAGCCGTCTTGCTGCATAGGCTGTTATCTTGCCATTGATTTACTCACTGAATTTCCTTGAAAATCAGTGTGAGTTTTCTCTATGAACTGAATCAGGAAATGTTTTAATGCAGGTTGTTTTTTCTGTATGGGTACTATTTTGTGGGATAATATTTTTGGCTTTCAATCATGTGAAAGTCAATAATCAAGGGAATGGGCTGTCACACCTCTTCCCAATGGATCAAGAAAACAGAAGGAAAGGGGGGAAGGTGCTCATGGCCATTGAAATTGGGATTTGACTAAATGGAGTTTTCTGAGTTGACTCTAGTCTGGAAAAATTTTGGTCCCAGCTGTAGCCTCGGCATTGGATTGTTTGTTTGTTTAGAAGTTTCTTTTCCTTCTGTTACCAAAAAAAATCATCCTAAGGGAAGGCAGGCAGCTAGCGATGAAGTCTGAATTGTCTGTGTCAGAAGGCTGTTTCTTCTGATTCAGCAGTTAAGAATGAGTGCCACAAAAATTAAGATGCCCACCCAGGAATAGCAGTTGCAGTGTTTCCTATCAGGAGTATCTGTAATCACTGAGGCAGGAATGCTGATTCAAGAGGTTTGCAAAGAAAGACACTGATGTTGATAAGAACTAAAACAAAATGGTTTTGTTTGTGCTAAATAACTGAAATTACAACCAAATAAAGGTTTGAAGAAAATCTACAGAAAGATCAATGTTAGTGCCTTAGCATTTTGCAGACAACCAATACAATATTTGTTTGATGTCTGCCTTATCTCTACTAAAAAAATTTAGTAATTCTATTTGAGAGTAGATTGTATTTTGATGATCCAGGTCATTGGGGAAGAAGAAAGAGCTGCTGCTAATCTGCTATAGCAGGACTATGTACTGCAAAATGGGATTTCCTAGTTTTGGAGGCACTCATGGCCTAGTGGGAATGAGGCTAGTGAGAGAATATCAACATAAGAAAATGCTAAAAGGGAGATTGGAAAGAGGTGCAGGATTAAATTAAATAGTTTTTTAGTTAAATATAGAGTTTATGAAACCAATGGAGAATTTATAAGACCAAGCTTCTTCCTGACTAATATAGAAAACAAGATGATAAAGAAAAGGATATGATTTATTGGAAAAGCAAATCAATATAAATTTCCATCAAAAGACATTTTAATTTTGCATATACTTATTTTGGCCTCAGTTGAGCAAGAGCACTTGATGGCAAAAACAGAATCCTCTTCTTTCTTACAGGACGCCCCACATTTTCTGAAGTTAGAATCCTCTTCCTCTTTCTCATAGTAGGCCCCAAATTTTATGAAGTGACCAATATTTTGATTTTGGCCTTGGTTCCTAACTCTTACAAAACTTTGAAGTTATTCAGCTCTAGACCTCAACTCAAAATCTGCTGCTTAATTCAGTCTCTGAAATGAAGTTTGTAATAGAAAAAGGTTCATGGACAATATCAAGAACAGAATGAGATGTGGCTCTGGCAGAGTCTGCTTGGGGTTTTTTTGACATCATGTGCGGAGACATCTTCAACAAACGAGCATGACAAATAGTGTTTTGTTGAAAAGAAAAGCAATAGACAAATAACCTCTCTAACATTCCTATCCAGATCAGGCCAAAGTCCAGCACCGTGCCTGATCCAGCCATCATGCAAGAGGGCTAGTGAGAGAAAAACCACGCATATTATTGTTGTAACTCTTCATTCCTGGAAGTCAGCATGGAATTGGAAGGCTGCTGCACAATTACTAAATAAATAAAGCTTAATAGATGGGCTTCACCAATCATCTCTGGCAAGAAAAGCCACATTAAGCTCAACGTATTCTCTGCTTTCATTTAGAGAATTGCAGCTTTTGTTTCCCTTGCAAAACTACATATTTTGCCAAAAGTCAAGTTGCAATGGATATTTAATAGGAGCCTGACCTGCTAGAAATGGTTATTATGTATTGTCAAGACAGAAATAAACCCTGGCAATACCAGCATAGAGCCTGATTCAGCTCTTCTGATAGTCCAACTAGTCTTTTTCATTTTTACATCAGTGGATATTTTTGCTGCACAAACCTCCTCAGAATACAATCAAATATTATAATGTGGACCCCATTACAAAACAGTAGTATTCACACTGGCTTCTCTGAGCAGTAGGCAATTTTTCCATTAGCAAATTAAACTTGGAGCTGAGTGAAACATTCATTGTTCACGTATTTGTGTGAGAGAAGTGATAATTTCATTACTACTGTATTCAAAATTTGATTCAAGATGGAATGACACTTTCTTCAAAACTGTCATATTTTATGGGGTATGACTCAAAGCAAAAATGATTGTATTCTTTCTGTCATCTTGTAAAGTCTTAGATTTTCCAGAGTATTTGGAGAATTTGCAAAGAAGAGGTACTTTTCTCATAGCTCAGACTGTGAATGTAAGACTTAATAAGACAAACTAACATATTTTAGAAAGATCACTTTTAACAGTGCAAGTGATTGTGTTAGTTCAGTGTAGATACAAAATTAGACCTTTTAAGAAGGAAAAATCTTCTGCTACTATGTTTTTTTTTTTACATCAGCGCAAAGCATTTTGTCCATTAAGTTTACTTTCATTGAATCATAGAATCACAGAACAGTCTGGGTTGGAAAGGACCTTAAAGATCATCTAGTTCCAACCCCCCTGCCATGGGCAGGGACACCTTCCCTTAGACCAGGCTGTTCAAAGCCCCATCTAACCTGGCCTGGAACACTTCCAGGGATGGGGCATCCACAGCTTCTCTGGGCAACCTGCTCCAGTGCCTCACCACCCTCACGGTGAAGAATTTCTTCCTTACATCTAAGCTAAACCTACCCACTTTGAGTTTAAAACTGTTACCCCTCATCCTATCACTACAATCCCTGATAAAGAGTCCCTCCCCATCTTTCCTGTAGGCCTCCCTTAAGTACTGGAAGGCTGCTATAAGGTCGCCCTGGAGCCTTCTCTTCTCTAGGTTAAACAACCTCAACTCAGCCTATCCTCATAGGAGAAGTGCTCCAGCCCTCTGATCATCTTCGTAGCTCTCCTCTGGACCCACTACAACAGGTC